>NC_022019.1:20853008-20883621 GCF_000317375.1 Microtus ochrogaster
AACCTAGATGTCCTTCAATGGAAGAATGGATGAAGAAAGTGTGGAATATATACACATTAGAGTACTACTCAGCAGTAAAAAACAATGACTTCTCAAATTCTGTTTATTTTTGTACTCAGATTTGTTTAAGACTTTAAGTGAAAGTGTGTCAGAAAAGCAAGGAAATCTCAAATATTTAGTCTTTAATCCTTTTTATAGTTTTTAAGACCTATTTTTAGATAATAGAAACAATTTTGGTATTAAAGAGTGTGAATATTCTTAAGACTTGTACCCCAAAAAAAGACTTGTACCCCCCAAAAAAGACTTGTACCCCCCAAAAAAGACTTGTACCCTCCAAAAAAGACTTGTACCCATATTAGTAAATCATTTTATAGCTAGATGTACTAACTTCCAATTCTACCACTATACCCTTACTGTGCCTCACCAAACAATGCTGTAATGAAAATGCTCTGCAAAACATTTAGATTTATTTATATGTCATTTACATCTTTTTTGTGTGAATTACTTTGTCCATCTACTCAATCATCTTTTCCATTAATTAATAAGAATCTATTTAAATAATGTCAACCTTTCTTTGTTGTGTTGGCATCTTTTTGTTCCATATTTCTGCTGTGTTAAATATACTATTGTCACCATATATAATATTTTCCCAATGACTTAGAGTCATACTCTATACATTACTGGTGAATCAGTCACTCAGGCAGTGGACATAGAGTTAGCAGCCCCACAGCAGGCAAGGATGAAGAGTGGTGTCGCAATGCATTTGAACTATGCGCAGCAATGAAATCTATTTTCTTGTGTTTAAAGTAATTAAGTGAACGGTGTTTAGTGATTTTATTTTTCAATTTCTCATTTATTTACCTTTGGGTGGCAATTGTTATAAAGTGCTAAGGGTGTACAGGAAGCACATTGGCTTGTGACTAAGCCACATATGGTCAAGGATTAGTCTGGAAGTCAGTGGATCCCTTCCTCCAGGTTTTTTGGGTGAGGGGTTGAGTGCCACTAACTACTGAGAACAACTGTATATTGCAATAGAAGATCTTTTAACATACACCCCCTTCCCTTTACTCTTTAAAAACAAAAGACAAACAAGCAAAAACAGTCCGTATCCTTTGCATCAGAAAAGACTGGTGACACTAGATCCATTGAATGAATGGTTGGATCTGATATAAAAAGATAATCTAAGTCAATTGAAACAAAAATGCTAGAATTCCTTAAATTAGCAACAGGGACCGGGCCAGGCATGGAGACGTACACCTTTTACCCTAGCACTTCGGAGGCAGAGACAGGCAGATCTCTGTAAATTCAAGGCCAGCCTGGTCTACAGAGTGAGTTCCAGGACAACCAGGGCTCTTAAACAGAGAAACCCTGTTTCAAAGAACAAAGAAACAAAATTATCACACATTAGTGTTAAATTAGTTACCTTTCCTTTTAGACACAAATCAGTCCTCTCCCAATCAAAAGGGCAGAATTAGAGAACTAAAGTTCCAAACTCCTGGCCTAACCTTCCCTTACTAAAGAGGCTAAAGCAGGGACACAGGTCCTCTTATCCTGTATGAAGAATTGAAGGCCTTGGTGCCCTCGGTGCATAGTTTAGTACTTGAATTGTGACTTTTGTTTTGCTTTCATCCAGTTTTTTTCTGTGCTGGGGCTCAGAGCCATGGCCATAAGCAGATAAATACTCCATCACTGCTACATCCCAGCTTGAATTCTAGCTGTTAAAAATCTCTTGTAACAAAAACCCACACATCTGATAGCCATAAGACACTTTCAGAAAATATAGAAACTGTAATATTAGATTTTCAGAAGGAATTGAGTTCTTCATAGAAATATTATTTTAATGAAAGAATACACTTTTAAAAGTTCTATAAAAATTTGCCGAAAAGTCTAATTCTCTACACATAATTATAATAGTGTCTAACAAATAGTGGAATTTGTATTTTAAAGATTCTGACAATGGAGATATTAATTATGATTATGTGCATGAGTTGTCATTGGAAATGAAGCGACAGAAAATACAGAGAGAATTAATGAAATTGGAACAAGAAAACATGGATAAAAGAGAAGAAATTATCATTCAAAAGGAGGTATGTATATTGAAGTGAATGTATTGCTAACATAGCTGTGGGTATTGAGCACAGAGGTCAACTCCAAGCTGTAGCTTAATTCATACTAACATAGTGATAAACTATTCAGCTCCCCACGTATCAGCGCCACCATAAAAGATTAATTAATCAATCTTTACATGATGTTTTAAGTGGAAAATGTTTTTGCTGTTGAACCAAACGGACACTCCATTGCCTGTACCCATCAGCCTGATACAAAATGTGTTCTACATATATCAGGCCCCTGATGTTTCTAGATTGTCCTGTTTACTTTTCTCATGTGTGGAAATAGAATTTATTTGGAAGTAATTTCTGATTTTCCTGAGGAAATTTTTCAAAATTTTAACTTTAAAGTACTTTTTTGATATCTGTATCTGCTTAGGTAACACATAAGTTCTGGAGTTGGTCTCATGTCGGTAGATGGGACTGCTCTGGTTTTTATCTTTCCCCCACAACTATTTTTACCTATCTATCTATCTATCTATCTATCTATCTATCTATCTATCTATCTATCTATCTATCTATCTATCTATCTATCTATCTATCTATGTTCCGTGAGTTTCTGAATTGCCTTAATAACTAATTTGACAGGTTTCCCCAGAAGTGGTTAGATCGAAATTGTCTCCATCGCCTTCTCTGAGAAAGTCCAGTAAATCGCCAAAGCGAAAGTCAAGCCCCAAGGCATCTTCATCTGGCAAGAAAGAGCGGAAGGCTGCTGTGGTGGCTTCTCCACTCTTGGACCAGCAGAGGTCAGTAGGTGATTTCTGTGTCGGAGAGCAGGATGTTTCTAGTGTTGCGAACAGAACTGCTTACTCAGTTGTAGAGTGACTCTGCCGTGCTAGTCTAGCCCTTTCTTACGGACGTAAAGACAAGGAAACAAATATCCACATCACATACACACACTGGAGTTTTCCAACTCTGGGATAGTGTGTGTGGTATGGGTGTGTTTTTATACTTTAGACAATATCTATCACTTTTCAAAGTAGGTACTGTTTTTTAATTGTTTTTATTGAGCTATATATTTTTCTTTGTTCCCCCTTCCTCTCCCCTCCCCTCCTACCCTTTCCCATCATCCCCATGGTCCCAATTTACTCAGGAGAATTGTCTATAAGTGCTATTTTTATATATCAAATTGGAACACAAATACATCCTGCAACTTTCTTTGTTCAAGTTGCTTTTTTTTCTTAACATATTTTAGCTTTTAGTATTTACTACATATTTGTCTTTCTGTTGTCCCGTGTTTTTGTTTACAGTTTGTAAGCATTGTATGTACAGGGAGTGTTCTGTTTATTTCTCTGTTTACATGTCATGAGAGGAGCATGCACTCAGCAGTATGTGCATAGATTAGATATACTCTGTATGTGATATAGCAGTCAGCTAAAGAAATCAAAATAGGAATAATGAATATAACTACATTAAGGACTAAGAACAAGACAGGAGACAATTCTTCTATTATGTAAGTTTGAATTAACGTACATATACTACTTTTTATTTTTTTTTAACTAAAAACATGCCTTAATACTATTTGGCAAATCTTGTTTAGCTGACCCCACAGTAAAGCTCATGTTATCTCCTGCTTTCAGACCGTAACTCGGGCTTCAGTTCCTTTATCTGTCTGCCTACGTAACATGGTGCCTACCTCTGAACAAGGCAGACAGATTTTCACTCAAATACCTCAGACCAATTTAGATACTGTAAGAGAAATCTTAAAAGAACAATTCCAGTTAAATTTTATGCTGTTGAAACTCTTTTTCTCACCTCAAAGTGAAACTCAAACTCCTTAAGAATGACATTTATGCTTTGACCTTTTCTATCTTGTTAATATTTTTATTTCATTCTGCCCTGTCTGCTTAGTTCCTAATACTCAGTCCTGTAGGCTTTAATTTAAATTCCAAATTTTCTGTTAGGTTTCCTCATTTTTTCTTACTCTACATTGTTTCTTTCCCCATCAGAATTGGTGTAGATTCCTGTTCATCCTGATTGCTGTTTCCATTATATTTCAGCTTTGGCCTGTGCGTTTTACAACCTTTATTAAATTTAAGCCTCTTGAAAATTGGCTCTTGATGGTTCATTGTTCTCTCTCTGCACAGCTCCTCATTTGCTGAGAACGTTTGCTTTGTAACAAGCACTCTTAGGAGCCTCTCTTTGTTCCTGGGATTGAGTCCTGTGAGGGGTCTGAAAGAGGGCGACCTGTAGATTGATGTGAGCCATCCTGACTTGCTCTTCTTCCTCTCAGTTCATCCGTTTGTCCAATAGATTATATCGCCCAAGCTGCCTTTATTTTCTTACCTTTCTGTTATGCATTCCTTGAAGCTTATTCTCCTCATAGAAATTTTAATAACTATTTAGATATAAAGGATTGATTTTTATCCCATTATTCATATAATCTTTTACTATTAGCTCATCCTTTGATTTATTGATTTGAATTTTATCACATTTGTTTAAGTGCTATATTTCCTATATTCCAGTATGTTGCTGTTCTTAAGATGTACCTTTAAAATATAGAGCAGAAGGTACTGTAAAACAGTACATTAT
This sequence comes from Microtus ochrogaster, assembly GCF_000317375.1. NCBI lineage: Eukaryota > Metazoa > Chordata > Mammalia > Rodentia > Cricetidae > Microtus > Microtus ochrogaster. The sequence goes on from NC_022019.1 coordinate 20,857,649, forward strand.
AAAAATACAGGGAAAACACTAAATTAAGTATAGCTTTTTTTGTTTTTAATTGAGATAGTCTTTTGTAGCTCTGGCTTATCTTTGAAGCTTCCTTGAACTGGTATTATCTATCCTCCCAAGTGCTGGGATCACATGAGTGTGTACCAACATACCCCGCACAATTATAATGTTAATTTTAATATTTATTCTTACTGTGTATAGGAGAGTGAGCATGCTCACACCGCTGCATGCCAAGCATATGGTGGTTAGAGGACAGCTTTCGACTTCTGGTGGTCATTTGTCTCCTGGGATCAAACTCAGGTCAACCGGCTTATGCAGCAAGGACCTTGTCAGCCTTTGTGCAGTTTTACATTGCCTTTAGTCTGTCATGTGTGTATGTGTGTGTGTGTGTGTTTCTAACAATTAATGGAGGGCCTTGGATTGCTACATAATTAATCATTGTATCACTGAGCTACATCTGTAATCTGCAGGTAGCTTACTTTAATTTCATTGTCGAGTCATACTATAAACTGTTGGAAGACATACCAAACTCAAGGACGGGACTCTCTGTTAAAACTGAGTAGGATATTTCAACCAATGCTAGTAAATCAACTGAATGACAGACTCATTGATCTTTTTAGGTTAGCTTAATAGATAGATGTAATTACTGGCAAATTAAGTCATACTTTTCTCTGAAAGCTGGTGCTTTCTTTGATGCTCATTCTAGGATGCAGTATGATAGTATCTGGAGATGCACATTACAGTGTGATTTTTGAATCAAATGCATTCTCTGTTTTGACCATTTGCTTTTTTAACTTGGGTGAAGTTTTCTGTCTAGATACTTTTATAAAGAAAAATATGAACTCTGTTTAAAATTGCTCAGAATAGTTACAAAGTGATATAAAGATGATAAAGGTAGACAGTGGACTCTATGCCCTGAGTAGGAAGTATAGTGTATTATGTTGCTAAAAGAATACCCAGCAGACTTTAAAAAGGTGAACAATCTTGCTGAGCTCAGTTCCTTATTTGGAAAGCAATGCAGTATAATATAATTTTGCTTTCCATCCCTGTGTTTTTAAAGGTGATATGAAGAAATTCCAATTTTATTACTTTTTAAGTTTGAGAATTTCATACATGTGTTTACTGTGTTTGTGCCGTTTCTTCTTCTCCCCTCTCTAACTTCTCCTATGTCCTTCCACCTTCTCTCAAACTCTTCTGTAGTTATTTTATACACACCCACACACACACACATGCACATTGGTGTTGCCCTTATTAAGTTCTTTAAGGCGTTTCTGGTTATGGTAGCAGCTGAATCCTAAGATGTTGGTGTTAACACAGCAGCAGTTTCTCAGGCATGTGGAATCAAACCGGGTGTTTCTGGACTGGAGAGATGGTCAGTCACTGAAGTGCTGACCTGCAAGCATGGAGCCTGAGCGTGCTCTCCAGAGCCCACATAGATAGATGGGCATAGTGGTGTGCGTTTGTAGTTCCTGACTGTGGAGACAGAGTAGGAAGGAAGCTGGCCAGCCAGTCTAGCCTCATCAATGAGCTACAGGCGAATGAGGGACCCTGCCTCAACGGAGGTGGGCAGCCTCGCAGGGTGACATGTAAGCTTGAGCTCTAGCCTCCACACATGTAGGCAAACGTGTACCCATGGACCATGTTGAAATTTTCTTGACCTTTCAAAGAAATTGAGAGAACGAAATGAATATATAAGGGAAATAAATGGATGTTGTATTTATTTAGCTCTGTGGCGTAAGTAGCCTGGCATATGGAAATCCTTGAAGAGTCATTTCAGAGAACTGTACTGTAGAGAGTTTAGTGCTGGGCCTGGAGGAAGACCAGTGAACATGCAGCTTATCTCTATTATGTATGTGGAGTAATGTGGAAATACACTTTTATGAAGGATTCCGCCATATATTCATCTCTAAAATCTTAGAATGAATGACAAATATTGTCTGGTTTCTCTTTAAAGAGGGCAAAAGTTTAGAAATAGAGGCATATATTATGATGTTGTGCGTAAAAGGTTTCTATAATCTCATGATGTAATGAGGTTTGCAGCTATCACTGTTGTTGGTAGAAGACAACGATACAGGGATTTGGTCATCAGATTTTAAGAATCTCTTACTGATATAACTGGCTGTTCCTGTCTACATTAATAACAGAGGGATATGGACCAAGAGAGCTTAATTTTCTGAAGAGTAACCATGAGTCAAATGCTTTTATGCTTTTAATCTTTTTAACATCTTACCAGCAGTTCTGAGGACTGTGCTATCCATTATAATAATATATTCAGTGAATCTTGGGACTGCAGAAAACTCAAGGTCATGTGAAATGAGCTCCACTGAAACCTACTCCAAGTGTGAAGTCAAGGGGCTCCTTAAAATCCTAAGAAAACGTTGGACCACTGAACAGATGGTGCATTCAGAATTGTCCACATAGAAACAGGAATAAATTTAGACAGATTCATAACTTAGCACATTCATGAGAATATTGCATTGCTGGGTTTAGTTTTTTTGTTGTTGTTGTTGTTTTGAAATTGGAAAAAGTCTGTGTAAAGACATTTTTGGGAGGAAAGATTTTCATGTACATTGAAATGATTAAATATGGAATTAGTAGAATGGTTGTGACTTAAAAATACCCAACTTGAAGACAAATTTGAGATTCTGGAAGAAGCAACTGAATGTTGTTTGCTGTAGTCGCACCTGTTGCTTTTCTGCAACACAGGTGTTGTGGCCAAGAAACCATTGCCAAGTGAAGTGTTTATCCTTCATGTTTTCTTCAAGAATTTTAAATTTGTATGTTTCGGTCTTTGATACAGTTTGAATTAATTTCTGTATGTGATCCAAGATAAAATTTCAGCTTCATTTTTTTGGTACATGGCTAACTAGTTTTAAATGACTAGATATTAAAAGGAAGAGACAGAGAGGTATTGAAGTGTGTTAAAGGTCTTTATAATGTTATGTTGGATGGTATTTTTCCTTTTGTATTTCTTGCTTTGTGGTTATGACTGACCTAGAATTCTGTGAAGCACGGGGTGGCCTTGAATTCACAGCAGTCTCTCCTCAGTCACCCCAGTGCTGGTGTGCATCACCATGGCCACCCAGGTGCTGGAGTTACAGGCATACATCACCTTGACACCCAGGTGCTGGAGTTACAGGCATGCATCACCTTGACACCCAGGTGCTGGAGTTACAGGCATGCATCATCACCTGGGCACCCAGGTGCTGGGGTTGCAGGCATGCATCATTGCACCTCATGATGCTCACCTTTTTCATCTATGTTTCTATATGGGCTAAAAACATGCAGCTTTAGCCGTTGTTTTTATAATGTTATATCTTTTCCTGAAACTCTTCCACTGTTCCTAACTTCTCTTAGAAACTACCCTTTGGAATGACATCATCTACAAGCATTGTTTAGAAAAAAAACAGTAAATAAGTTCTTTGCTCCTTCTCACTTTCCCCCTGCATATTGGCTGTTAGTATATAGCATAGTAAAAGGACAAGTAATTGAAAAGAGGGTTGCTGCTTTTTAAGAAGCACTTTAAAATATCCAGGTGGGGTTTCAGAAATATTGAGACTTCTAACTGTAGTTTTATATACCTTCAGGACTTCAAAGAGCAACCAAAGTAAAAAGAAAGGGCCACGTACTCCTAGTCCACCTCCTCCTATACTGGAAGATATCATTCTGGGGAAAAAATACAAAGAAAAGTATAAAGTAAAAGACAGGATAGAAGAAAAACCAAGAGATGGAAAGGACAGAGGACGGGATTTTGAAAGGCAAAGAGAAAAAAGAGACAAGCCAAGGTAAGTAGAATTGTTTAGTCAATATTTATGTAAAACCAATACTCCTGACCGTGCAGAAGCTGTGGGGCATAGGTGAATGGCTTTTTACAATTATTATTGTTTCAACTGTATATATTGTTTAATAGTTTCTACAGTGAGTCGTGAGATATATGTTAATTTAACATCAAATTATTTTAGTATATTTACTTTAAGTGGAAGTGGGAAATGATAGCCATATTAGATGTGTAAAGTTGCATGTATGAATGGCAGTGTGAGACACATCCTCAGAATGTCATTCTGTACATTTGAAACTGCATTCATCACACGGTACTCTCCCACACACCATTCTGGTGTCTCTGTGAATTTCATGGCTTTGACTCCTCATAGGTAGAATCATGCAGTATTTGACTAGAATATTCCCTTTAGTATAATGTCTGGAGAGCTCGTCCATATTGTAGCATGTGGCATATTTTTCTTCTTCATAAGGCTGAGTAATATTTTATATGGTGCAAATCATACTTCGTTTATTCGTTCCTTCATGGAGAATGTTTCACCTTTGGGTTACTTTTAAATAGGACTGTTTTAACATGGGTCTATAAATATCTCTTCAGGAAATACTGCCAAGTCCAGTATATAAAGTTTTCTGCTGCTTTCTTTTGAGGCTTATATTGTTTTGATATGTGCATTTGAAAGGTCTTGTGGAGATTGAGTTTGCCATCACATTTGTTGAAATAACTATTCCTCTTTAATTAATTCTGACCTCTTTGTGGAAGGTCATTTGAGCATGTGTTTGAGTGTTTGCTTATGAGCACTTACTTATTCTACTGCATGGTTTTGTATGTGTTCCACACACAAATGTATGTGTATGAGATAACACTCAAATCCACTAGGATGGTCGCTATAAATACAATTTTGTGCTTTTTAAATATATCTCTGTACTATGTTTTGAATTCTGAAAGTGAAACCTCCAACTTCAATCTTTTTAAAAATTGCTTTGGCTATTTATTGAATTCCCCTAGGTTTTCATAACTTTTAGGATACAAATTTTCTCTTGTAAAAATAAAAAAGCTGTTGGAATTTTGAAAGGCATTGGTTGTAGATTGCTTTTATAGTGTGGGTAGCTTAATAAATCTCTTGTTTTTTATTTTGTTCTTTTTAACAGCCTTTTACTACTGTCTTTTAATATTCCTAAATATATTATTTTGGATGTGCTATAAGTATATTTTCTTAATTTCCTTTTTAGTTTGTTTATTGTAGTGTATAAAAGTATAATTGATGTTTTTTATCATTTCTCCTATAACTTTATTGAACTCATTTATTCTAAAAGGATTTTGTTTTGTTTTTGGAGAATCTAGGTTTCCTATGTGCAGGATATTGTCATCTTCAAATATTTTTACTTTCCTTCCCTTTTAGAGGATGTTTATTTATTTTTCTGGCTAATATATTGCAAACTATGTTGAATAGAAAGAGCATCCTTGCTGTCATCCTTGTCTACAGGAAAAGCCTCCATCTTTCTCTGTTAAGTAGTATGTTAACAGTGGGCTTTTCATAAATGGCTTATTGATTATTATTATCATTATTTCAAACAGGGCCTCACTATGTAGCTCTAACTGTCCTGGAGCTTGCTATGTAGACTAGGGTGGCCTGGAACTGGCAGAGGCCTTAAACTCTGCCTCCTTCGTGCAGCTGGGATTAAAGGTGTGTGCTACCATGCTCAGCTCTACTGAGTACTGGTAAATGCTGTTGAATTTTGTCAGATATTTTTGTGAATTAGTATGTATGAGTGATTGTTTCCTTCTTTTAGTTAATGTGATATATTTTATTACTCATTTTTCAAAATGTTACACCACCCTTGCATTCAAGGAATAAACTCATGTGGTCATGGTATGTGCACTTTTAACATGCTGTTCAAATTACTTTGCTAGTGCTTTATTGAAGTGTTTCATATGTTCATTTTCTTCCTTGTTTTAAAATTTGTGAAATACAACTTTGATGAGAGCCAGATTCATTCTTGATTGTTTTTCAGATTAATTCCTCTGTAAATTTAATGCTTCCCTTGAAAAAGCATATTTCTTTTCAGGGATCTCAGTCTCTTTCTGTCTTCTCTCTCTTTCTCAAACAGAATTTATAAAGATTTTAAGAAGTAGGGAGATGGTGTGGTGGTCTGCAAGCAAGAGTACCTGAGTTCAATTCTCAAGTGCAGATAAAGGCTACACATATCTGTAGTCCACCACTGCTGGGTAGAGACAGATGGGTCCTGACAGCTAGCTGGTCAGTTAGCCTTAACCTAGTTCAGTGAGAGACCCGTGTCCAGGCAGTAAGGCAGGGATTGATAGAGGAAGTTACTCGGTCCTGCTCTGGTCATCTCATGAATCCCTCCCCTGCAAAGGAGGGTTTAGTAAAGGAGAGAATGGCAAGGGAAAAGGATACAACCCTCTTCTGTGAGAGGTGTGGGCTTCTTAAGAGAGTGGCCAGTCTTCTTTTTTTTTTTTTTTTTTTTAGTTTTTCAAGACAGGGTTTCTCTGTGGCTTTGGAGCCTGTCCTGGCACTAGCTCTGTAGACCAGGCTGGTCTCGAACTCACAGAGATCCACCTGCCTCTGCCTCCCGAGTGCTGGGATTAAAGGCGTGCGCCATGTAATCAAACTTTTGAAGTTATGTGATCAGGACAAACATTTTACAATCAAGTAAATTGCTTTGATACAAAATCCTAAGCAAATTATTTGGTCTTTGACATTTATTCAGCTGCAAAATAACCATAATACACTTCATTGGGTTCAAGTCAGGACTAAATTAAAAAATACTTCTTAAAACTAAGCAAAAGTTATGAACGCTGTTTTTCTACCAAAATGGCAGAAACTTGGGATTAGGCTCTAGAATTGGCTAGATTCATACCTCCTATTTTCAGTGGAAATGCTTATATAGTTCTATTATATTTTAGAGCAAGCCAGTTTCATTACTTAGCTCAAACCTTTTATATAAACAGTGCAAGTGGAGATTCGGGTCCATTCAGGCTCTCAACCATAGCTGCCACTTCCTGTCTTGATTGCAATTTTTTTTCTCTCTCTTCTTGGTCATTGGCTTTGGGGGGGGGGGTGAACGAAAAAGAGCATCTCTCTATTAAATAGTTCTGTCCTGGAGCTCACTCTGTATCCTGGGCTGGTCTTGAACTCACGGAGATCCACCTGTCTCTGCCTCCTGACTGCTGAGGTTAAAGGTGTGGGCTATCATGCCTGGCTGGTCTTTGACTTTTAACGTAATAGAGGAGAAGAAAATGGAAGACTCTTTAAATGAGCATTTTCTGAAACTTAAAAGAATGTATGAGAAGAAAATATAGCTAAGATAATAAAGTCATTATTTGACAGTAGATTAGTATTTTAGCTTTAATGTACTGTTGATTATTTTAAGCTTAAACTGTAGTTTTCCTTTTAGGCACCAAGATCTAGTAGAAATGTACTACGTGGTATTTTTAAAAGATACTGTGGATTAACTAGGACTTTTGTGTGTGTATTCTTTGAGCTGATCATCAAAGAATATTATAGATACCCTTAAATCCATTTTTTAAATGTAAATTAAACAGTTTATTGCAGAATAGGCCTGTCTCAAATGGTAGCATTTTTTGTTGGTCTTTCAGTTTCTTCAGTATTTTGATGGCAGACTTGATTGTGTCCCTCCAGCCACTGTTCTTATGCTGAACCACAGTGCCAGATGCCAGCAACTTCTCTCTGCATCTTGGTCTTGCCACAGAAGGAGCAAGTGCCTTGGCATGCTAGCTGATTTCAATTTTCTTCACCATATTCCGTAGGAAGGCACCATAGCAGGTCCCATATTTCCTAACGCTCCCTACCTTCTTGGTACGTTTAGCCATGTTGCCAGAACCGAGGCCCCAGCCTTGAGAGGACCTCTTGAGTCAGTTCTAAGTGTAACCTAGAAAGAAATTGAGAACTGAAGTTCAGCGGCAGTCATTCTTCACTTTTTATTTTTAAATATTTATTTTGTTTTTGTTTTAGGAATCATAATATAATTAAATCATCTCTCCCTACCCTTTTTTGTCTCCAAACCCTCCCATGTACTTTTCCTTGTTTTCTTTCAAATTTATGCATGTTCCTAACTACATAAACACAACCTTTTTAGTCTGTATAGTGTTATTGCCTGTATATTTCCAGGGCTGACCATTTGATATTGGATGACCAACTGATATGCTCTTAGGGAAGGCTGTTTCTCCTGCTCTGAGTATTTGTTAGTGCCGGTAATTCTTTGTCTAGGTTTGAGGCCTCATGAGCTCACCCCATCCACGTTAGCATGTCTCTTGGTGTCATCCTTGTTCAGCTCGTGTTTAGACAGTCATGTTGGTGAGACTTCCTGGGTTTAGCTTCTGACATTTCCAAGAGATCCAGTCTCACAGCAAACTTCCTGATCCTCTGGCTTTTTCCACTGTTTCCTGAGCCTTAGGTGCAGGAGTTGTATTGTGAATGTATCTATTGGGACCAGGCTCCACAGTTCTGCATTTTGATTGGTTGTGGTCTCCTGTAATGGTCTCTGTCTGTTGCCCTTGTGGGTATAAAGACACAGAACGCAGTTGGGGATTATTCTGGCTTAGTAAAGTGACGGTTGTAGGTTCATCTCCAAGATTTCTTCTAGAGCTTTTGTTTGCACTTGGCTCATAAATCACTTACATCTTTAAAAGACAGTGCCCTTGTAATTTTATAGCATTGTGAATTAAAGTTTATTCTGGGTTATTGCCTGTACTTCCAGCTTTCATTTTATATCTCATCTTAAGGACTTTCCATGGCTGGAATTGAAAACTCTTAAACAAGATTCTTGTGTTTGCTCCCAGGTCCTCCTCCCCAGGACAGCACCATTCTCCGCTGTCTTCTAGACACCACTCCTCCTCCTCACAGTCAGGATCGTCTATTCAGAGACATTCACCTTCTCCTCGTCGGAAAAGGACTCCCTCTCCATCCTACCAGCGGACGGTAACTCCTTCTTTACGGCGGTCCGCCTCTCCTTACCCAACACATTGTCTGTCTTCTCCTCAGAGGAAGCAGAGTCCCCCAAGACATCGCTCTCCAATGAGAGAGAAAGGGAGGCATGATCATGAGCGCACTTCACAGTCACATGATCGGCGTCATGAGAGGAGGGAAGGTATGCTCTGTGTTTGAGCTTTTGTTTCTCAGAGTTCTTGTACTTTATCTTAAAATTGCATATCCATATTTATCATTACATGAGGAATAGAAGAGTGTTGTATTGTATTGAGTCTTCTGTGACATCTTGACTGGGTCATGTAAAGTATTAAGTATGCAAGTTGGTACCTTTTAAGCTCTTTTAATGAGTACTTTTGGCTGTTTGAGTGTTCATGTATTGCTTTCTACGTAACTTTAAAAAAAAAAAAGGAGAAAAATGAGTTGGGGACTTGGCTCAGTGGCAGAGCACTGGCCTAGTATTTGCCTGACCGCGAAGATTAGTCCCCAGCACAGGACAGACAGACAGACAACCCAAGGAAGGTGAAAGTAAAGAATGCAGCAGATGATTTACCCAAGTTTATAAGAGCTGAAAGTGTGATAAAGGGCAAGGCCAGGGGAAGCTCTCAGGTGGGCGGCCAACTCCTGCAGTTTCTAGGTATGGGTCACCAGTTCAGGCTAGATGCTTTATAGAGTAATAACCCTCATCTCTTTGTGTGCTTTGTGTGTTGTACTGTCTGCATGCATACATGTTTACCTGTGTGTGCACATATGTGTGCAGTTGGGAGCAGAGTGTGCGTATGTTGGTGTCGTCCTTATTGTTGAGACCCTCTCTCACTGAACCTCAGCTCACTGATTGTCCAGCAGCCCCAGGCATTTGCCATCACATCTGGTTTAATTTTGTCATTTAATTTTTCTAACATGAATCTCTTTTTGTAATAAATCTTAAATGCTATGTGTGACATGTATCATCTAGTTCCCTGAAATGGTGAACAGGATTAGAGTTGTTTCCTAAACTGTGTTACAGAAACTCGAGGCAAAAGGGATAGAGAAAAGGAAACCAGAGAAGACCGAGAGTCAGAACATGACCATAGGGATGACAGAGAACCTCGAGACAGCCGGGACCGGAGAGATACTAGAGACCGCAGGGAACTGAGAGACTCCAGAGACATCCGGGACTCCAGAGAGATGAGGGACTATGGCAGAGATACCAAGGAGAGCCGTGATCCCAGAGATTCACGGTCAGCTCGGGATGTACATGACTACAGAGACCGTGAAGCTCGGGATACTCGGGAAATTCGAGATGTTCGGGATGCACGGGAAGTTCGGGATGTTCGGGATGTTCGTGATGCTCGTGATACTCGCGATGTGCGGGATGTTCGAGATGCTCGGGATGTTCGGGAAATCCGGGATGTTCGGGAAACCCGGGATGCTCGAGATGTTCGAGATGCACGCGATGGTCACCGGAAGGAGGATGTGTACCAGGAAGAAGCCCGCAGTTATGGCAGAAACCACCTGAGAGAAGAGAGTTCTCGAGTTGAGCTAAGGAATGACTCTAGAAATGAGTCTCGAAATGAAATTAGAAATGACAGGATGGGCAGAAGTAGGGGGAGAGGTCCAGAATTGCCTGAAAAGGGTAAGGTTTTTGGCATGTTAATGAACTGTATCTTGAATATTCATATAGAAAACATTAACTTTCTTTAGGTTTCTTTTCTAAATGTCTTATTATGTACATCTATCATTAGCGTTTTGTGAGAGTAATTTGCAGTCAGTTTAATTCCACATTGGAATTACCAACTTGAATGAAAAAACTAATTACTAACAAGTAGTGTTTGGATAGTCATCCTACTGTATTGAGTAATGTAGAACACTATGAAAATTGATACAAATACAACAGAATCACAAGAAGATAATTTCTAATTAACTAGTGTATATGTGATCAAATGTTCATTCAAGTAAAGTTAAAATGACATATTTTCAAAATTGATGCCAAAGTAATTGATTTATGTATTCAGTTATTACTTGCTTCAAACCATATTGTATCATTTTCTTAATCTAAAGAACTGTGAAATATTTGTGACTGTCTCCCAACTACTGAGATTTAATCATTTAATACTTCCCGACCTGCTCCTCTAACCTCTTCCCAAGCATCACAGACTCCTATCTCTCTGTGCATCTCTCTGGCTTGATGCTGTAGTCCTTTTGGGGAAACACATTTAAGTGTGAAGGTCTTTTGGCTTCTTTATAATTGTCTTGGCTGTTGTTTCAGGGAATTTTCTGTTTATTTGTTTTGATTTTGTCATATGACCTAGATTGGTCTTGAACTTGAGATCTTCCTTGCCCTTCTTTCTCTAGTATTGGAAATATAGACATGTACCATTAAGCCTAGTTTCTAGACTTTTCTTCGTCCTTTACTTTTTCATGTAAATATTAGAAATTTTTGCAACATCGTGAAAAGCTGTTGAATTTTTCTTTGAAATATATTTGGCATATTATTTAAAATATATTTGGCATATTATTTAATACCTTTTCCCTTTAAAATTTTATGCATATTTAAGTTTTAAAAATCACAGCTGGGTGGTGATAGCATACACCTTTAATCCCAGCACTTGGGAGGCAGAGGCAGGTGTATCTCTGTGAGGTTGAGGTCAGCTTGGCAGTGGTAGCATACACCTTTAATCCCAGCACTTGGGAGGCAGAGGCAGGTGTATCTCTGTGAGGTTGAGGTCAGCTTGGTCTACAAAGTGAGTTCTAGGACAGCTAGGACTATACAGAGAGACCTTATCTTGAAAAACCTGAATAAATAAATATTAAAAATATATTTGGAAGGAATCAAAAATTCATAGGCTATTGCAAAGAAATGAAAGGGAAGCTTCTGTGCACTGGCCTTGCCAGTGTTAACATCCTAGCACATCATCAAAAGAAGAAGAAAGTATCGTGGCCACAAAGCCTGTGTACATGTGCGAGTGTGCACATAACTATTACATGAAAAGTCATACTGCCTTCTAATCAGGTTAATCATTACACTGCTGAAAGAGTCCCATGTGTTGTTCCTTTGTAGCCACACCCATTCCTCCCGCATCCTGGACTCCTATAACCTCTGACTGATTATTTTGTTTCTTGAATGTTTTATAAATGAAGTCATGCTGTATGCATTTTGTTGACACTGGCTGTTTTCACTTAGCACAGTCTTCCTGGGGTACCTCCAATCTGTTGACAGTTTTTCCTTTTTTCTGGCCAAGTGTATTGGTAGATTTACATCGTTTGTTTAACTCTTCACTGCTGAGAGTTCAGGTACCTTCCAGTGTGTTGACTGTTACGAATTACAATACTTAGAAAAATGAACATTTTTTTTCACATCTTTCTTTGTTGGGTTTTTGTTTTGTTTTGAGACTTAAGTCTCACAGTAGCCTGGCTTTGCTCTCCTGTTCCTCCTGTCTCATTCTCTCAGGAGCTGGGATTGTAGAATTGTTCAACCATGCCTACTTTCCACATCTTTTAATAAATTTTGGTTACCATTTCATTTCATCAAATTTCCTTGGTTCTATATTGGAATATTTTCATAATAAACATACAATTAAAATAATATAGATATAGATATATACCCATTTTCTCCAACTTTTCATGATGTATCAAATATGAAGAAGTAGGTTTTCGGAATTTTTTTCCTTACTGTTTTGGGAGTTAGTTTAAGTCAGTCTTACAGCTTTTTGTTCCCATCAGATGGCTTCCTTATAGATAGGACAAACTATGGCTTTACTTACTATGCTGTAGTCAGTCTTTAGACAACTTGGGTTCTCTGACCCACATAGTGTTTTTGTTGTTTTGTTTTTTCAACATTGTTTATAACATTTTAGAATTTTAAAAAATGTAAAACTTTATACTGCTTTGAATAAAGATTGTGACTGATAAACTTGTTGCATAAAATGTATCTGTTAAATATTTTTGAACATCCTTTGTGTAGGAAGTCGAGGCACAAGAAGTTCCCAAATGGATAGCCACAGTAGCAGCAGCAACTACCATGACAGCTGGGAAACTCGGAGCAGCTATCCCGAGAGAGACAGATACCCTGAGAGAGACACTCGCGATCAAGCCAGGGATGCTTCCTTTGAGAGAAGGCATGGAGAAAGAGACCGTCGGGACAACCGGGAGCGAGGTTGGTCAGCAGCCGTGTGCCCTTTAGTACTCAACAGCTGGGGGATTGTTCTTCAAATCTGTTCCAAGTCACTGCTAACATATATGATTTAAACTCTGTACTTGGTTCCATAGTTGAAGCTATTCATATAATCTTTGTGTGGTGCAAGAGAGATTATGTAAATAGCTACCAGTGCCTAATAAACGGATCTGAGGAGCTGGGGTTCCCCAATGCATGTGGGTTATTGTATGTCCTGGCTAATCAGTAATTAACTGTTGTTGGTAATTTTACAAAGAGTGTCAGAGATCAGCTGTGGGGGAGGCGGTGGAAGGAAGGGAGAGCGAGGGAATTGAGAAAGGGGTCGGGGAGTATGGTGCTACTTGGGCTGGGGATCACCCAGAAAGGCATGATGTTCCTATTCTGTCCTGAGAATCCTTACTCGCTACATAATTTCTTTTGTACATCTTAAATAGAAGTTTCCTGATAATCTATTGGATGATCTTTAAATCAGTTTTGAAGCAGGATTACTAGGAAATACATCAGGGTTAGATGCAGAACAGAGTGTCTGTGATACCATCTGCTTTAGAGTGTTTATTAGACATCAAGGAAAGATGTTTACGTAGAGGTGTAAAGGGACAAGGGAAGCACCTAGCTTTGCAAAGTGAAAACAGATTCTATTGAGAATAAAGTGTAGGTACAAAACCCTGAGATGGGAAGTAACTACTCTGTCATGTCCCAGAGTACAAAAGAAGACTGGTGTGACTGTAGTATGCTGACGTATGCCCAGACGTATTTAGTTCTCAGTTTTATAGTCTGAGTACAATATATACAGACTGCTGAGATGGGGTCATTGCCAGGACTATGGAAAGTTCTGTTAGGTAAAGTAACAACTCTGTGGAATGCTGAGAAAGCTCTCTTAAGTAAAGAGGTGTTGCCTTTATTAGCCCAGAAATTGTGTAAGCTCGCTGGAAGGAACAATGGGAAAGTGTAGAATTGGTATTGATGAAGTAAGTAGCCATACAGGCCAAAAGAGACTTGTCTGTTCCCAAGAAGCAAACATTAAGTAATGTGCAGTGTGGGCTTCTGTACTAGGTAGCAGAACAGCTGGAGGAAAAGACAACAAGGACTCTACACAGCTATAAAAACCTCTAGGCCAGACTGGAATGGTCAGATTCCAGTGCTTCTTACTGGCTACAGACAACTGGTTTTAAGCACATGGGTCTGTCTGGGTTTTTGTGAGAAACGTGCACCATCCAGTTGGGGAACTGACGGCCGACACTGACCCATTGGACTGTTGATGATGTCATCACCTGACAAGAGCTGAACAAGTTCTGCAGGAATGAAGCAGCTGTAGAGATGGGGCCGAGAAAGAAAGTGTTAGGATGAAATCAGTGTGCTGTATAGAATGGGACTGGGAAGCAATGAAGAAACGCATCTTTGAAAAGGACATTTTAGGGGCGAGAACAGGATGCCAGTTTGGCGTGGTGCTGTGGCACTTGTAGAACCTTTGCATTTTCCTTTAAGATGGGAAATTTTGGCTGGGGTCATAAAGGTTTTATCTGCTAAGAAAGTGACTGGACTCTCGAGCTTCTGGTGCTGCTGTGTCGGGTCACAGAGAGGAACTACTGGGAAATTGTCATATTGGGTGCGGTGTTGTTGCCTTTCAGGTTACTTCATAATGGTGATTTTGGTTATAATCACCAAACTAGAAATTTCCCCCAAATGTGGGTCTGCTGGAAAAAAAAGTTATGATGCAGTAGATTTATTTAAAGTTGTAATGAATTTCAGCAAAAGGAGAAAGGAGTGAGGAAAGCAGACTTTTGGTTCTAGTGTTTCTGATTAACTCTGGCAAAGTTACCAGAATCGCTTCTACACCAAAGCTGCTAAGTTTTTATAGAAAGGATAGTAAAGACTGAGTAGGATTTCATTGTGTTTGAGCTTGAAAAATCTATGAACTTTTAAAGGGACCTAGAAACTCATAAGGAGTAAATGTAGACAAATGTTACTTTTTAGCTTTTTTCTTTTTCTTTTTTTTTTAATGCGGCCAGGGATAAGGCAAGTTCAAGTTACTAAATTAAACCTAGAAATATTCTAAAATGATTAGACATTCTCGTTGTCAACCCATTGAACATGCTGTAGCATGATTTACTGATTAATCAGCAAGTAGACATTATGAAGTATGAACGTAATCTCTGCGATTACAGTGTCAGTAGACATTATTATAGAGAAAGTAGTCTTCTGGGTTGCAGTATCTAGGTCACATCGCCATGTTTGCTGTTGAAAGGGGCTGTCTCTTCAGAGAAGGCCTGTGCCGCACCCCCGTGCACATTTTTGATCCCAGACTAGTTTCCTGTTCATCCAGGCTTTTGAGCTGCATGTATTCGGTTTCTTTGAGGGTTTTTTGTGAAGACTGGGGAGAGAGAAATATGTGAGAGGCAATGAGTCAGTCATTTTGTAAATTTGATTATTTTAAGGTTTGGGGGCATCAGTACCTCTAACTCCAGCTTTCTAGAAATTAATATTGCAGCCACAAGTTTTAAACTTCTGTTTGTTCCTTATTTTCTCACACCTGTACTTTGGTCTGTATATATTTGTATTATACTGGAGGTGTAACTTGGAGGGAGTTCCTTTTCCGTTAGCTCCTGTGTTCTACACCTCCTGCCCTATCCTTTACCACCATGTTCTCAGGTCCTGCTGGGGACAGACGTGACAGAAAGTGGGGTTGAAGTAGTGGGCTGCAGACAGGGTAGGAGCATATAGAGTGGAATCAAAGATACATCAGTTCAGGGTAGGGATTGGTGGGAAGCAGAAAGGGTCGCTAGAGGGCAAGTGAACATCATCGTTAAGCAAATAGTGTTTAAAGGTTAGACGTTGAAGTTAAAAGTAAGTTCAGTACCTGATCTATAATTTGTTCCTACTGTAGCCTGACACTCTATTCAGATAAAATGTGAGACCGCCTACAGGTTATCTGACAAATCAGTCACTGACAAACTTGATTTTTATTGTAGATCAAAGACCAAGCTCACCTATTCGACATCAGGGAAGGAGTGAGGAGCTTGAGCGTGATGACAGAAGAGAGGAGCGGAGAGTAGACAGAGTGGATGAGAGAAGAGATGAGCGCGTTCGAGACAGGGACAGGGACCGAGAGCGAGAAAGGGAGCGCGAGAGAGAGCGGGAGCGAGATCGGGAGCGAGAAAAAGAAAGAGAAAGAGAACTAGAAAGAGAGCGAGCTAGAGAGCGGGAGAGAGAGAGAGAGAAAGAGAGGGAGAGGGAGCGAGAACGAGAGCGAGAGCAGAGAGATCGTGACCATGATCGAGAGCGAGAAAGAGAGAGGGAACGGGAGAGGGAAAAAGAACGGGAACGAGAAAGAGAAGAGAGAGAGAGGGAAAGAGAACGGGAACGGGAGCGTGAGAGAGAACGAGAGAGGGAGCGAGAAAGGGCAAGAGAAAGAGAAAAAGAGCGAGACCGGCAAAGAGAATGGGAAGACAAAGACAGGGGACGCGATGACCGCCGGGAGAAGCGCGAGGACGTCCGGGAGGACCGGAGCCTCAGAGAAGGCCACGAGGAGAGAAAAGCCAAGTAAGGAGGGCGGGACTGAGTGTCAGTAGAGCCCAGTGTCCTTCCTGCTCCTCTCCACTTCCTGTAACGCAGTCACTTCATGTGTGCTCATGCCTATTCGTGTACATATATTTATTTGGTGTTTAAAATGTTTGTAGTTGTCTAGAAATGTAGTTCTGAGTTCTATGTATGGATTCCAGGGCTATATTTTTCCATATTTGTCTATTTCTGTTCTGTCTCCCTCTCTCCGCATTAAGAATAATGAATGCAAACTTCAGACATTGTAGGCAAATGTACATTTCTTTTTAGTTCTGTCTCCTAAGATTAAAATTTTTAAGTCTTTCATGTGGTTTTGTGCTTTGGTTAATATTTTTTTCGTGTGTCTACTGTCTTACAATAGCAATGTTTTTGATTCTTGTTTTATATATAACCAACCCAAAAACTGAAAAGAAAAAGTTAGGAATGCTGCTACCTGTAACCAGAAATAGTTAAATGAGACTAATAACTTTGTCTTCTCACTGCTTTCTCATCTCGGTTCTCTGAACTGACCTACAACTTTAAAAAAAAAAATGGGGAAACATTGTTTTCTGTAGGATTGCTGAATTACCATAGTGTTTGTTTTATTATTCTAATTTCAGGTTTTCTTAAAAGTAATTTAAATGGTTTTTCTCAAGTTTTAAGTTCTGCTTTATCCTAGTCCATCAGCTACCCCTTGCTGTGTTAACAGTTTCTTTCAGTGGGCTCAGCAGAGGGTGTCTCCTGCTGGGGTCACTCAGCACTGTTGGTGCTTCTGCCGTTGACTTAAACGCTCACCAAGGCCTGGAGGGCCCAGCCTTCATCACAGGTCTAGCAATCCCAGTGTCTTATTTCTCCTCCACATGACCCTTAGGCGGCCATGAGTCCAGACGCTGAAACCCCAAAGCCCTCGAGTCCTCCGTGTTCATACAGTGTGACTTACAGTCCACTTTCTTGTGTATAACAAGTCCGAGCCGACCCAAATTTAAACAGTATGGAGACAGGCCAGCTCTAGGTAGAGTTGGGTCCTGTGAATTGTCACGCTATTCCTGGGGCTGTCCCCACTCCTGTGTTCACTCATCTGCGTAAGGAGCTATTCTACTTTCTCAGCTTTTGGCCCTGGTATCTAGAAACAGTGTTAACTCTTAGAAATTTAGATTTCGTGACTAAAAGGTCAGACTTGATGAGCATGTGAGGAAGCACTAGGATAATCTGCCCCAGGTGTGTACGCTCCAGCTCAGCTAAAGGTTAGTTACAATAACACATACAGCAAGTACCTGGGTTATCTCTTGATTTACCATTAAGCAAGTGATTTAGTTCTATGATGATAAAAGGGAATTTTTATAGTGTTTCCACAATGTGCCCACATGGTTCTGAACTAATTTAACTCACGTTAGTCTGAAGAGAAGGGCTTTTGCTTTTTTCCCCCAGTTTCAGATGGCAGAACTAAGATTTGGGGACCTCACGGAACTTACTTAGGTTACATGAAAGTAATGTGGCTATAAGTCAGACTCACAGCTTTTTAACTCCTAAAATGATTCGAGATTTTTCTTACCCCTCTTTTCGGCATGAAACATATAAAATTGCCAAGTTGTATTATAGAGTACATTATTTTATTGATTTTAGATCTGGCAGGTTTCCCTTGAGTGTCTCGTGTGTGTGATGAGGGAACAGCCCCTGTGGGTTTTAACTCAGTTTTACATTGTAGCGAACTGCCTTTTGTGAGCACCGCTCTGGGTGCTTATTTTCTGTGGTTGTACTTCTTCTACTTAGAGTCAAGAAAAGCAGGTGAAGAGCAGAGTACAGAGGACTCTTTTCCCCTGTGCAGCTTTATAACTTGTATTTGTCCAAATTTAGGAAACGTTACAGAAACGAAGGGAGTCCCAGCCCCCGGCAGTCCCCCAAGCGCAGGCGGGAGCATTCTCCCGACAGTGATGCCTACCACAGTGGGGATGACAAAAGTGAGTATCTTTTCTGCTGAGCATGCTCACTGTAGCATGAACCCATCTTTGACACTGACTGTAACTGATGTGTCAGACTTCTGAAAATGCTCCTTTCCCATACTGCTAAATGTGTGCTTGTGTGAGTAAAGAAACCACTATCTTTTCCTCATTTTGGTAGTTAGAGATGTACTTTTATTTTTATTGCCATTTTGAAAAATTTGAACTGAAAAGTGAGTTTGTAGTTTAAATATGATGTTCTGTTTACTGACCTAATGGAGATGTAACTGCTTTTATTTTTTGTATAGATGAAAAACATAGACTCTTGAGCCAGGTCGTACGACCACAAGATTCTCGTTCTCTCAGCCCATCCCACCTCCCAGAAGACAGGCAGGGTAGATGGAAAGAGGAGGATCGTAAATCAGAAAGGAGGGAGAGTTCAAGGCGCTATGAGGAGCAAGAACTCAGAGAGAAGGTTTCTTCTGGTGATAGGCAGAGGGAGCCAGCAGAGAGCGTGGACAGCTCAAGAGCTCGTGCACAAGACCTCAGTAGCCACCGCCAGCCTGAAGACCGTGACCGCGATGGATCTGATCGAGCCCACGACGAAAAGAAAAAAGCAAAAGCTCCAAAGAAACCTATTAAGAAGAAAAAGGAGGATGATGCCGGACTAGAGAGGAGCAACCTTGAGACATCTGAAGATGCACAAGTATTTTCACCCAAAAAAGGACAGAAGAAGAAAAACGTTGAGAAAAAGCGTAAAAGATCCAAAGGTGATTCTGATGTCTCTGATGAAGAGGCAGCCCCACAGAACAAGAAGAAGAGAGGCCCGCGCACGCCCCCTCTGGCCATCAAGGAGGAACTGCTTGAGATTTCCACCGACAAGGATGGCCTGCTCGAGGACTCGCTGAAGAAAGAAGATACAGCCTTTAGTGACTGGTCGGATGAGGATGTGCCTGACCGCGCAGAGGGCATGGAACCTGAACACACTGCAGCCACTGCTACTCCTGGCAGTACCCCTTCCCCACTCTCGTCTCTTCTCCCTCCCCCACCGCCCGTGGCTGCTGCCAGTACTGCAGCCACTGCTCTTGCCTCCTCGGCTGTTGTTGCTGCCTCCTCTGCCATTATTTCCAGCTCTGCCTCCACCTCCAGTGCCAATGCCAGTGAAGACTCACATAGAAAGTGCCATAGGACACGAGTGGAGAAAGTGGAAGCATCTCATGTGACCCTAGAAGATACACCACATCGCAAGCTGGTGGATCAGAAGAGGAGCAGCAGCCTTGGGAGCAACCGAAGTCACCGTAGCCACACCTCTGGTCGCCTGCGCTCCCCATCTAATGATTCTGCTCATCGAAGTGGGGATGACCAGGGCAGTCGGAAAAGAGTGCTGCACAGTGGCTCCAGAGACAGAGAAAAAACAAAAAGCCTGGAAATCCCAGGAGAAAGAAAATCTAGGATTGATCAGTTAAAGCGTGGAGAACCCAGCCGAAGTACTTCTTCAGGTAATAAAGTTGAATTGTGATCCAGTTAGTGTCTTCTGTGGTAGTGTATTGTATACAATTATAACTCTTAAGGCAGTGCCAAACTGGTTTTTCTACATGCTGCCTGAAGTTGCATGCAAGTTCAAAACAAAACAAAAGCTTAACCATTTCATTAAAATCATGTCTGTTGCTACTTTAATACCAACACCGTGAAGAAGCCTGTGCAGTGGAGTGTTACCCCACCAGGATCACAGTGGCATGCTTTACTGATCGAGCTAATGTATTTTAGCTCTTTCTCCTGCAGCCAGAGCTACCCTTTGACCATAGAAAATAAGAGAGGGAAGAGATCAAAGACTAGAGTAATTAGCTGTATTAGTGCCTGGTCTTCTGCGTTCATGTTTTGATGCTTTGGTCTATAGTGAAAATAGACAAGGATGCTCATGGAACTTAATTGGCACTTTATTGAGAGTTTGGATGTATAGGATTACAGAATCTAGAAATACAGAGTATACAAACAGAACATTAAAAAATAAAATAGAGAAGTTATAAAGTATAAAGGACTGTAAAACAAAGTGTTCTGTTTGTTTCTTTATTAACTTTCATATGCACACTCACTTTAGATCGCCAGGATTCCAGAAGCCACAGCTCAAGAAGAAGCTCCCCTGAGTCAGATCGGCAGGTTCATTCAAGGTCTGGGTCATTTGACAGCCGAGACAGGCTTCAGGAGCGAGATAGGCATGAGCATGACCGAGAACGGGAGAGGGACCGGAGAGACCCCAGGCAGAGGGAGTGGGACCGGGAAGCTGATAAAGAGTGGCCACGAACCCGAGACCGAGATCGACTGCGGGAACGAGAAAGAGAGCGAGACAAAAGGAGAGATTTGGACAGAGAAAGAGAGAGACTGACCGCTGACCCTGTGGACAGGGACAGAGACCGAGATAGAACTTTTGAGACTTCTCAGTCAGAATCTGGTAAGCGCAGTGAAGCCAAACTGGAGAGCGAGCAGGAAAGAGACCTTGACGGCAGTTCCCGGGACTCAGCAGCCATGGATAAAGAAAGGATGGATAGAGACCTGGGATCTGTGCAGGGCTTTGAAGACTTGAGCAAAGCTGAGCGGACAGAGAGTCTGGAAGGTGAGAGCACTGCTCTTCTCCCTTGGGTTGCCCCATTCCTTTTCCAGTTCCCTGCAGGACCGTGCTTCCTTTTGAAGTCATCCGTGAGTAAACATGAACTGACTCCATTCTACTGCAGTGGAAGTAGATGGATAAGGAAAGCCTGTAAGAGTAAAAGTGTGACCATTTCTAAAAACTGGGATATAATATTTCATCAAAGACCTGAATGAAATGAAAGTCATGGTTGAAGTAAAGGGAGGGAACAGAGCATTAAAAGAAACAGTCACTTCTATTGCCACCTAAAAATTAAAGTGATAGCTCACTTGGTGCATTGCCTACAGCTTTTAATAACCATCACATCCTTTTCTTACATGATAAAAAATTATCAGCTGGGCATAATGGCTCACACCTATAGTTCTAACTCCAGGAAAGCTGAGGCTGAGAATCAGATTCAGGGTCAGCCTGGCTTACATAACAAAACCTGTCTCAACTTGTGACAGAAATTGAAGTGAGCAATTAAATAGCTGTTGGCAGTCCCTGTCTGCTAGGGCAGTTGAAAATGAGCATGCTGTAATACCACCCCCAAAACTATTTGATGGCAGATTGACTGGAGAAGCCTGGTGGCTCTCCCTGTCTTCCAGCAGAACACAGGGCCATACCGGCCATTTGGCCCAGGCAGAGCCTGTCTTGAGTGCATGGGACCTCAGTCCCCACCCCTTGCCTCTCCACCTTTCATTCCACAGTGCCAGACAAAATGACTCATTTTAGGGAGTAGGGATGATGACTTCAGTTAAAAGAAAAGTTCAGTTTGTTACAGTTCAACTAAATCCAATTTGGTTATGCAGAAAGTCTAAACCTCCTTTAAAACCATGACTTACGCTTTCGTTTTATTTATACTCAAAATTGAGGTGAAATGTATTAGGAAGAAAGCTAAGGTAGAAATGCCTTTGAAGTTAAATGGTTGTGTGTATGTGTGTGTGTGTGTGTGTGTGTGTGTGTGTGTGTGTTTTAAACAGGTGTTGAACAATCTAAGCAGATATCCAAGAGATGTAAACAATCACTTTTTAAATCAGTAGATTTTACTATAGGCAAAATGCTGTCATGCAGCAATTCACAAACAATAAATTGTTATTCTTTATGTCCTCATCCCCAGGCCATAGACAAACTGACACAGGTGTTTCCAGTCTCTCACCTATCTTCATCCTTTTTTTTTCCTTTTACCGTATTGAGTGTATTACTTGAATGTGTTACTTCCTTTCTGGAGCTGCTCTTAGAGCTGTGTCCATTGTGTGTGTGAGCATACCTTCCCAGGTCTTCATCCCCACATCCTCCTTCTTATGCATCATTGCCTTCCTCCTGATACAGTTAATATGACCATATCAGGACATACCGTGTTACCCATACTCTCTGTGTGTGCGTTCTCCACATAGCATTCCTGGTTGGATAATATACATCCAAGTTAACAGGCTGGCTTCTCTGGGAATTCTCTGGAAATTCTGCTTTCCTGGGACTCACCAGTCTTACAGTCAGAATTTACATCATTGTTCTGACATAACCTTTTCTTTTCAAATCTCTGGGTTATTTTTGTTTTATGTGGGGTTTTTTGTTTATTTGTCTTGCTGTATAATAGCGATGGTCTGTATGGTGATATCGCGGTCTTTAGAAAGGCAGGCTAACTCCCAGTTGCCTGTTTTCTCTTTTAACGAAAGCTTCTATCAGCTTCTTCACATTACATTTTCATCTCAATGGGTATAAGAAGCATCGGGTCACAAGTTACAATTCTAATGGAAGTCACAAGTACAATTCTAATGGGATGTAACTGAATACAATTGGACTAATCATTATAATAGGTCCATTAGAACTGGAGTCACTGTCTTCATCCTGAATGTATCATTTCTTTATTGTGACTGTAGATAATATGGTATAAATATTTAGAAGTGAATCATTTGCTGTATCGTGTAAATATTTTCTTATTAGTAAGAGCTTACAGCCAAAGAAGACATATCCTCATTGTATACAAGCCCACTGTGGTGGCAGGCAGTGATTTCACAAGCCAGCAATGCAGTGTTATTACTGAGAATAATAGAGTAGTTGGGGATTTTCCTCTGGAAAGTAGAAAAACTATTAGAATGATGAGAAATATTTCAGAGCCTCATACTTTTTGTGCTTCAGATGCATACTCATGAGCCTGTGGTTACAGATCTATAAAATATGTAGCTTAGAAATAATTAAACTTATTTATACTTTGGGAACTAGGTTTACAACTAACTCAGGAAATAAAAGCTTAGTCTAAGTCTAGTTGAGGACAAAAGTCAATAAAATAACAAAATAGAATTTATACTACTGATGCCAACAGAAGCACTTACTTTCTAGTGTAGTATTACAGCATTCTTCCAAAAATTTCATTCAGTAAGGAAATGTAAACATTTAGACAGAGAAGCAGAATTGAGAGGTAGGGGAAATTATCAACACTTTCACAGTAGTACCTCACTATTAGAAAGTTCATATTATGAGCTAAACATCATAGACTAAGATTTGAGCTTAAAATGCAGTTTGAAATTGGTTTGCAAGTTTTTAAAATGAGTTTATTTGGATAGCTCTTTGAAGTTAAACTATCCAAAATGTTCAAGTGTTGTTGAAAATTAACACAAAAAGAAGACATGAAATAGGAGAACTAATTGAAGACAGGCTACAACAGGAAGGGAAATAGGGGTGAAAATTGCAAAAATTTAGTATATGCATGTATGAAACTGTCAGTTAATACAGTGTACATACTTAACATTACTTCTGAAATTTTAATTCTGACCTAATAGTGTGTTTGGATATTGCTACTGTATTTTTAATATTAAAAATATAGCTAGTTCAGTTTTATCTTTAAAATTAAAATTATCAAGTTATTATCAAATTATCAATTGGCAAAGAAATGTGGTTTTCTGGTTTAAAAAAATACTTTCTCGCGTCCTTTATTGTGCCCATGGTCACCGCCTTTCAGTTTCACTATTGCTCCCTTTTCTTACTTCCCTTTTTGACATGAACTTGGTTTGTCTGTTTAGCAGGAGATGACGAGTCCAAGTTAGATGATGCACATTCGTTAGGCTCTGGTGCTGGGGAAGGATATGAACCCATCAGTGATGATGAACTAGATGAAATTCTCGCCGGGGATGCAGAAAAGAGAGAGGACCAGCAGGAAGAGGAGAAGATGCCAGGTAATGCATTGCAGAGCTCACAGAGGAACCGGAGTATGGGGGGGGTGTGCCCTTTGTTCTCCTCCATAGTAAGTAAGGGCACTTAGGCCCTTCCCTCTAGGTCTTAATTAAGGGAAGCCCATTAGAAAGAATATTATAATACAAGCATTTATATTCTTTAATTGACACTGCCCTTGAAAGAGTCCTAGGTCCTAGGGAAAAGCAGAATTGTAAGATTTCTTTTCTAGAGTTTAAGATTTCTTATTAACTCACCCAGAACCTCACCAAATCCCAGCTGCTTGCCAATGTCTGACATGGTGGGTATGTGGTACAGGACTTTATAATTGAGGTGGCCTGAGCCAACTTTTTAAACACCTTTCAAAAAGAGAGATAGTTGAGGTTTGTTTGAACACAGTTGATAAAGTTCCTTTTCTGCGTGTGTCCATTCTGTGTCCTTCCTGTGGTCTGTGCTCTGCCCGGCCCACTGGAGGAAGAACTGTGAAGCAGCATCTTGACACTCAAGGAGCCATCTGCCTCCATCAGGGCCTCAGCATGCAACTTTTTAATTTATTTGATTTTTTTTCTTTTTTTAGTTTTTGAGACAGAATCTCATGTAGCACAGCTGACTTCAAACAGCTTCAAGCAGCTGAGGGTGATCTTGAACTTCTGATTCTCCTGCCTGTACCTCCCAAGCCCTGGGGTTATGGGCATTGGCTGCCATGTGTGTGTGTTTTATTTTGTTGTTGTTTTAGCACAGGGAGTTATTTTGATTGGCCTGGGTATATTAAATGTACTTACTTCATTTGTCCTTCTATTTCCTAACTTAGAGATGCAGCTCGTCACCTCATTTTCCTGAGATTATTTGCTGTGTGATAATAGTCACTGTATTGCTCTTTTATGTTCACTTATTTATTTTCTGGGAATGTGTGGCGCATGCCACAGGACAGGTGTGGAGCTCAGAAGGACAGCTCTTAGGACTCGGTCAGTTCTCCTTCCACCATGTGGGGTCCAGGAATCAGACCGAGGTGTCCAGCCTCAGACTGCAGTTTCCCGGTGTAAAATAAAGTCCTCTCTGTAATTCTTTACCTTGTTTACAGATCCTTTAGATGTGATAGATGTGGATTGGTCTGGACTTATGCCAAAGCATCCCAAAGAACCGAGAGAGCCGGGGGCTGCGCTCTTACAGTTCACACCTGGAGCTGCTCTGCTGCGAGTTGGGATCTCTAAGAAGTTGGCAGGTTCTGAGCTATTTACTAAAGTTAAGGAAACATGTCAACGACTTCTAGAAAAACCAAAAGGTAACTTGGCTTTGCTTTAGCTGTGTAACATGCCGTAACTATTAGTGTGCTCTTGGGAGCATTCCATTGGTTGTCTTGTAGAACCTGAGCTCTAGGAACTGTTTTAGGAGTTATATTATTTCTTAAATTCAAGAAAGGCTTAATTCTGGCAGGGGAGAAAAAAAAAAAAAACCTTGGAAAAGAAAGTGAACTTTCTGTATCAAAAATATTCTGAGGGCTAAGGTTTAGCTCTCTGCAGAGCATCAGCACAGGACACGGGGCTTAGGTCCAGCACCGTAGAAAAGAGAAAACGCTTTCTAACAGGTAAGTTCATGTGTCAGAATGCACAGGGTTTGTTCAGGGCTAAATAAAACAGTTCCATGTTTTTCCCTAAGCCGTGTTTGGGTGACTTGACAACCCTTTCCCCCGGTGGCAAGCAGGTGCTCCCAAATGTGAGTGTCTAGGCTGAGAATGGTCCTAATCGATTCCAGAGAATACCCTTCTTCTCACCTAATCGATTCCAGAGAATACCCTTCTTCTCACCTAATCG
>NC_022019.1:20883721-20913491 GCF_000317375.1 Microtus ochrogaster
CCTAATCGATTCCAGAGAATACCCTTCTTCTCACCTAATCGATTCCAGAGAATACCCTTCTTCTCACCTAATCGCCGTCTGTTGGTGTCAGCTGTAGTTGGAGCAGTTACATCACCACTGTCTCTTGTCTGCAGTAAGAAGCAGGCTGGTTACTGCAGTACGACAGAGCAGTGACTGGACTGGAGGCGCATTATGTTTAGACTGTTAGTATTTAGTCAGAAAATATTTTATCTGAATTAATTTTCACCTTATAACTGTCAGTAAATCTGAACCTTTTAATTTATGGATTCTGGTGTGGTTTTTTTTTTTTTTTTTTTGGTTTGTTCTGTTGTTCTATAGCTTACTAATAATTCTGTCTGTGAGACTGGGAGAAAACTGTTTTTAAAGTTTTATGAGCCATGTCCTTTTGCCTGTTCCCATAATCAGTAAAGTTCTCAATTTTAATACTACTAATAAATTGTAACTATGAACATTTTTGTGATCTGAAAAGTGACCCAAGGGTTCTTGCCACACTCTTTTTACTTTGGTTAAAGTCTTTGGCGTCAGGAAAAAAAACACCTTTTAACCCCAGTTGTTTGTTTACTTTATCCCAGCCTAATTTTTTAATCGAAATTTTCTTTTTGCTGTCTTTCTTATTTTCTTGTCAACTTAAGTGTTTTCTCTTTCTCTTGCATGGTATGATTTAAAACTAATCTATTGTGTCTTAACACATTGTCTATAACATACTGTCATATAACACATTGTGTTTATGTGACTTAGACATTTGGCTAACCCCTGACTGCCCTTAGCTAAGGTTATAGAGGTCTGTCTCTGCTGTGACTACATTTATATCTTGCTACAGAAGAGTCCTGAAATGTCAGACTGTACATGATATTTAATGCTAGGCCAGATACTGAATCTGATTTAAATGTTCTCCCTTGGCCGTTCTTTCAAGTCTATATAATCAGGGGCCTCATTCCTCCTCTAAAGTCTGCTTTCAATACACCTTAAATTTAAGATAGCATCACACTGTTGTTTTCATGGAAGACTAGCCATGTGACTACAAAGGTACGTCTTGAGGGACCATTGCTGCTCGCCTTGGTGAGCCATTCACCAAGGTCGCTAATGTCAGTAAGTCAGAGGACTCAGTTGAGTCAGTGCTGACACTTGCTCTCACAGGGAGACTTAACACATGCTTGTTTTGATTGAAAGATGCAGACGGCCTTTTCGAGCATGAACTAGGGGCTCTCAACATGGCTGCCTTACTGCGAAAAGAAGAGCGAGCGAGTCTCCTTAGTGACCTGGGACCGTGCTGTAAAGCATTATGTTTCAGACGGGATTCTGCGATCCGGAAGCAGCTTGTGAAGAACGAAAAGGTACCGACTGCGCGTGGATAGTAGGAATAGTGTATTTTCCATCTTAACTGCTTTTGTGAATTTGCTTTCCTAATCTGTCAGATACTTAAGGGAAGAATCCACATTTCATCCTCAGCAGCGTTGATGGTGGCCGTTATGAGTGATAGTTGTCCCTCTAGACTCCATGCATGAGTGTTTATTCATGTGTGAGATGTTCTACATGCTTCTTGGAATAAGCAGACACATCTGAGTGTATGCAAGCGTTTGCTGGAGACAATAAAGGTGACTAGAGAAATGAGAGTTACTTGAGATTTGAGAAGGAGCTGATAGAGACTGAAAGAGCCTTGGGCTTTTTTTTTTTTTTTTTTTGGTTTTTTTCAAGTTTGTGAAAGGGGTCACAACACACAGATTGAAAACTCTGGTTTAGATTCTTTTAAAAATGAAATTTCTATTCCTGGACAGTCAGACTTGAAAACGTGCTAAATAGCTTTCAAAAAAATTAAATAACAACAAAACAAACCCTGATTCTACACAGTGTTTCCAGAAGCAGGAGCTTAGGTCACAGCTCCAGCATTGCATGCACATGCTGCTCATCCTCTCTCATGAAGATGGCCATAGATCTCAAAAGTGCTGGGAAACCAAGGCCAGCAATATGGGGAGTGGATCCTGTTCCACAATCCAGTGTTGGTTACCTTGGGAATGAAAGACGAGGCAGTGTTTTAAAGTCATTCAGTGCGATCTACATATCAGACTAAAA
The DNA here is from genome assembly GCF_000317375.1 of Microtus ochrogaster. Taxonomy (NCBI): domain Eukaryota; kingdom Metazoa; phylum Chordata; class Mammalia; order Rodentia; family Cricetidae; genus Microtus; species Microtus ochrogaster. The sequence continues at coordinate 20,885,813 of NC_022019.1, forward strand.
AGAAAAACCACATGATTATATCAAGTGATAGTTAAGATTATTGTTCTCCCCAAGACTGGTCTGCAGAGTTAACAAAATTTTAATAAAAATTCAAGATCTCTTTGTAGAGGCGAACAAACTGATTCTTGAATTTATGTGGAGTCTGGTCATATCACTTGTACACAAAATAAAACCACTAAAAATAAATGGGAGAATTTACATACTCATTTCAAAACTTACTATGACGCATGTATTTAAAATAATGTGGTATTGGTAAAAGAATATAATTTCAATTAAATGGAAGCGAGCAAATTCCAGTAGATGGACACATATGTTACCAGTTAAGAAGGACAGGGGAAAATAGTTTTGATTTTTAAAGTATTTGTATTATGAACTAATCATTCATCATAAATTAAGAGGCTGATAGGAAAATGAAAAGAAAAATAGGAGATAGTACTTACAGTATACGCTCTTAAATGTCCCAAATATATGAAGATAGCCTCAAGAATTAACGCAATAAGAGCACAACTCAGTTTTTCAAAATGGTGAAATATTTAAACAGATATTATGCCAGTGTGGTTAGCATTAAGCACATGAATAGATGTTTGTCAACACTAGCTATTAGGGAATGAAAATTAAGACTGCAGTGAAATCCTATTAAAAACCTATATCAGCTGCCAAAAAGAGCTAACCTGTTAAAACATGACCACACTCCCTCCAAACTGAAACCACCTCCAGTGTTCATCGGCCAGTAGGTGAGCTGTAACAACCCATACAGTAGAGAGTCACTGTCCACAAAACATAACCAGACTGTTGGCACCTTGAGCAACATGCACAAATCTCAAAGGCATTATGCTGAAGAGAAGAGCTAACATCAGTAAGTTAGGCCTGGCCTGTGTTTCTGTGACATCTGGGAAAGATAGAACAGTGGAAGCCATCAGTGATTGTCAGCTAGGATTGAGAAGGTGATGTGAGTGCTTCAGTAAGGAAAGACCCCGTCTACCCTGTGCTGCTGTGTCTGCATGAGTCTGTAGCAAACCTCATAGAAACACACACAGAAAGTTACTGTTGCTCCGCCATAGCTTAGGAAAGAAATACTTTTTAAAGAATGCAAATTGGTACAGAAACCATCCAGTCATTTGTATTTGGGATGCAGGAAAATAAGAGCAATAGCATGGTGCTTGTGCCCGTATCATTCCATGTAGTTAGGGACGGGGACGAACTGACCTGATTGTCCCATCCAGTGCAGCTTTAGGCACAGTGACGACTGACCATCTTCTAGAAAAGAGTTCCGTGTATGGCCCAAGTGCTGAGACCAATAAGGAATGAAGGGTGTTGGCTTGTGGGGGAAGAAGTCATGGTTCTTTCAGAGCTCTCACCTTGCCAGGCAAAAGCAAGACTGAATACAAGTGTTGCTCACCAGGGCTCAGGAGGGGAGACTCAGCGCACACTGCCTCTGCTCCACTCCAGTGTTTGTTTTCTCGTTAGAAATGGTGGAGGAAATGTAATTAATTGCTTGCTGGGAATGGTGAGGAGCCCCGCCTTAGTAAGAGCTAGACAGGGTTACCCTCTGGAGCTTGCTTGCTTGGTATTGAACAGAGTCCTAATTTTGCTTTAACATGGGCCGAGTTCAGAGTCAATGCTCAGCTAATGCTGGGGTTGGGGTGGAGCTACCCTGCATGTCTTTCCCACTGTGGCCCAGCAATGTACAGTGTGTTGCTTTGTTGTTTCCAAATAGGGAACTGTGAAGCAGGCGTATACAAACACTCCGCTGGTAGACAACGAGCTGCTTCGGCTGAGTCTTCGGTTATTTAAGAGGAAGACCACTTGTCAAACCCCTGGACAAGACAAGATGGAAGACAGTAAATTAGCACCGTCCAGTGTCCAGCAGGAGCTGTGCGTGTCCTAGACAAAACTTTGGGCAGCCCCTTAGCTCTGTCTGCAGCAGTGTGGAATCTTTCCCTTGCTATCACAGACAGAAGTCCATCAGCTACACCAGGAATGAAGAACTGATTTCCAGAGACAGCAGTTCTGTTTCATTTAAGATTTTACATTAATTTTTATACAGTACTTGACATTCAGCCGAAATAATGTGAAAGCATCTAGATTTAGTAGTTTCCTCTGTGTCTTCATTAAAATTGAAGATTTGAGGATGCCAGGTCATCCCTCTCTCAGCCTGTGAATACTCCCTGTGACATCAGTGCACTGACTTCATTCTGATCATCATACAGACACTGACCTTAGTCCGAAAGGCATGCGCTGCAGTGCCATGTACAGCACCGGGGAGGGCAGGTCTGGGGGTGTGCCTGTAGGCAGACTCCCCCAAAGGAAGCCCAAGTGCGGTTTTTCATTTTTTCTTTTAAAAATTCTAAAGAAAAAAAAATTGACTCACTGAGACTTTTTACACATGTACATAGTTAATTATATATTGGAAGTCTTTGGACTCTTGAGTGGGATTTAGTTAGTGTTCCTTGTCAGAGACTGTCTTGGTTTATTTTTAATAAATGTCTGTTTCCTTGTTGTAGATTTCCCTTGTTTTTATTAATCAGACTCCAGATACCTAGAAGCATGTATCGTCAGCATTATGGGTCCATACTCTGTGCTCAGCATCATGCAGCTGTGTATTCGTGAGCATGTTGGAGGGTGTACTTCCATCCAGCTCTCATCTGAGGGTGAAGATCTGACCACCACCTCGCAATGCTGAGCTGCCTCCAAAATTTACTTTTTTAAATTCTAGACTACTTTGTTCTCTGTACATCTTTAACTCATGAAGTAGACTCTTGGGAGAACTTGGAATGAACTGCAGGCTAAAGAATTTGAGCAGACAGTGATCATGAGATGATAGTGGAAGAAATGTTGTGATTTGCTCGTGTCATTTCATGGGTTTTCGTTAAAATCACCAGCCTGTGTTGACTGTCTCTGCTTTCCTGTTCTCTTCTCTGAAGATTGCATAATGACATTGGGGCAGCGTGTCTGTTAATCCAGGAGTAATGTGCTGCCAAGTGAGAAGTCACTCTGCTCACTTGGAAGAGCTCTTTGCTAAAGCTGAAGCCCAAATAAGAGTCAGCCTCAAACAGAAGACTTTGCGAGCCTGTATTTCCTAGGCTTATGCATTTTATACACACAGTCATCCTTAAATCTCCTTCATGTCCTGGCCCCAGGTTACACTTGGAACAAATTAAGCATGGACAGGAGCCTGTGAGTCTAGCCACTGGGGCAGATGGGAGGTTTACACAGCAAAGAGATTTCCAGAATTAAGTATACAAGTGTTGTCCTTTTGAATAATTGTTACTTCGGGCCATCTTGCCCATCTGGCAGAATTATGATTTTCTCAGGAAGAGAACTGGACAGACCAGGACTTAACATTCATTGTGACCCCACACTGCCTTTTTGAACTCCTGTTAGAAGCATGTTCTTCGGGGAAGGGCCTGATGGCTGGACCATCCTGATGAACAAACATCTGCATCCTAACATCCTAAATTTTGCTTGTCTTTAACAGGCGGACTAGCATCCTGCTTATTTTGAGGTATTTTGAAGGCAGCTCTCCCTTAGCTAAGTTCTACTTTGTGTGACTTCGTGTCTCCTGAGCAGATGTACTTCATAATACCAATTCTATTACTTTTCAGTTTCTTCTACATCCATCTCAAGAATCATTTGTCATCTAGAATATCTACCAAGCACAGGAAATAATCCTATTTTCAAGGAGCTTTGAAAACGTTTCTAAGAAAAATCACCAGAAAAGCAAGGGAAAAGTAAGCATATTTCCTGGTGCCCTCTTTCTAAATGCTCTAAATTAAAAAAAAGAAACCAAACAAGCAAACAAAATCAGAAAGTTATGAGCTCAGTGAGTGAGCAGCAGCAGGAAGCCACGTCCTGATTACAGTGTGCAACTTTGTCCTCTAAGCATCGAGATTTAAAGTGAAAAGGAAGAAGCATTTCAAGTCCTAGAACGAAGCTACCAGGATTGTAGAACGTGACAAGAATTATAGCTCCCTCATTTGTGCACTCATGCTGAGAATATCTCAAGTTATTTATGTTAGGTGTGATGGGGCATGCCTTTAAGCCCATTGCTTAGGAGGTAGAGGCAGATGGGTGGGTTTTTGTGAGGTCAAGGCTAGCCTGGTCTACCTAGCAAGTTTCAGGACAGCCAGGATTACAAAGACCCCCCCCCCGCCTTTAACACACATGAGTGTGCATGCACACACAGAGAAAGAGAAATTATATGGCTAAATCTGCCTGTCTTAGGCCGCAGAGGAAAGCTTTAGAACAATCCACTTTGCATGAGATAACCATCTCCATAACTTCACATTCCCAGATAGAGAACACCATTCAGTCTTGTTTCCAAACTTGTATTTCGCAGAAAAAAATGCTGCCTGAGCATTGCTGGGTCTCTTATAAAAGCTCTGGACCTAAAGTCCTGAAAAACACCTCCCAGTATGTAAGTATGGGCTGCTGTACCTACAGCTCTCACAGGCTTGTTCGTTTGCTGCCGTGGTACCTCCCATCGAGCTGCTAGTTAGAAAGGACAGAAGTGTATCTCCAGTGCAAGGTACACGAGAGCTGTGTGGTCAAATACTGAACCCACTACGTGGGACACCTGTCCTCACTGTTGAGGAGAGGGTGACACTAGCTGGCACAGCTTTTTATTTGACAAAATTTTGTAAGTATGCCTAAGTAACATGCTAAAAGGCCTGGCCACTGAACACAGAAGACCCCCATCCTGACACTGGCCACAGAAGACCCCATCCTGACACTGACCACAGAAGAAGGTCTTCATCCTGGCCCCTGAACACAGAAGACCCCCATCCTGACACTGGCCACAGAAAAAGGTCTTCATCCTGGCCACTGACCACAGAAGACCCCCATCCTGACACTGGCCACAGGAGATCTTCATCCTGACACTGAACACAGAAGACCCCCATCCTGACACTGGCCACAGAAGGTCTTCATCCTGGCACTGAGCTCAGATGTTTCCCTCCTACCTCACAGCCACATTAAGAATTTTTTTAATTTTTATTTATTTATTTACTTATTAGGTTTTTTTCCTAGACAGGGTTTCTCTGTAGCTCTGGAGCCTGCCCTAGAACTAGCTCTTGTAAACCAGGCAGGCTTCAAACTCACAGAGAGCAGCCTGCCTCTGCCTCCTGAGTGCTGGGATTATAGGCGCGCACCTCCACCGCCCGGCTCTCATTAGGAATTTTTGACTTGTCCTTACCTGTGGAGCATTAAGTCTGCAGAACATCCCTCTTTGTTCCTTACTGTCCAGTCGAATGAAGCAGCTGGGATACATTGAACACTGGTGATGCTTTAGAACCTCAGGAACGAGCTGCCAGCAGAACCTGTGCTGCTTATTTTAAGGGTAGATGGGGTTGGAGAGATGACTCGGCCGTTAATAAATAGCACTTGCTGTTTTTCCCAGCACCCATGGGACTCACAGCTACCTGGATCTCCAGCTTCAGGGGATGCACACAGACACATAAAAACATAGTAAACCTTCAAAAGGTCTGTGGTGCTAGGAATATAGCCCATAGGTCAAACACTTTCCTAGTGGCTTGGCATAGATTCCCCAGCTCAGGAGAAAGAAGTCAATTTCTCCTTTAAAAGTTTAGGTAATTATTTTCCTTTATTTGCTGTTCTTTCAGCATGTTTCATGTGAGTATTTGGTGTAGTAATATACTCCATTCTGAAGGTGACGTAGTTTTGTTAAGTGACATTCTAGGTGAAACTAGACAAAATTTCCCAACTGTAGAGTTACTTCATCAGGTTAAGATTCTCTGTTGGATTGTCTTGGTGTGCACTTTTGTGGATTTGTTGGTTTGAGTGGCTTAGGCACAATGGGAAGTGAGCAGACTTCTAAGTCATAGTGCTCATGCAATGACTGAGCAGGGAAATGAAAGAACAGAGACTGGGTATGGTGGGTGTTGCTTAGGTTGTTGGACAAGGTCTTGTGAATGGAATAAGATGAGACCTAAAAACTGCAGGACCAGCAGGGCAAAGACGGGAAGGAGCACTTGGGCTGAGGGACTGGAGAGACTGGGGTGCATCGGACTATAACAGCTTCCTTAGGTGTATGACTGAGATACTAACTGTTATTACTCAGCACCAGGATAGGGAGTGATACTTAGTATATTTGGAACAGTGCTGTTCTGGAATTTTCTATCATGTGGTATGTGTGCTGTCTGATGCAGTAGCCTCATGTGAAGGTGATGAACACTTGAATCGTAACCTGCCACGGGAATTTTTGCCTTCTTGTTTGACAGAAAATAGTTAACAGATAGCAGGCTCCGTGCTGCTATCTAGAACAGAATGTGGAGTTTTCTCCAAAGTCCTTGCTGTAACCTTATTACTGGTTTGGTGATTGACCATTACGGCAAGTGATACTGAATTTACTGCAGCAAGGCTTTTAGAATAAGTGGTACTAAATTTAGACCCAGTGTTACTGAAATAGGACAAAGCCCCACTGTACAGATAACTGGTCTTAGCGTGTGCAGACTGTGAAGCTGGGAAGCACAGCGTGGGATAATGGAGTGATAAGAGAGACCTAGGCAGGTTCTAAAAGACAAGCAGAAGAGAGATAGGAACATGGCCGAGTAGGATCAATCTATAGTTTGGGCAGCTGGGCATGGCGGTGCCCGCCTTCACTCCCAGCTCTCAGGAAGCAGATTAATTTCTATGAGTTCTGGACCAGCCTGGTTTACACAGCAAGTTCCCAGACAGTGAAGCACCCTTCAGTTTATCCAGGATGCCTTCTTGGCACTGACAGGCAGTTGGTGAGAGCTACACCTTCTTCTGAGGGCCAAAGTGTGATACAGGTCAAGAGAATTGTGTGAAAATGCATGATTCTGACTGTATTAAAAATGCATTCAGACTAGTTCAAAAATTAGTTAATCAAGATCCCAGCTCTCATTTCCGTTTGTTCTGTTGAGAGAGTTCTCACTACGCAGCTCAGGCTGGCCTGGAACTCAGTCATCCTTCTGCCTCTTGCCTCTCGAGTACCGAGAGTAAAGGCACGAGCGGTCACAACCTGTGCCTGATGTCATTTCCTCTGGACCATCTCGTAGCCACGGGCAGCTATATACCTGAGTACGTCTTAGTCATATCTTCTTGTTTTCAATATTGTCACCAGAATACTGCAAACTGTGCCTCTGAGCATCACTTAATCTACAAAGAAAGGGACCATATGTAGCTGTAGCATGTTTTAGGCTCCCAGGACTTTCCCTTCTAGTTTAAAAAAAAAAAAAAAATCTGTGGATTCTTTATATTTTCCATGGGACACTGTCCAAAGTCACGGTCCTGCCCTGGTCCCAGATAGGCCCTCTCACTGCGTTCCCTCCCCATCATGCCCTCATTCTGCTTGCACTGTCTATGTCTTCCTGACTCAGGGTCTGACCGTCTGTGAACTTCAGAGCTTTCCTGTTCGCCCTCAGCATCGTCGGTGTTACACCGTAGCCACAAAGGTGCAGTGCCAGCCTCGCAGCGGGCTCTGAATGAATGCCGAGTGCTGCCCTCCACCTTGAACACTGCCTCCTGCTCGCAATGCCCCCAAAGCCTCCTTTCCCTGTTTGCACTTCTTCTTCAGCTCCGTCAAATGCCAATTCTGTAAAATGGCTGTGTTCATCCTATTCTGTTTCTCCACCTCACTTTTTCTATTATAGTGCATCTTTAAAAAGACATTATATCCCTGCCACCTGCTATAACGTGTTTCTATATTTAGACAGTAGGTGCTTTATTTTCCAAACTATTGTTAAGATACCGACTTTGCTTGGTTTGGTTTGCTTGTTTTTAGAAACAGGGTCTCCTGTATCCCAGGCTGACCTCAAACTAGAGACGTAGTTAAGGATGGCCTCACACTCCTGCCTCTTTCCCAAGTGTTGAGATTGAAGGTATGTGCCACCATGCTTGGTTGTGTGTGGTGCTGGCAGAATTGAGCCCAGAGCTTCCACAAAATGAGCTATACCCCTGGCCTCAAGATTTCAATTTTCAAAGCACTGTTTTGGTCAATCAACAAGTCATGAATTGAGCAATTCCAGTGGGAGATGACTGAGACCTCCTCCATGAGAGGTGGTTGAGGGAAAGTCTTTCAAGGCAAGCTCAAAAGCACAGCAAAGAAAGCTTTTGCTGGTTCAAGTTGGAGGTGGTGCTTTGTTTGGCCTGCCCCTGCAGCAGCTCAGTTGCGGGGGAGGGGGCTACTTGTGAATGAGTGAGCTGAAGTCTTGTTTCCTTTTAGGTTCTTACTTCCATTTTGGTTTGTGTTGATAAGAACTATGATTAAAGAGAAAGGAAAATGTGATGAGTGGGCTCTTGGGAAGGAGCAGACAACTCATTACCCTTCTGAATTAGCCTCATTAGAAGGGGCTCAGGCCTGTGAGCGGATTGGACCTTCAAATGGGAAAGGAGCAGGGCAATGCAATACATTAGCTTGCCAGGACTTTAAGAACAGAGGCTTTCCCTGAAGCTTGGAGAGGAGCGGCTTGAAGATATGGCTTAACTTCAGTAGTGATGGAAGACATGTCAGGAACAGGATGGTGGGAAGGGGCTCTCAACCTGTGGGTCATCCCCCCTCCCCACCAAAGACCATTGGAAAACACGGATATTTACATTATGATTTACAACAGGAGCAAAATTATAGTTAAGAATTTTATGGCTGGGGATCACCACAACATGAGGAACTGTAGGGTTGCATTAGGAAGGTTGAGAACTACTGCTCTAAAACAAAGGGAAAATAGCTGGCTTTTCTATCCTTTCAGTGGGCAATGGGAGTTTTACCCCACGTGAGTTGTCTGGGCCAGTTTATGTGACAGAGAATGGAGGAGATACAGGACAGATACTGCTGCCTCATGAAGAATTTCCACTGTCACAAGTCATCAAGAGCCATTTGAAGCAGTAATCAGCTTTGTCAACATCATTGCTGCCGTCAGACAACTGTTTAGAACCTTCCCCATCACAGATAGAGCTTAAGTTTAAAGATGTAGCTCAAGATAAGAAGCCTGTTCTCCACCCCTGGGCAGCTGGTAAAAAGATTATTACCTGATTAATCTTCATATTGTGGCTAACAGCAATGCTAAATGGGCTCGACCTTGAATCTGATTGTTCCCCAAAGGACAGATGCAGCCAGGTTTCCTCTTAAACTTACCCACCTGACCAAGGAGCCTTTTCATTATTTTGAAGTGTAACAGGTTAAGGAATAATTGTGAAATGGCATGAAGGCATTCCCAGTGCCACATGAGCTGTTACTACAGAGCTCTTCCCAAGCTTTGGCTGGCTTCTTTGGAACAGAACCTTACATTACAACTTCTAAGTAGATACTGGCTTTTACCTCCCGTCAGGAGTCCTCAGGTGCAGCGTAAATGAAAACATTCATCTCCGAGAAGCAGACAGTGGCGAGGGAGGAGAGAGAGGGGAAGGGGACATTCAATTTGTCCTGCATCGGCTTTCATGGGCTTTGTTGAGAGATGATAGATAACCCAGACCTCAGCTGGTCAAGTATTTCATGGATACTGAGAACTAACGTCAGTGCAAACCACTGTTGCCATAACTCGCTATGACAGCAACAACAGGAATGCAATTGTTGTCTTCCTACAATGTCAGAACAGTCGGGGCTTCTGACTTTTGCACTGGCGTGTGTGGTGCTGAGGCTCTACTGGGAAAATATGATGCTTGGAAGTTTTATAGACATAGAGCCAAAGGAAATTATAAGACAAGGCACTAAGTACATTGATGGGAATATCAGGTAGGCAGATAACACTAAGGCGGGGTCTCAGATGATACTGTTAGCTTTAGGGTGGGTAGAAGACAATAACCGCTTAGCTAAAACCTTCCGAAGGTTTTGCCTGATGGCTGAAGGTGTTCCCAGGGAAGGCAGGGCCATTTTTGCCAGTTAGTTTGAAAGACAAGAGACTTTAAAAAATGGACTCATTCAAAAGGAGACTCAAGGACAGTTTTGTTAGGGTTTGAGAATAAAATAGCAGCACAGGCAAGGTGGGGACTCCCGCGTTGCCAGAAGGAGGGAGATGGAGAAGAGGAGGAAAGTCACGCTCTCTGAGTTTGTGCTCAGGAAAGCAGGCTGGCTTGGCTGCCTATGAACGGCTGCCTTAGGTCAGGGGCCAGTCTACAGGGACAGTGGAAATGCCCAGAGTGTCAGGACAAGCAGATTTAAGATGTTGATCAGTATCCAAAAGGTGAGACAGATGAGGAAAACAAAAAAGTTATCCTTTTCTGGTTGACTACAGAAAGGGGACAGACTTAGTCATGAGGGTCTATAAGCGGCCACATCAAAGGAGGGGCTCCCAGGGCATATAAGTGCACGTATCAGTAAGGGGATAATTATTCCTCCCACCTAGTCAGCATGTTTTCATGTATCGTGTTTCTTGACATTTCCAAACCAGATGGCATTTCTCAAGGGTGGTTTCCTGCCTACGTCATTGACAGGTCCATTTTAATTAACTCTTGAAGGGGACAATATTATGTTTGTAGTCTTACAATCTTCTGAGCAATTGAGAATGTCATGTTGCTACCCAGGGTAGGGGTATGACTCAGATCTCATTCTTCTCACCAAAAACCATGTAATAAAAAAAAACAAAAAAAAAAAAAGTGAGTCTGTTGGACTCTAGCGTCCAAACACTGAGAAGGAGTCGCCCCCAGAGACCATCTCATACACCACGGCCGATGCAAAAGCATGAGGATTTTATTAATTCTGTCATGACAGGGTCCCCCAGCATTCGGGAAGCCGAGGGACCTCGAATAGCTGGTACAGTCTACTTTTATTTTTTGGGGGTTTTTTTTTTTTTTTGAGACAGGGTTTCTCTGTGGCTTTGGAGCCTGTCCTGGAACTAGCTCTGTAGACCAGGCTGGTCTCGAACTCACAGAGATCCGCCTGCCTCTGCCTCCCGAGTGCTGGGATTAAAGGCGTGCGCCACCATCGCCCTGCTTACAGTCTACTTTTAAAGAGGCCACAGAAGCAAGGGGGGTTGTTCTTTGACTATTTTGATTGGCTTATTCGAAAGGGCTATTACCAATAATTGACTGGAGGGCTGTTGCCAGATCAGGTAAGGTAAGAGGTCATTTTGACCCCGTTTCCCAGGCAACCGAATCAAAACATACGTATGTATATGTATACTCAGGAACTGAGTACTTGCGAGTGTAGGTCCTTGGTTCCCAGGGGAGGAGGGGAAGCACTATGGCACAGAGGCTGAGAGGATTCAGAATTGTCTTAAAGTCTTACAAGTCAAAAAATAAAATTAATTAATATGTGAAAAAATAACCTTATTGTGGAGGCCGGAAAATTTGAGCCTGTTTCCACATTGAGGAAAGGTCAGAGACTTGGAACTTTCCTTTAGTCTTTCAAGGTTATTGTGCTTCTACCTCAAGCTCAGATCCGACCTAGATTTAGAACAGAGTTCTGCTCTCTCAAGGTTATTGTCAACAGGTGTGGTAATACCCAGCCCTTGTATTTCAAGTCTAGAGAAGCAGATGTGCTTCTACCTCAAACAAAAGTCTCTGATTCCACTAAATTTCAGATCCTTTATAGAGATAACTTTGGATTCCACCCAGGGAGTGGTTTGCCTACAGAATGTTTTGGTCTAGGGTATGAACTTGTTCTATTCAAGCAATAGAGTGTTTAACTATGGATGTAGCCTGTGACCTTCAATTGGTATGTTCATTTCCTTGTATCATGATAATGCAGCTTTTTGTCTTACTCCTCCGTCCGGGGGGTCAGGGGTATTTAAAGCAGTTGGAAATTAACTGCGGGTAAATTTCAGTACTCACTGGAACTCCCTCTGATACTATTATATGTTTCTCCATTTTATTATTTTCATTTGCATCTTTGTATTTTTTGTCTATATTTCTAAATCCCCACGCCTCTACCCTGGCAAGAGGTATTTTTGTCGAGCCTAGTCCTCGACTCTACCAAGAGGAAGTGATCTCTTAAGTGGGCCACACCAAAGCCCTGCCTTACTCCATTTTGTTTGGCACTTTAAATTTTAGGGCTAGTCACTTATGATGTCTTCCCTCCTTTCATATGGTATTTCAAGGAGGGCATTTGTGGGACTTCTTTAAAATGAATGTGTTACCAGGGACATGAGAGGTATGGTCCAAGGCTGATTGGGGGTCAGGAGGAGAAGTGTCCACACTCAATGATTTCTAGGCCTGCTCACGTCTAACTAGCCACCTAATAAAAGTCTGTTAGGTCAGACAGAGAAAGTGGGTGTGAAACACTACTAATGGGGCTAAAGGATCTAGACAGTCCTAGGTTCTAAAAGGATCTAGACAGTCTTAGGTTCTAAAGGATCTGGATAGTCCTAGGTTCTAAAGGATCTAGATAGTCCTAGGTTCTATAATTCAGTTTTCCCATCCAGGTCCAAACCAGTTCCAACTCTACATCACTTCCAAGGTCAGACCATTTGCATTAGGTGTGGGATAGTGTTGCAGGAAGTCCTTCTGTATATGAAATGCTTTTATTGGTTAATGAATAAAGCTGTTTCGGCCAATGGCTTAGTCATTCTCCAAAGAGAAATATAGAAAGAGAGTAGGCAGAGTCAGGGAGACACCGTGTTGCTGCCAAAGGAGACGGTCCTGGAACCTTTCCAGTAAGCCACAGCCTTGTGGCAATACACAGATTAATGGAAATGGGTTAATTTGGGATGTAGGAACTAGCTGGAAATATGCCTGGGTCATTGATGGAACAGTGTTGTAATGAATACAGTTTCTGTGTGATTTCTTTTGAGTCTGGACAGCCAGAAAGCTAATGAGCAGTCTCCTATAACAGGATGGCCTTAGAGGACAGTCCTGACACTTGCCAGCCAGCCTAGTAGAATCCTTCGTGAAGGTATTGTTTCTTCTAGAAACTTAAGTTTACACAATTTATACAGTGTGTTCCAGAACTATTTTGCTGTTTCCTTTCCCTTGTGAATTTTAATGGAACGAATGTGTACAGGTTTCTAATGACTTATCTGGGCTGTACATGGCAGAGATGTCAGTGTGCTGCTTGAAGATGAAGAGTGGATTTTCAACTCTTTGATAAACAGTCTCCATTGCCGTGGGCAGGCAGGACAGAGGTTCCTGTCTGACGGAGACTGATCATTGCCAGCCATTAACACCACTTTCCTTTCTTTCAGACTCTCACTCCAAACCCCATCGGTGTGGAGGCTTGATTTCTTTCCTCTTTGTCTTTCTATGTGGGAAAGAAAATGTTTGTTTATGATATGAAGCCAGGGTTGGAGGCATTTCCTTGATCCTGAATATGTTTTAAAAACACAAAATGAAAATCACTTCAATTATGAAAATGTTTTTCCCAGTTGTTGGTGTATAATGTTAAATAAGCCTTTTGGTGTTTTCACTGTGGGAACAGCTTAAATACTGAGACTTTAAATAAACCTGCTGAGTGTAAGTCATAATTGATTTTAAAGACTAACAACGGGCTCCTAAAATACCTCACAGTAGCTGGGAAGCATATGATTAGTTAAAGTGGGACATCCCTAGGTTAGTGGGTGGCTTCTGACTGGTCAAGCTTGACTTCTGTTCCATTATATGGACTGATTTATCTAAGCTTGTGTGCAAACCCAAGGGGATGGAGCAGCCTCAGCCCTGTAAACTCCCAATTAGTGGTTTTCACAGCCCCCACTGACAACTAAACTAAACATCCATTGATTTAACTTGACTAAATTTCAGACTTCTCCCACAGTCCTAGATCCTAAGTCACCCATGAACATGAGCAACCTAGAGCATCCTTTCTGGAACAATCCCTCCTGAGCACTGCCAGACTGCAGGGTAAATTCTCTGATCAACTACCCCATCCCATCGCTGGCTGTCTCAGTCCCTACACTGATCTTTTTCATTCTATAAAAGGAAAACTTTCTTCCAGGTACATACAAATCTAAGGTTCCTACTGCAGTCTCTCTTATTGCAATTCTTTTTTGAGTGACATCTCTCTTTACAACCTGTTTTCAACTGTTTATGGTTTTAAAACCAATCTTACTTATTAACCGTCCATGCATATGTTATGTTGAGTGTACCGTGGCATGTGTAGGTTATCCTCTTTTTGTCTGCGTTTTAAACCATGGCAGTTGCAATTCCCCTGCTACAAAGCCACAGCCTGAAGAAATTCTGCTCCCTCTGGCACCAACTCTTTCAAAACTACTAAGAGAACTAAACTAAATCTCTGTCCTGCTAAAGAATTCAGGATTCAAAGGTTGAGGTAAAATCTTGCTTTCCAGAGAGGCTGAATGGCAAGCAGCTCACCTAGCTTGCTTCCTCATGTCCCCTAAGAAGTCTTCATGCTTTTCCTTGCCCCCTCTTTATAACCCCTTCTCCACCTGGCTCCTCCATACTACTTCCTGTCAGCTAGTTACTGACTCAGCCTCCGGACCACGGGTGAATTTTATTTAATCAAACACATCTTTGCACATTATTAAACAAATGTTCCAGAGCATAAACAAAAGTAACACACCTTAAAGCACGTTCTACAACATTTCCCCCTTTTTGTCTAAACAGAAAGGTTTTAACTTTAACATAATGAGACTATAAAATAAGAACAATTATCAAGTAACGATTACATTAATAATGTAATGAGTTCCAGTTCATTTATGTCTGGCAAATTAAAAGATAATACCTCATTATCTATCCTATTATCTAAAGTTTTATGCCCAATTTACTCTATCATAACTAAGAAAAACTGCAGTCTTCAACTATATCAAAGACCCCAGAAGGATAATATTATTTGAGTAAACAATAAGTGCATTGAAAATTACTTCTAAAAACTCTAGAAATGACAGACATCTGATTGCCTGGACAGTCACCCAAAGTTCCCTTGCATTGTTGGGGCACCTGTCTTCAGCCTACAGGCACATAGTATCTGGCAGACTTTTCAATGAAGCAGGAAATTTGAAAGGTTGTCCCACCTATATTGGCAGTTTGTCAGTCACTTTCCTTTGTGTCCTGCAAAATTTCTGGAATTTTCTTCTGTGAAGCAGGAGCCCTGAGGAGCCATCCTGCCTTTTTCAGTCTGGCAAAGTTCACTGGTCCCTCTCCTGCGGGTTCTGAATGTCCAGTTTATACAACATACTATCAAGCAGTCCAAAAAAAAAGCAGCTTCTTGCCCAAATGCTAATCTTTCCACAATGACAGCAAACTCCATAAGGAGTTTCTTCAATGCCCATCATTTCCCAAGTAAATTTGTGCTGCCAGGAGCACATGTATCTCCTTGCCTTGAAAAACCCTAAATAAAAAAAAAACATGTAAAATATCATATTCTGTAGGTCTTTGAAAGGTTTGAAGATCATCTTTCTATCTAAAATATATCTCTATATCATCTGGAAAGCATATCTAGCATATCCCTAAATTTTATTGTTATAGATGACTAACTACTTACCTGTGTTTCTTGATCATCCTAAATAGTTTATAATAAAATTTTTCAATAACTAGAATTTTACCTTACATTCTTAAATGAACTGCATAGGTATAATACCTTAAACAAGAGCAAAACACATATAAAATATGTTGTAACAAAAATAACCTTAAATTGGTATCAATATACAAAATCCTTTAAACAAGAGTAGAAGCATATATACAGTGTCTTGTAACAAAAATTACCTTAAATTTGTACCAATATACAAAAGTCCATTAAACAAGAGTAAAAACATATATACGGTGTAACAAAATTGACTTTGAATTTGTAACCATAAACCAAAATCCTTGCAAATGAAAAATATCTGAGATTAATAGTCGTCTTTTTGTCCTATGTTACTATATTCCTCTAAATATAAAAAAAAATCCATAACCCACAACATAACCAAAGATCACCCATACCCCTTTTTCCCTTGGGAATGTGGATGATGTTGTATTCTCTAGAATGCTTCCTGATGAATGTATTTTTAGGAAAAAGTATTTTTAGGATCCCAAAAAGAAAATTTGAGATAATGACCAAGTTGTGGGAAGACCAGTTATCACCTTATTGATAGATATCACCTGTCAAGTTTCAGGAGGTCTCTCCTGATCAAACCAGATCCAAATCAGCCTGGAACAAATCCATATCCTCTTCTTTCCTGTGGAAGCAAAAACAAAACTCCTTCTCCAAAGTGGTTTTGCTTTCCATTTGACAAATGCCTTTTTTTTGACTTTTTAAAAATTAATTATTCTTAAAATATCTAGTTTGGTTGATTTCAACAGATCCCTCACTGGACTATGACTTGGGATATATAAGTCAGATAAACCCTTTCCTCCACATACTGATTTTTGTCACAGTGCTTCATCTTCAGCAATATTAACCATAACTAAGACAACCTGTGTACACATCGTCGACAACATAAAATCATACTGTGTTATGATTTATGACGTGGGTGACCCTAGCAGGTCCACTGCGGGTGGAAGAGGTCACAGATGGTGGGAGACAGACAGATATGCCACAGGGAGGGAGCTTAGGTATATAGAGCTTATTAAGTGGGTATTGGTAGGATATAAAGGTGGGGGGTTATGGAGGGGAGAGAGACAGAGACAGAGAGATAGAGAAAGAGGAAAGGGGGAGGAGGAGAAGGCAGAGCCTGTCTCTTCAGAAGAAAAAGGGATAGAGAGAGAAGAGGAGGCAGGAGACCAACTTGCCTTGGGAGGAAAGGGGAGATTGAGAGTGGGCGGAGCTTGTCCCTTAAAGGGACAGGGTACCCAGGTGACAGGGCAGGCCAGCATAGTTGTAGCACCGTCTCCCAGATTTCCACCACTTAATTTCCTTAAGTAAACATATACTGTCCCAGAGTCCTCGTTCCCATTTCCCACTGATCATTTCAAATGGTTAAAACCTATTCTCAAACCAGTTCCTTAGGACAGGTTCATAGGAACAATATTCTTAAATTGTAACCTACCCATAACAAAGGGGACTCTGTTCTTTAAGGTCATTTAGTGTGGGGAGATAGTCCTGGCCACATTTGCGGTTTCATTCTCTGCTCCTTGCCTTTGGCAATGAACCATGGCTACACAAAGTCTGATGGTGGTCTTGGGTTCTTTCCTTTTAACTGTGGTCAGTGTGTAACTTGGCCCATGATGCTGCTTTGGCAAGTTTGAGAGCTGAGGCTCCAGCACATTCCTCTGGATCAGGGCTGTGATGGGGACGGCATGTAACCTCTCCAGGCCTCTGCTGTGGAAGGGGTCAAACACCCCACAGGATTCCTGGGTGAACACAAATATCGGAGGTGTTTGGGGGAACTTATTCTATAGAGGGAGAGAAAAAGCTTTGGAATTTTAGAGGCCATGAGGGCTGGGGAATGACTTGCTTTTAAACAACTGGTGACTGATGTTTTAATAACTTTATCAACTGCTTTTGGGATTGGAAATAACGTCAACGGGCATCTGGTTCAGCAGGGAGAGGAGATGGCAAACCCCATTGTTGGTTTTTACAGCGTATTTCACTACACTTTTTGCCCTTACTGCTTCCAATTCTCCTCCTCCTCCACACCCAGAAAAGATACCATAATTAACCCGGTCCGTGAATTCTTTAAATAATGCTGATCAAATGATCAATACCTAACCAGCCTTATCAATTCTTTCGACAGACCGATTAACTAGTGAAGAGGTCCTGCTGGCCTGTAGAGTGGCCAGCTAGCCACAAGAAGTGTGTTTACTCGATTCTCCCTTCCTCCTGGGATTTCTTCCCAGTTAGCTAAGCTTCCAGTCAAAGCACTCAGATCACTTTCCCTGAGGACAAAGAATAAGAATAATCACAAAAGTGGACTCTCCATTCACCTTGCCTGCGGAGGGGTTGGGGGTGAGGGCACCTACGTCTTGGAACTGACAGCAGCCACTACCGCTTCAGCCTGACTTCCAGACTGTTGAAGCAACTGAGAGTGATCTTTCCTGAGGCCCGTACTTCAGGAAGAAGAGGTGAGGAAATGTTTAAACCGTCCTGAGCGGGGCTGCGGGGATTAATCTTATGACAAGAGTACCCGCTGCTCAATGTGTAGGCTCCAGGGAGACTGACGGTTGCTTGCGGCCTCATCATACACTCAGTCTCGTGGTCCCGCTAAAGTCATTGCACTCTCTCCTGCTTAGTTGTTCTGTGTTGAAGCAAAACGTTGTGGTGGCAGAATTGTCGGCGAGGAGGCCGCTTACGTTGGCAGCAGCTGGAAATCAGAGAGTCACAAGATGGAGCCAGGGACAAGGCCCTGGTGCACGTCCCTCTCCCAGAGGCCTGTTTCCTCCAGCCAGGTTCCACCTCTCAGCATCTGCCAATAATGGCATCAATGAATTAGTCCACTGAGTAGGTCCGAGACCGGAAGACCCCATCACCTGTCCATGGTTGAATCCAACAGGAGGCAAAGAAGCCTTCAGGGTAGTAGAGTAATTTCCGTTTTCCGTTCTTCAGTTTCCCGTAGAGAAGCCCCGGGCTCTCCTGGGTCTCCTCAGTTCTTCACTCTGTCTTATAGGGACATGGAAAAGTTACAGAGTCCGGTGGGGTTCTGTTTGTCCACTGGCATTTCTGACAGCGAGGACCCCAGGGATGATCATGTCATCACAGATGGGATGGGACAGAGCACCCTTCAGTTTTGCTCTTTTCCCTGGGACACAGATCATCTCTTTCACTTCCTGAGCAACTATGATTTGGGCAGTTCCCTTCTCCTCCAGCTACTGTCTAGTTTATGGAATTCATTGTTATCCTCCCCCCCCCCCTTTCTCTCTCCCTCCCTCCCTCCTCTCCTGCCTCAGGCTTCAGGGAGTCCCCAACACTGCCAGTGAAGGCAAAATGAAGCCCTGCTCTTGAGCGGGTAGTTGGGGTGGCAGAGCTGAGACAGCTCGTCTCCACGTGACCAGGCCAGCCCATCTCCTGGCTCTCTTCACCCAGGCAGCATGTCAGAATCAGGACTGCAAATCTTTGCATCTCTCATCCCCAAAGGGGTGGGGGCTGGAGGTAAATAGGACCCCTCATGAATGGGAGCAGGGCTCAGAAGGAAGGGAAGCAGCCTGCCTCCCACTGTGCATACACCAAGGAAAGGCCACTTGAGGACACAAGCAGAGAGCAGAGCACTGCCCTCCCAGACCCTGGCAATGCCAACATTTTGGTCCTGGACTTCCAGCTTCTAGAATCCTGAGAGACAGATGTCTATTGCTTAATCTGTCCAAACTGCAGCATTTCGTCATCCTAGCCTGAGCTGGCTGGATAAGAGAGGCAGCCTTCAATCTTCATTGTGTTTGTTTCCTATGTCACATATCTCTGTGTGGAAACCTGTGTTGGACTGCTGACCTTTTCAGTGGAAACTGAAGGAATAAAGCGGAGTGGGCAAAATAGTGGGGAGCCAGGGGGAAAAAAAACTGGCCAACTCCCTTTTAGGCTGAAAATCAGGAAAACCCACAGCCTAAAATATCCCTCTGCAGCCTCTGGATATCAGCACCCTCTGGTTGGAAGGAGAGCCATTGGCATTGGCGACTCCCCAAACGCTGGTGGAGGCAGGACCCAGGCTCCCCGTGAGGAATCCCATTTTGTCGCTAGCCCAGGAAGTGCAAATCCTGTTCCAGGGCATTGCAGCCTTGTGGCCTGAGGGCTTTTCGGAGTCTGAGGGGTTTCTACTGGGAATCAAGTGAAAGGAATACTCCTAAGGGCCTCGGCAGCAGCTGTACACATGATATACATGGGGTTTGTTTATTACAGCGGCTGGCAGGCTGCGGTCCAGCTAATCCAACAATGGCTGTCTCCAAGGGGAACTACAAAACTCCAGTTGCTGTTCCTTCCACAAGGCTGATGTCTCAGCTGATCTCCAGTCTGTGCCAGAATTTGGAAGTAGTAGGCTCTCATACCAGTGAAGGTGTGGACTTGCTAAAGAGAGAGGGGGCAAAGAGGCAAAGAGCAGATGTCCCTTCCTTCCTCGTCCTTAATGTAAGCTGTCACCAGAAGGGGTAGCCCAGATTGAAACTGGGCCTCCCCAACTCAAATAACCCAGTTAACTGAAAATCCCCCAAAGGTACACTCAGTATCTTGGGTTTTTAGTTCATTCCAGATATAGTCAAGTTGGCAACTAAGAATAGCCATCACATCAGGCAGTCATACCCAGGAGTTAGAGATAAGTGGATCCTGGGAGTTCGCTGGCCAGCAAGCCTAGCCAATATGGCAAGCTTCCAGTTCAGTGAGAGACCCTGTCTCAAGGGAGTACCAGATGAGAAAGCCTGGGAGAGATGGAGGTGGGAAGACATCAGCATCTGCCAGGCACCAATTCTGCTTTCCAGAAGTCTCTGGTTCTTCCCGGTCCCTGGTTCATGTGCAGTTCTCCTCATACACTTTGGGTTATAGCGTTTTCTCCTCTCCGGTACTTCTCCTTGTGGTCCCATGCTCTGTTCTCCCCTGCTTCTTTTTCCTAGACAGACCTCCCCCCCCCCCCCCCGCAGCCGGCCCTCCCATGTTCCGAGATGCTTTCCTTGTCTCTCTCTGTTTTCCTACACACCACCCTTACTTGGCAGCCCTTCCCTGTTAATCCTTATTCTTCAAGCTGGGATCACTACCCCTGCCTACTTAGATTATGCCAGTTTTCTGTCCTGTTAGCGCATTTGTGACATTTCTGACGTGTTTCATTTGCGTGCGTGAGAATGAGCAACCGGTGAAGTACAGGGGTCTGTGAGTGAATTTTCTGCTGTGTCGGTGGGTTTATATTTCTCCTCCCCCCGTGGGGTGTGTGTGTGTGTGTGTGTGTGTGTGTGTGTGTGTGTGTGTGTGTTGGGGAGGAATGCCTGCACAAGGCACTTGTTTCGTGGTCAAAGAAGAACTTTGTGGAGCCAGTTCTTTCCTTTACCTTTACATGGGTTCTTGAAAATGGAGACTTTTTCATTTTCTGACTACCTGAACCTGAATAATCACACAAAAACTGTATTATATTACAATTACAACACTGTTCGGCCAATGGCTTAGGCATATATTTAGCTAGCTCTTATATCTTAAGTTAACCCATTTCTACTAATCTGTGTATCACCACGAGGCTGTGACTTACCAGAAAGGTTCTGGCATCCTGCTTTGGCAACTACATGGTGTCTGCCTGACTCCGCTTTCTTTCTCCCTGCATTCAGTTTAGCTCAGCTGGTCACTCAAAGAAAGATGCATCAGAAACTGGGGTGGTAAAGAAGCAGCAGCATGGCAATGATGGTGGATCAGGTGGCAGAGCCACAGAAGCCCTGGTATGGCTGCTTGCCAGCTGAGGGTGAGCAGAACTAAGCAATTGCAGGCTGAACTGTGAATGCAGTCAAGTGACCAGCAGCATGGACAGCTATGAAAGAGGCAGAACCACCAGACTGGAGGCCAGCAGCAGCACAAACAGCAGGAGGAGCTGCAGTGAAAAGATGCCCCAGACTGCTTCCTTGAAGCAACTGCATTAGTGGCCATCACAGGAGGCAACAGAACAGGGAGAACAAAGGAGGATGGCAAACTGAGGAACCTTTAGGATCAAAAGTCTCAGGCACGGTATGTCCACAAGTTATATTATTGGCTACCGTCAAGGTGTGGGGAATCCTGATACCTAGGGTTGCCTGCAAGTGGCAATGCCAAGCTGCTGCTGAGGTCTATGGGGTCTCAACTTCCTGGGCCTCCGTGAGAGCTGTAGCATGTGTAGAGATAACTGCCCACTACCCAAGACTTGCAGAACAGCTGGAATGCCAGACGGTGTCGCCTGTCACTGACATCACTTCCTACTCTCCAATGCTGAGGGATAAAAGCTGTCAAACACCAACAGGGGGAAAACCTCTGACCCATAATTTCTAGCCAGGAAGAGCAGAGCAACCCGAGTCAGCTGGAGAGTAACATGTGGTACATCATAGCCTCAATGGCTCCCATATTGTTTTGAGTACAATACAACCGCTGTGTGCCCCGGGGTGGTCGAGTGGGAGTAGGCAGTGCAGGAGGGCCTCAAGTTCACTTCAGGAGACTGAAGGAGAGGAGCTAAGCCATCCAGGATCTTTGTGTTGCTCCAGGTGGATTTGCAAGCAGTGAAGCAGTGGCCCTCCTTTTCTAGCCTGGAAAGTTCATTGCAGCTGGGTCCAGGACCTACTGGGTAGTAATAGCTTTATATTAGAAAGCTGCTGTGTGACATTGAAGTTTACTGAGAAGCTGGGATTGAAAGTGGGGCTTCCCTGGACTTTCCTGATCCAGGCATGTTGTCTCAAAGTGACCTCAAGGCTTCTTGTCACGGGACAAATCTGTGAGGAGGGGAATAAAAGAACAAAACAGCTCAGGAGTAAAAATTCTGCACCCTTGAGAACGGCTATAGAAGGTAACTATTTCCAACAGACGTTACTGTTGCTTCTCCATAAAAACCTGTGTGGGAACAGGAAACCGGAAGTTCAGCTTCCAGAAAAGCATCTGTGCTGTGGAACAATCTCTGTACACTGTAAATATGTATTATTCTCATTGGTTAATAAAAAGCTGGGCAGGAAGAGACTAGGCAGGAGAGTCAGGCTAGAAGGACACTGGGAAGAAGATGGTTATGGATGTTTGTTAACATTTAACTTGTTGCAAGTTATTATTGGTCAGAGTCAGAAAAAAAGGATAAAAGAGTTAAATTCAATATCTCTTTCTAAAGGGGAAAAGGGGGTATGATATAGAAATGATAGAAAAAAAAGCAGATTATTGAATCTACTTTAATCCAAAAAACAACTATTGATCTCAAAAATGCTTTCACATTGGTGTGAATTTTGGTTTATTGATACAAATTTTAAGTTAATTTTGTTACGCTGTATGTATATTTCTAATCTTGTCTAGGGTATTGTGCTCATACAACTCATTTTAAAATGCAATGTATAACTTAAAAATGCAGGCTAGTAGTCATCTATCATCTATCTATCTATCTATCTATCTATCTATCTATCTATCTATCTATCATCTACCTATCTCTTGCTAATTTTTGTTTTTACTTTTGCTTGCTATATAGTTAATAAACTCATTCAAAACTCAAAACCTGTCTGTCATAGATCACTCTCCAGGCCATCCAGAATGCCCAGCAGTGCCCTCCGGTGTGCTTGTCTCTGTATCTCTTGCGGACTCTAACTCAGATGGAGAAGAATCTTCAGGGTTCCAGCACACCTTACCCACTCCAGTGAAAACCAAGCATCCTTCCCCAGAAGGCCCCACATCTCATGTAAAGAAACATGGGACTTACTATTTGGTACCTGAGTGACATGGATTGTTTTCTACACATCCTAGGAGATGCTGGCTTCACTGCCCCTTTCTGGACTAGGTGTGGCTATAAAATGAGCCCACATATCAAAAGCAAGACCCTAGTCTTGGCGATCCCTGCTAGTCTTTTGGCTCCAGTTTGGTAAAATGACCTCATCAATATAAGCAAAGACGAGAAAGGCGACCCAAGGCTCACGTGGTGAAGGTAGCTTCCCACTTCATAAGCAGCATCCCCACCCCACTGGGAGCAGCTCCCAGGCGGAGTGAATCTACACTGGGTCTCCTGGGGGTCTTCTCCTCTCCTTTTTTGTCCTTCCCAGCGAGTAGTCCAGGAGAGAAGGGCAAGAGTGACAGCAGGAGGACTGGGACGTTCTCCGAAGCTTTGTCTGAGCCCCTGAAGGTTGCCAAGGGCATTTTGTTTCCTCCTTAAAAAAGGAAAGTTAAAAGCCCAGGAGAGCTCTCTTTTGTGAAGGAAACTGAATTTTCTCTTAAGTACTGACAGTGTAAATTATAGTTTTGCTTGAAAATGGTTGAAACCTCAGTTCTCAGCCAGGGTTTTAGTGAACCAGGGTTTCAATGGGAAGAGGTGAGTTGTCCTTGGGTGTCAGAGACAACCTGTGGTGGCACGCACACCTCTCCCCCAGGATCCAGCCAGCACGTGCTACTGCTGCTGCTGCTGCTGTCCTCTGCAGTCACACTAGGGTGACAACTGAGAATACATGGAGTCACCTTTGTATTTGCCGATCCCCTTCCCTTGGTTGCTCCTATTAGTCAATCAATGACAATGAATCAGGGACATACTAGGAGCTGGGCTGTCTTCAGCCGTGGTGCTTTTCTGGCGTCTACTCTGTGTAGAAAGTCACCTTGATTCTTCCCCCTTGGCGGACTGCAGTCACCATTTCTCAGATAGTGCTGGGAGGTTCCTGAAGTCACCAGCCACGATAAATTCCCTCTACCCTGTCTGTGGGAATAGGCCATACGTGGGAAGAGAATTGGGGTTTCTGAAGTCCCCACAGTCTGCCCAGCACTGTGCGGAGAGGTTAAACCTGCTTGCCTGTGTGGAGTCTATGTGGCATGCCCTCTGGTGACGAGTACATGATGGCCAGTGTTGTTAGGCCATAAGAGATGCAGAGCGAGTCATGTTCCTGGAAATCCCACTGTCTCTCTTCCTCGACTCTTATTCCGTCCTCATGATTCTTACTTTGTCTGTGCCCCAGGCTGATGCTTTCTCGGGCCTCAACCACAGCCACAGCAAGAGGTAAAGGTAGCCTCTCCCTGGGCCCCAAGGTGTCCTGTCACCCTGCTCTCTTGTCCCCCTTCCTTTCCTCTCAGTGCCCTGACTTCCCATGGCCTTCAGATTTGATATATTGAGTATCCCCAAAGGATCTTTGTGCTGACATTGAATATGCTGCTCTGTGGAGCTCAGCAATAAAAAGGGGGGCATTAACAGGCATTTATATTCTGAAATTAACAAGGAGAGGTCACAATCTTCAGAACATCTGTTTCCATCATTTCCAAGGGGGCCTTCGGTTTGCAGCCCGTTCTCAGCCATGTGTGGTTAGTGGCAGTTAATGGTGGCTCTTGGTTCTCTGTGAATACTGCATGCTGTGACAGAGTCCAGCTCTCACCCTTGCAGTGTCTCTGAAGAGTGCATGCCCTGCACTGGAGGACCCACATGCCTGTCTAGAAACCTTACTCAATGTTTTCTAAGTTCAAAAAAATTCTAGGACAAAGAGTTCAAAAAGATACCTTGATGCCAAAGAAGGGAGCTGGGACTCTGGAGAACCACCCTATCCAAGACGAAAGTCTGTAGGCAGCCGCCTGTGGCAGATAGCACATCGGGTGTGGCTCCCCTGAGCCGAAAGGCACAGACAGGCGCATCACCGCGGATTTCCAAGACTTACTGGATAAGAAGTATCAAAATTTCCAACAATTTGATATGGATTGTGGTGGCGAAATGGTAATATCTTTAGAGAACTGGGTTATAGAAGAGGTACTATTAAAGTCATTTTTAATTGCTTCATTTTACTTCTTCAGGGTCTGGAGAATTTTAATTTGCATATGTGCCTCTCAGACTTTTCTTTTTCTTTTTTTTCTTTTTCAAGATTTATTTATTGCTGCAGTCAGTGCAACCTGGATGCCAAGACTGGTGGAGGGTGCCGGGATTGAGACATGGAAGCTTCTTTTCAGGTGGAAGAACAGCAACCTTTTGGGGGGGGGGGGCAGGGCTCTACTGCGTCCATGGAAAACCACCGGCCAGAAAGAACACAAGTAAGTTTAGCTGTCGGTCAGGGGGAATGAAGGCAGCTAGATCACAACTCTTCCCCACCCCGTTTTATTTATTATGTACAGTATTCTCAGTATTCTGCCTGCATCTATGCCTGCAGGCCAGAAGAGGGCGGCAGATCTCATTACAGATGGTTGTGAGCCACCATGTGGTTGCTGGGAACTGAACTCAGGACCTTTGGAAGAGCAGGCAGTGCTCTTAACCACTGAGCCATCTCTCCAGCCTCTAATTCTTGTACTTTATACCATGCCTCTTAAGTTTCAACCTATCAGTCATTTCTAGGGGGTCTAGCCCAAACACTCACACTTAAGCCTAAGTAAGGATCTCTTGCCTTGTTTCCTCATTCAATGAAAACATTTGAATTATTCTATGAAAACATTATGAATTAGTTTCTCCATGTTTGAAGGTGAAGGGACACCACCACTGGGACAGCTCAATGCCCAAGGCAAGTGACATTCCCTCTGATTCCCAGGCAGGGTTAGTGTTCTATTTAGGCCTTCAACTGATAACACAAAGCCCACCCGCTCAGGAGCTTGCCCTCTGGTCCACTCAGCGTATCAATTTTAATGCTAAACTCATAGACAACTACCTACAGAGAAACACCCGGAGTGGTTAAATGTTTGGTCCCCTGCCCCATATCCCAGCCAAATAGGCACATAAAATTAACCACCTTGGGTGGACAGGAATATGTGCCCACTGAATGTTGGCTCTTCCCGAGTCCCAGAGTGAAATAAACTAATACGGAATGCTGGCTGGAGAGTGAACTGTGGTGCTGGACCAGGCCAGGGGCTGCCACCTCCCCAGCAACGTCCACTTCTTCCTTCATCCAGGCACTCACCTATTTCCTGACCCCAAAATGTTCACGCTGCAGTGTGAGCCCACTCAGTCTCATGGAGCCCTTTTAGAATGTACCAACAGACCCCCCATTTCTACCAACCCAAAGGCTAAAGCTGTCATGAGACAGCATTAAGGCCTGTTGTTAGGATTTCACCCACAATAAGGCTGATGCTCCCGGGTTCCAGGGCCACTCATGTGTGGACAAGCTCTCAGGCGTGACCCACATGCAGCATGGTTGCATCATCTATGTATGACACAGCTGTGTGAGCCCTTGCGCACATGCGTGAGCTCTGTCATCATCTGCGTATGACGTAACCACGCCATCCCCTTGAGCACATGCGCTAGGCAGCCCTTAAAAGCTGGAGGCACTATCTCCGGCTTTGTTCTCTCTCTGTGTGTCTCTTTCTGTCTCTGTCTCTCTCTCCCCCACACACACACACTGACTTCCCCAGGCCTGTACATGCCCTCTCTATTAACCCGCCCTGCCCCCCTGATGTCTCCACCAATGTGTTTGAAAAGTGCCTTGATTTATAACTTTGTTCAATAACAATAAAAACTTCATGGAGCTGCCACCACGTTGGAACATGGGGTTTGAGGGAACCTGAAGTTGTGTTCTTGGGCCATGGTCACTCATATTTGGCTCTAGACTAAAATTCTCTCTTATCTTTGAGGTGAGAGTTGGGTTTTGGGGTTGACATCACACAGCCTAGGCAGTAGCCGCTCTGCTCTTCAGACAGCTCTTAGCAGCAAGCTGACTCTCACAACCAATCCTTGTTTCTGCTAAATCAGGAGCTGGCAACCCTCGGCCAAGATCTGAATCCTGCTCGGTGTCTATTTTTGCCTCTGGAGCACGGCCAGCCCTGCACTTCCAAGGACCGTGGCCTCTTTCCTAAGGCGGCGCCGTAGAGTGGCTGCTAAGGAGCCTGTTCAGGCCCCGAGAGCCTAGAAAATGCAATGTCTGGTGCTTCCTAGAAAAGCTGGCCAGCTCACATCAAGTCCCTCGGGGCAGATGCAGTTATTATCATTATTTTCACATTAGACACCCCACATCGCAGGAACGCGCAGACCGCTGACTAACGCAGCTGTCTCACTCCAGGTCGCGGGAGTCAGGAGAGGATTGGGAGTCACAGCTGCAGTCTGGAGCAAAGGCCAGCCTTGTCAGCTTTCTGTTCCAGCAGTTTTGACAATTTCACAGTGCGGCCTGGACCCACCCACTGAGTCAGCATGGCTTGGGGCTTTGGAGGAAATCCCATCCCCTGGTCCCAAACCATACCTCTACAGTCTGAAAACTCTGAGAACACATCCATGTTTCCCTAAGCCCTCTAGGGGATTCTGAGCCCCTAAGATTTGGGGAATCACTACACAGTGTATCTTCCAACAAGTCTAGTGTCTCATTCCCTTAGAATCTTAAGCTTCATTACTTTAAGTGAGACTGGGGGTGCAGCAGG
>NC_022019.1:20913601-20923878 GCF_000317375.1 Microtus ochrogaster
GACAGAGTGCTGTGGTGGATGCTTTTCCTCTCAGGGAGGGAGGGGTAGCCACAGAAGGCATGTTCTCTGAAAGTGCTTTGGGGGCTCAATGACCCTGTCTTGAAGAACTCAATGAGGGGAAGTAAGTCCCTGTCCCTTAGAACTGGCTAGCAGCCTGCCCTATGTCCATGAATGGGACTCTTGACTGAGCACAGGCTGTAGAGTTTGGGGGGCTGTAGAGTTTGGGGGGCTGTAGAGTTTGGGGGGCTGTAGAGTTTGGGGTACTGAGTGAAAGCTGAGTTTCCTTCATGGTGCACATTTTGATCTCATTCCAAAAGCAATCAGAATGCTCATAAGCTGTACACGTGCAAAGAAACAGAGAAGGAGAAGGTACCGTGAGCAGGAACCCTTCTGCTAGGGAGACACAGTGTTTAGGGTATGACTTAGCCCATCAGTTTGCCTCCTTCCCCCTACCAACTCAGCCCCTCACCGGGCTCACAGCCTGCTGGCAGTCAGTCAAGGTCATTGTGCCCCTTCTATCCCCTACCTCAAATCAGAGCTGCCCCTACCAGGCTATTCTCAAGTTCATTCTGTTTAAGCAAAGACACAAGGCTTTGGCTTCTGATGAGAACCCGCTTACTGGCTATGCTGGGCTTCACCCAGAAAGCTCTCCCTTCCCTCGCTCCCTCGGGGGAGTTTAGGACAGTTAAGAATAGGACAGCTTACAGGGGACTCTGCTCCTGATCTTGAAAACCCAGTGTCCTTGGATCTCCAAGCAGGAAAGTATAGGATTGTGTAGCCTGTGGGGTTCTTGGAGAAGGGAAACAGGAAGAGGCAGCCCTTTGACCTAGGCAAAATATGAAGGTGTGAATGAGTGAGCGAGTGAATGAATGAATGAATGAATGAATGACGTGGATGAAATGACGCCGGTTAGGAAGACAGGGAGGCTGCCAACAGGAGTCAGGTCCTGAGAGGCAGGAACACCAACAGCATCAGGGTCACAGCGTCACACAACTCCAGGAGCCAGGAAAGGCTGTATCTGCGAATGCTCCTCCTGAGCTGTGCAGGGCACAGCCTGTGCTGGCTCTCAGAGCGGCTCCGAGAAGTACTAGTGTAGCTTATAAAGTTCCAGAAACAGATTAGAAAAAAATGAAAGGCTAATTCAAGTATGAGACGTATGTGTATGTGTGTGCATGCGTGCCTGTGTTTGTGTGTGTGTATGTGTGCATGTGCGCGTGCGTGTGTGTGTTTGTGTGTGTGTGTGAATGATAGAAGCAGGATAATAGTAAGATGAGCACCCAGGCATTTTGTGCAGGCCTGCATTATTAATGGCTGAGGCCCTGCCTTGGAGCCGGCAATCTAATAGAGGCTCTAAGAAGGCATTTTGCATAAGCAGGTCAAAGGCAAGGGGCAGGGAAGATGCCAGTTTGAGACCGGGGTTTCTCCCTGGCGTCTGTGGTTCTCTGCTTTAACTGGAAGGAGGAACCAGGAGGCCCCTGTGTTCCCATCCAGCCCCCGCGTCCCCTCCACATCAATAGTCTCCATCAATTTCCTTCCAACACCCTCCAAAACAAGATGCTATCGGCTGCAGTCAATTTCATGTAGACATGGAAGGAAATGAGAGCCTGGGTTTACTGGCAACGATGCAAATAGTGTTTCCCTAACTTCGGTGGACTCAGAATCCCCAGAGGACTTGAGAACACACTGGTAGGCCCAAACCCCAGAGTCTGAGGGGTAAAACACAAGAATTTTGTTTTGTTTGTTCGTTTGTTCTCTGAGACAGGGTTTCTCTGTAAGGGTCCTTTGTACTCGCTTTGGAACTCCGTTTGTAAACCAGGCTGGCCTGGAACTTGAAGAGATCCACCTGCCTTTGCCTCCCAAATGCTGGGATTAAAGGCATTTTGTTGTTGTTGTTGCTTTGTCCTTTTGTTTTGAGCCCAGGCCTACCTTGAACTTGCTAAACTAGAGGGTGGCCTTGAATCCTGAACTCCCCGCCTCTACTCCCTGCGTTGGAACGGTGGCGGTACACTACCAGGTAGGGCTTAGGAGTTTCTGTGTCTAACAAACTCCCGGGTCATGCTGGTGCTCTGACTCCAGGGTCACAGGTGAGAACTATTACACCATAGAACAAACTTAAGAGAGTTCACTTTGGATCCAGATCTACGCGTGGGTTCTCTTCTTACCCCCGACCTTCTGTGACCTGGAGCAAGTTACCGGTACAAGTTGACTAGCGTTGCTGTAGTGCAATGCTTGAGGCAATTACTTTGTAAGGAAGAAAGTTTGTGTGTCTTGTAGCTTTGGAAGTTCAAAGGCATGGTAGCTACAAGGGCTGTGGAGAGAAAAAGAGAAGGAAAGAGGGAGAGGAGGAGGAGAGGAGAAAGGAAAGGGAAGGGGAGAGAGGAAGGAAAAGAGAGAGAGAGACTGGAGCAGGGGCAAGAGGAACGTGAGTGGGAGACCGTGGTTCCCTTCGAAGCCATGTCCCCAGTGGCCAGAAGACCTCCTACTCAGCCCCATGTTGTTGAGGTTCAACCACTTCCCAACAGCACCGCCCTAGGAACCAAGGCTTCAGCACATGGCTCTTGGGAGCACTCAGTATTCAAACCACATTACCCAAACTCTGTACCTGTCAGCACCCAGAACACCAGGGAGTGCTGAGATTAAATCAATTTTAAAAAATCCACTTACAGTTCAAGCCATGGAACCCAGTGAACATGCCTTTGCTTTTCCCACTTGACATTTGAAGAGGATCCAGGATCCAGGTGGCATAGCACAGGGATGGGAGGCAGAGCAAGGCAGGCAAGACTCCTGGCTCTGCCAGCTGTTGGCTGTGGCTGTAATCCTCTAGTCTGTTCACAACCGCTCACTTTCTGTTATGTTGCTCTGGTCCCAACAGTCAACGCTGGGAACATGATCGGTTCCTGCATCAACTGTTTCCTGGCGCTTTCTGGCAGGATGCTGGCTGGCACCTCCCCCAGGCCCTGACTTTCTTTTTTTCTAGCAGTTTCTGTTCTCTTTCTGGAAACAGAGGCTAGAGATGCTTCCCACCTCAGAGATCTTGGGTTTTGCCCACATTCAGATTTGGGTGTTTTCCCCACGTTGAAACAACCCCTGCCACCCAGGCGACAGGTACGGAGTGGGGCAGGGGCTTGGCCTGGAGTGTCAGGTCTCAGCTCCCACAGAGCTCTGGGACAGGGTGGGACCTTGAGCACACTCACAATCCCGGCAGCCACACTGAGACTCGTGTCTGGTGTTTGGAAAAAGTGGGGGGGGTCAACAAGAGTGACAGCTGTGGTGTCCAGGAGAGGAGACACCGTGACAGCCTATCCTGTTAAGGGGTGAGGCTATAAGGCGGCCATTCTTCTCTCCACTGTCTCTTCCCTCCGGGTCTTGCCTTGCTTAGATGGATGCTCACCTGACATTTAGCCTCTCCTGTGCGTGCACTAGTTAACCTGGTCACTCGGGGCTAGAGGTCGGACAGGCTTGACCACTCTGCACTCGAGCAGAGTTCCCCCCACCCCTGCTCTGGAGGGAGAAGAGGGTCAGAAAACAGTCCTGCAACAGTCTCCACTTCGGCAGCGACATCTTGCCTTCCGTGCTCCATCCGTTGGCCTTTCTGTTCCTCCCGGAGAAGAGACGGTCTGTTATTGTTTTCTTTCCAATCAGTTTTCACGCCAATGATATCATCAGTGGGCCTAGAGATGCCCACAGCCACAAAGGTTGTCATCGTGAACATCTCTCTGCCCCAGTCAACCAACCCAAAGCAGGATGCCAGGGAACTCTGTAAATTGCAGCCGGGTGACAGACGCAACACAAGCGTGTCACAAACCTCGTAAGCTCAGTGATGAGCAGGAGCAGGCTGAAAATTAATATGTCATGCGCACGTCCCTGGCTTGTCTGCTTTTCTGATTTAACCACATTTAGACATTTATCGGCACTAGATAATCTTCAGCCAATAAATAGGCCTTTGGGGATCGTAAAAGTCTTTTGATGGAGCGTTCCGTAGCAAGCCCCCACGTGTAAAAGAGAAGTTTGAAGGCTCTTTGCAATGTGAAAGATGGTGAAAGGTTGTCCCTGTCCCAAATCTAACTCTTTGAACCCAGGCTTGAAAGTTCACAAATGAAGGAATTAGTTGGAATATGACCTTGAGTATGACCTTGAGTTCAAAAAACATTACAAAGCAGTTAGATAACCCAAAGGTAGTTGACCAGCTTCTCTCCACCCCTTTTCCATTTTTTCCTTCTTTACTATTTCTGGAGTGACCACCATTTATGAGCCCCAGAGCTCTGATTTGCTAACCCCAGGCCCAGGTTCCAGTGGCTCCATGACACAGGATGCCAGCTCAGTGAGTCCAGGGTCTGTGAGACCAGTCCTCTAGAAGGGGACCCTTGGCTTTCACTGTAGACACCCCAAAGGAACAATCCTGCTGCATTCTCTAGTCTAGTTTTATTGGTTTAGCAGACCCTTTGGGTCCAAGTCCAGGAAAAGAGAGACACTGGTCAGCCACCCTGGAAGGAGCTTATGTCGGTGTGAGTTCACGGACAAGTGGTCAGGACATTTTGCAGCACGCCACACCCCTGGAACGACTGGGAGGTATTCCAGGATATTTAGGTCTTAAGAGGCCAGCCTAATCAATGAATCGATCCTCTGATGCTTTCCTAATAATGGCAGCATAATGAGAAGGTAAGAAAAGGCAGGAGGTAGGACCTATTTGTAGGCTACTGGTGACAAGTCCTTGGAAGCCATCTTGTGGGGTTTCTTCCTGTAGCACATTTTTAAAAAAGACTTATTTATTATGCATACAGCGTTCTGCCTGCATGCCAGAAGAGGACATCAGGTCTCATTATGGATGGTTGTAGATGCTGGGAGCTGAACTCAGGACCTCTGGAAGTGCAGCCAGTGCTCTTAACTTCTCTCCAGCCCCCATAGCACCTTTTCACCACTTCCTGTTCACCAGGTTGTTAGGAACAGCCCCTGCCACACACTCCTGTCACCATGATGTTTTGCCCAAGCACAGGGGGACCAAGTCACCATGGACTGAAACCTCCAACAGCATGAACCAAAATGAACCTTGCCTCCTCTGAGTTGCTTTTCTCAGGGATTTGGTCACAAGAACTATCTTGGTTTTCTCCTGCTGTGAAGAAATGCCCTAAGGAAAGCAATGAGAGTAAATGAGGATTTATTATGGGTCTGGGTTTCAAGGTGTAGTCCATCTTGATGGAGAAACATGGCGGCAGGAGCTTGAGGCCACTGGTCATACTGCACCCACAGTCAAAAAACAGAGTGATGAGGGTTTGAGCTTAGCTCATATTTTCATCTTTATTCTATCTAGACCTCAGACCATGGACTAGTGAAGCCCCGCCTCAATAATCCTAATCAAGATAATGCCTCACAGGTTAGGCCAAAGGTTAAACCTTGTCTAAAAAGTCCCTTACAGGTGTGCCTTGCTTGTGATTCTGAGTTAGAGAAGCACAGGGAACAGCTCAGCTTCCTGGGACTCTGCTTGGCTTGGACAATGCACACACTCCTCTTCTAATAATGCTCTTGGCAGCCTCAGACCTTTACCTACACGTCCTATGCATACAACCCCATGCCAAACAGTGCACTTAGCAAGCAACGTGTTAGCAACCTGGGACCCCCATGAGCAGCAAGCTCCATGAACATGCATCTCTGAACAATGAACTAAGTCTCTCTTCCCTTGAATGACCATCAGACAGATTCTAGTATGTCTCTTGGGGATGGGGTGGGGGTGGGACCAAGCCTAGACTGGTTTTGGGTGGAGGACAAATAAGGCAAACTCTGTCCTCTAAGTGAAACTTTAGAGAGATCTCCTGTTACCGCCAGATGCCTGTGCATATTTGGGCATGCATATGCCTAAAAAACCAGATGCACCATGGGACAAGACATATGCAGTAGGAAAGAGGTTGATTTGTCAATCAACAAAAACCTACTCATGCCCCGTCTCTTGAATCCCACAAAAGAAAACCACACACAATAACCAGGAGCCCTTGATTCTCTTCATGCATGTGGCCAGCGGTGACTCCTGACTATGTATGTATCTGACCTGGTCCATCACATCACTTTGAATAAAGTATCCTTGCTATTTTGTAGATATGTGAGTCCTTATTCTAATCCTTTGAATAAGAGGCCAAAGACCAAAGAGCTCTTAAACCAGACTAGGACCACTGGTAACAATGAGAGATCCTGTCATGTTGACAGCATCAACCACAGGAATGATACAAGACACTACCTGAGGGCTCCTCCACCTGCTGCTAGAAAAGGAAATCCAGTTTAAGGTCACTGTCAGGTGAACCGTCCACTGCAAGGAACACTGAGAAAATCAGTCTAGAAACAACTCACAAGCTCACATGCTTGGTTGACCCTACAGTTTTTGAGCCCAGGGCAGCCCAGCACCTCATGATGGGAGCCCATAGAGAAGCAGACCCAGAAGAGAAAAGAGTAGAAAGGCTAGAGTCTCACTGTTCCCTTCAAGGGCACTCACAATGACCTGAAGATTTCCTACTAGGCATTGCTTCTTAGAGTCTGTACTATCTCTCACCACCACTACACTGGAGACTATGTCTTTAAGGAACAGGTCTTTGGAGAACAGACCCAAACTAGAGCAGACATACAGTTGGTCTTCAGGATGAAGGCTTAGGCTGCCTTCGAGCTCCCTTGTGAGTGTATGGATAGATTTCTCTCTGTAACATCTGTCCCTCCCCCACCTTCCCTTCAATGCTACATTCAACACCCTCCTACTAATTAGCAACACGAAATTCACTAAGCACTTGAGGAAGGATGGGAACTCAATTCCGCATGATTATCTATCTACACAGTGACCTTTGGAGGTTAGTTCTGTTGTTGCCCCATTTTAGAGGTGGTGAAACTGGGACCTACCGTAGTTGAATGGTTTGCCAAGATGAGCTGGGCGAAACCATGCTTCCAGCGTCTGGGATCTTACCTCAGAAGTCACACATTTAACCTCTGGGTCACAATTCTCAAACTTGAGTGGATGTCATTGTCTCTTGGAGTCTGTTGGGCCTAAGGTTTCTAGGCCCGGGTTATGAATTTCTTTCTGATCAGTAATTTTGGCTTGGGTCTTGAGAACTGTCATTCGTAACAAGTTCCCTGCCATTGCTGCTGCTGCTGCTGCTGATGGTGATGATAATGATGATGATGATGATGATGATAATGATGATGATGATGATGATGGTGATGATAATGATGATGATGATGATGATGATGATGGGACCCCCTATGTTGAATGGTGATCCTAGCTAATGAGTGCCCCCCACCTACAGCTCCTTCTAAAGCAATAGAGAAAATGTTGCCATTATATCTACAAAATAATATATTTTGTAAAATTAAAAATATGGAGCGTTTGTACATTATTTTCATCTCATATATGTCTGACAAGTGTGTAGACTTTGGGGTCCTCAAACCCTGATCTGCCTCCATCCCATCGTCTTTCCCTAGTCACATCTCTGCTTCTTCCGCCTCCAATCCCATCCAGCTCATGTTAAAAGTTACCCCCACTCCAGCAGCCTAGGGTGACTCAAGGCCCTTAAGTCTGTGTTTATATCACACAAACAATATGTCTGGAGGTTCCCGACAGAAATGAGACTGAAGTAGTTTCCTGTCTTAAAGTAGTTGCCCCAGATGTCAGGAAAACCTGGTGGGAGTCTGATCTTATAGAGTTTATCTATATCCTCTGTAGGGATGTGGGGGAGCCAGAGAGAACTTCTTTTTTAAGTCTCAGACTGTGAGCCCGGCCATGGGCATCCTTCCTTTTGGGAGGAATGATAATGGAATATTAGCCCTTTATATCTGTCGCTCCAGGCCAGCCATTGGCAGGGCTCAATAGCACCCGCAAGTCTGTAACCACAGGGTTTGGAACAGGCAGGAGAAGAAGGCAAGAAATGGAGCCTTACATTTCTGTTATGATTATGATAAAGCTAAGTGTGTGTGTGTGTGTGTGTGTGTGTGTGTGTGTGTGTGCGTGTGCATGCGTGTATGCAGGTGTGAACATGCGCAGGATGCATGTAGAGGTCAGAGCACAACTTTCGGGGGTTGACTCTTTCCTTCCACCGTGGGTTAGGAGTTTGAACTCAGCGCATCAGGTTGGGATGGCACACACACACATTTTCACCTGCTGAGCCACCTCATAAGCCCAAACCTGACCTTTTCTGAGTGATGTAGATTTTGGAAGATTGCTGACTCCCATCATGGACCAGGCTTGAGACCAGTGCTGTTCAATAGAAGTGCAATTAGAAGCACAGCTGTAATTTTACATTTTCTTCTACCACATTAAAAAGGTGAACTTAATTTTGCTAATAGAGCTTAATAATATATCAAACCTATTCAAAATACTATCACATCACCCTTTAAGAAATGGAAAAATAAAGGTTGAGCTGTTTTTACATTTTTCATGACATTTCATTTGAAATGTAACATCTGTCTACTTAGCACACCCCAGTCCTGATGCTAAGCTGAACCCCATCAACAGATGGAGTAAAATACATTCTGAACAAAACAGCAAGGTTCTGGGAGATGAGAAATATTTTCCACTGTTTGGATTTTAAGCTTTATTAGAAAAATTAAACAAAGGAGATTTCAGAGCCTCTGTTGAACTAATCTATTTCATATATAGTTGGAGAATTAAATTAACAGACAGTTGATGGAGCTTTTCCATCCCTGAGGTACTGGTGGCACCAACCATTGTAGTTACAGAGATGATAGGAGAGATGAGGTAGAGGGGTTTGGATTTTGAAGCAAAGCAAAAGGGGAAAATCCAAGTAGTTGGGCCTATGTAGAATCACAAATCCCTAGACTAGTTCCCTGTAAGCTGTGTTCACTGATGGAGCGTACGGCTCACGTACACACGGAGTCGGAACTGCTCTCCAGGAGCCCCTGAGGGCTGTGTGTCTCTTCTTCACTAATATATCCACTAATCCTGGCCTGCCATCTGAGATCTCTGTACCCGAGGGGTAAATGAAAAACTGCTGTTGAAGCACTGGGGGAGTGGATTGTCTGAAACGCTCCCCACCCATATGCAAACCAGCCCAAACACATCGTTAACACCTGAGTGAGGCACTCTGTTGGCCCGTGGCTGGCCCCTGAGCTGAAATCAGGACTACCAAGTTGGATATGTGGTCTCCATCTCACAGACATCCGAGGGTGATGGTCTCTTCTAAAGTCCAAACTCCCCTAGAGCATAACTTTTTTTCTTTTGCTTGTTTGGTTTTGGTTTTGGGTTTTCAAGACAGGGTTTTTCTGGAGCCCTGGCTGTTCTGGACCAAGCTGGTCCCAAACTCGATGATTTTCCTGCCTTTGCCTACCAAGTGCTGGGATTAAAGGCATGCATACCACCAAGTAACTAGAGCTTTTTGTCTCGTTATTTGCATGGGCCTCCTTTGTGGGCTCTGCTTCTGTTTCACAGCCTTGCACACTTTCTGGCTTGCCTGGCCAACTGACTTTCTGTCTACCCATACCAGGCACCAGAGGTGACAGTGGGTTCCAGATGGTTATTTTCTAGTTGTACCTCCGAGTGACAGAGGATTTATGTACTTATGTACTTCACTGTCCTGTCCACCCAGGCCCTGCTGAAGTAGAAGACTCTAGTTGTCTTCTCCAACAGGCTGTAGTATCTCTCCTGGAGGTAGTAATCATGGCTTGGATTAGGAGGCTGCCTAAGAGCCTGGTGCATTCCTATGACTCTGGCATGATTCTTACTGCTCCATCAAACCATCCAATCTGTTTTTAAGTAACCTCTTAATTAACATCGCAAAGTGTTCTTGTCGCTGCTTCCTCTGACATCCACAGCCGTTCAAACTTATTGTACAAGCTATTGTTCTTCTATTGTTTTCCTATCTCAACTTGACAGCAAGACCTATTGCTGATGACACCAGGCACTTTGGTCACAGGATTTGGAGAAATCAAATTGGTACTGAGCAGGAAGCTTCCTCCCTGTTGACTAGGCTTCCATAGTATTAAAGGGTGCTATGTGTCTGTTGGGTTGAAAGGATTATGAGCAATCTTACCCAGCTATGAATCTTATAAGCTACAGTAAAGGCTAGCTTGGCAAGAGGGGCCCATGGGTGCAATAGTAGCTCAAATGTTTTGGGAGTAACCAACTGCTTTCTGATTAGATCTAAGACCTGGCTAACAGGAGGAAAAGTAGGCTTACTACTGTAAATCTGGTCAAGAACCCATGGTAGGGGAGCTGATAGGCTCCAGTGGTAAGCTCACTTCTTTTTGTCTAAATAGACATAGTCTCAAACAGTCCTTTAAATTTCTATCTC
>NC_022019.1:20924378-20925489 GCF_000317375.1 Microtus ochrogaster
AGGAAACCTGCACAAGACCAAGCCATCAACATCCTGCACAGAGGACAGGAAGCCTGCAGCAGCCCAAGCCATCAGCATCCAGCATGGAGGACAGGGAATCTGCACAGGAAGAAGCCATCAACATCCAGCACGGACAATAGGGAGTGGAGGGTGGGGCTCATGTGTCACTACCTCTAGCTGAGGAGCTATTGACAGTTAACAGCCTCTGGGAGAAGAGTCAGTTTTCTTCAAGGTTATGGCCCCTAGTAGGTTGGCCATACTCCAGTTGATGGTTCCACACCCGTGGGTACATGGGCAACAGAAACTGGACCAGGACAATTGCATAAAGAAGTAAGGAAAGATAGAAGACGCCGAAGTTGGGAGCAGGTGGTAAGAGGAGGGGCAGATCCAGAAAGAGTTAAAGGGGAGTAGTGAGGGTAAAATATGATCCAAAGGCACTGTATGGCAGATGAAATTCCCTAAGAATTTTATGAAATATTCTATCATTCTAATAGCTATAGAGAAATCAGTATTTATGTGTGTACGATGCTTTAACCTTCAGCGGAAAGCAGGAAGATAAACAAAGGTGACAACCTAGAACAGTTATTAATGCAAGCAGGATATGTGTATTATGCTGAAACTTGGACTCTTGGCGCTCGTGGCATAAATCTGCTCAGATTAGAA
Organism: Microtus ochrogaster; assembly: GCF_000317375.1. Classification (NCBI taxonomy): domain Eukaryota; kingdom Metazoa; phylum Chordata; class Mammalia; order Rodentia; family Cricetidae; genus Microtus; species Microtus ochrogaster. The sequence continues at coordinate 20,925,042 of NC_022019.1, forward strand.
AACACTGGGGTGGAACAAATCAGGTGGCTTACAGAATGCTTCCACGGCTCTACCTCCAGATGGCCCACATAACTTATTTTTAATATTTGGAGACAGTTTCGCTCTACCACCCAGGCGAAGCTGGAGCTCACTTTGTAGCCAAGGATGGCTCTCCTGGACACGGATTACAGGAGAAAAGCCCAGCGTCTGACTGCAAATGGTTAATAGTTTATAATTGCGCAACATTTCATCATAGCCTAATAGAACATCTATTTTATAGCATTCTACACTTTGGGGCCTGAATTGGGACCTCCAGAACCCATGTGAAAGACTGGGTGTGGATGTGGGGGCCTACAACCCCGGTGCTGTGGAAGGCAGACAGGATCGGCGCTTGCTGGGTTTGCTGGCCACCAGACTAGCTTGAAGTCCATTGAGAGATTGTCTCAAAGGATTAAAGGGAGCGCTCTAG
>NC_022019.1:20926644-20928671 GCF_000317375.1 Microtus ochrogaster
TGTGTGCATGCCTCTTTCTCTGTGTGTTTCTCTGTCTCCAGTGTAGGTCACTGTTCTCCTATGTGGTTACTGTAGTTTGCTCTCTGCTTCAGTGATGAAATACTAATTAAAACCAACCCAGGGGAGGAAAGGATTCATTCATCCATAACTTCCAGGTCACATCTCATCACTGAGGGAAGTCAGGGCAGAAACCCGGAGGCAGGAATGAAAGCGAAGACCATGGAGAAAGCCTGTGTCTTGCCTTCCTCTCCATGGCTTTCTCAGCTGGCCTTTGTTGACAGCCCAGGTTCAGCTGCCCAGAGGGGGCACTGCCCATGGTGGTGTTTCTTCTTCATGACCCACTTACATATTCAGTAAAGTACAAGGACCCAGGGAGTCCATGGAGAGTCAGCATGGGAGAAAAATGATCAGAGTTCCTGGGGAAGCAGTGCAGTGCAGACTCAGAAGGCTAATGGAGGAGTCAGGAATGATGATGCTAACTGATACGGCAGAGACCAGGAAGGCACTGACTGCAGAGTTTGGGATTTAAGCAGGGGGAGATTAGAGAAGTGGAGAGGAGAGATTTTGATTCTGGCAGCATTGACAAGAGCGAAGTTAGGCTGCAAAGTGGGGAGAGGAGGAAGGTTGTTGTTCACCAGCGTTGGTGAAGTGTGTCTTCAAGAGGGGCTCGCAGACACAGCTGGATCTCCACTCCTGTGGCTCCCACATTTGTGAACTCAACCACAATATTTGGCAGTAAATTGGGTGTGTGATGAACATGTACAGACCTTTTTTTTTTTCTTGCCATGATTTTCTAAATAATATGGTGCAATAACTATTTACCTAGCATTGCATTGCGGTAGGTTATATGTAATTTACTGGTGATGTTAAGTGTCTGCGTTATATCAAATGCTGCCTTGCTAATCAGGGTTCTACAAGAACAGAACAGATGGGATGAATATATATATATATATATCACAAAGGGGTTTATTAGATTGGCTTACACAATGTTAGTTGATTCACATCCGATTGCTAAATGTGAGGGCAGGCACCTTGTCTGCTGACATTAGAGTTCATCCAGCATCCAGAACCGTCTGTGAACCAGAAATGGCTGAAGCATAATTGCCTATAAAAATAGATATATAGTTCTCATGTTTACCAAAGAGTGATTCCAAGAACCTCGCAATCCTCCCAAATGTACAATCTTCCCCATAAAAACAAACAGCCACATTTGGCCTGCTGAGTGACTCACTCCAGCTCCTCAGTCCTCACAGAGAGCCTGCAGGACAATCAAAAACTCTCAAGTGGTCATTCTCTGGTGTTCCCACTGGCTCATGATGGACATCAAGGCTTTGACATCCCATAAGAGCTGAGGTCTTGAACCGTGATCATACTAATAATTATCTTTCCATTAAGACCAAGGATGGTTTTGGGATGACAGAGATGACTCTAAATAATGGTGTCTTCTGGTGTCAAAAATTCTGGAGGTGATGGGTCAGGGGGAGAGAAGGATCTGAGGAGCCTGGCCTCTCTGGCCCCAGACGACATCGATGCTCCTGTTCAGATGCTCTAATAGCGGCCTGCCATGAACTCAGTGGAATTGCCAAGCATGGTAGATGCAGTTTTGCTATTTTTATTTCTATGGATTGCAGCCGAACAGAGGAAAATGACACCTGATCCTGGACCCAAATTTGACCCATCCTGGGGTTGGAGCAAGAAGGTAAGGCCACTGGTCATGCCCCGGGACCTTTCCGCCTTTGTTACAGTGACAGGAAAACTAGGATTCAGGTCAGAGAAAGTGACTCGGCCCAGAGGGAGTCGGTGGCAGGACCAGAACCAGGGTTTGGCTGCTAGGGCATTCTACCAAGGTGACTGCTAGGACTGGACAGTGTGTCCATCATTTCTTCCTTTTCTCGGCCAAACCAACACCACCCTCCAGGGTGGACCCCCTCAATCCAAATTAATCTAAATCTATACTCATGGACTCTCAATACCTGTGACTGTCCGGACAAAACCTGCACAAGACCAAGCCATCAGCATCCAGCATG
>NC_022019.1:20928771-20943001 GCF_000317375.1 Microtus ochrogaster
TCCAGGGACAACTACATAAACTAGTGTCACCGCATGCCAAGAGTTTTTAAAATGCACAGACCTCAGCCCAGGACTTCATTTCTAGGCATGTTATACAGACAAAGATTTTGTCAGGAAGCTATTAACAACAGTACAATTGTGGGGGGAGGGGGGATTTCTGTCCTTGTTTGTAGTATGGAGGTTGCTAGTATGTTCCCAGTCACCCTCTGCTTGTTCATTTCCCGGCCACCCAGTCTCCCTAAATAACCACACAGAAACTGTAGTAATTAAATTACTGCTTGGCCAATTGCTTAAGTGTATTGCTACCTAACTCTTGTATCTAGAATTAACCCATCTCAGTTATTTTATATTTTACCATTAGGCTCGTGGCTTACCCGCAAGGTTTCAGCTTGTCTGTCTCTACCGGTGACTCCAAGGCCTCTCTTCGACTCCATCTTTTTTCTCCCAGCATTCAGTTTAGTTTTCCCCACCTATCTGCCCTATCAGGCCAAAGCAGCTTCTTTATTGACTAATGGTATTCACAGCATACAGAGGGGAATCCCACATCAAATGTTCAATACAGAATATCAAACATGAAATTCTACTTAATCATTAGCTTGATGGACAGCATTTTAATCCCTAAGATTCCAACATTATTTGAAGCCAAATTGGGAGTATAAAACTATATTCTGAATGAACCAAACTTGTAAAATCAAAAATTGGAATGATGCTAGCTGCTTGTATGCCTATTTATACATATATCCATCTACCTGCCATCTGTTCATCTAATCCCATAGATAAGGAGACTCAGAGGGATACCTGCTAAAATATCAGTAGTTAATAGTTATCTCTTCCCTGTGGGCTTGTGGGTAACTTTAAAGTATTTTTCTATGTTCTCCAAATTTCTGTAGTAATTATGACTCAAGCTTATAATTAAGAAAACAAACTTTTTAATGCTACATTTTGTTTTTCATTTTGACATGGATTCTCAACAAGTAACTCAGGCTGGTTTGGTACCCATGGTCTTCCTGCCTCAGCCTCTCTGGTGCTGGGCTCTCAGGTGCTGCCACCATAACTGGGATACTGAGGTGACAGGTATCCCCACCATGACATCAAGGATGTTGGGGTCACAGATATGCTACACAATAACAGGGATGCTGATGTCACAGGCATCACCTACCATGACAGAGATGCTGGGATCACAGGTATCCCCCGCTATGACAGGGATGCTGGGGCCACAGGTACGTCCCACTATGACAGATATGCTAGGGTCACAGGCATCCCCCACCAACTTTGCTTTCTTAAAATGCAATGAGCAGGTGGTGAGAAGGGAGAAACAAGGAAAGAAAACTAACGTTTTTATAATCTACAAGTAATCTCTAGGTGCCTGTGTGTGCATCTGAGTGTATGGATGTTCACACCTGCCGTGCACCCCCCCCCTCCCCGTCTGCGATCTATGCACTAGAACCCAGTTCACCAGCTTCGGGCAAGGGGCTGGAGGTTGAGGGGAAACACACACAGAGACAGACCAAAACACGGACCTCAGATCGCTGGTACAAAAGCCCCTCTTTAATAGCACCATGGAGGCTTAAATACCCTGCAGTCAATGGCCAACAGGTGAAAATACCATCCTCTGATCCTCTAGGCTAGGTACAGCTTCTAGTAACTTCAATTAGGAGGTTCTAGCAGGGAAGAGAAGCTGAAGGCCAGGACTTAATTGTTCCCAACACACACCAGTGCAGGAGCCAGAAGAAGGTATCAGACCCCATGGAACTAGACTTAACAGAGATTGGGAGATGCTTGATGTGAGTGCTGGGGACTGAACTTGGGTCCTCGGCGAGAGCAGCTCTTGCTCCTAACCACCAAATCATCTCTCCAGCCCCAAAGATTGACTTTAGAGAAGTTTAACAGTGAAGGGTTGAGGAGAAGGAGTGGCCAGTCCAGGAAGGCTTGATTTTGGGTTATTTTTAAAGACACAGGACAGAGTATTCCATGCTTTCAGGCAGAGAATACAGTAAGGAGGGTGAAGTCCAAGACTCATGGCAGAAAAGTGAATGAAAATGACAAGGAATTCAAGGGACCCAGGGAACCCAATCAGCCGCGCAGGGGCACTAGTTTTCCAGCAAACAGAATCTCCTTTCCTGGTGTGTTCCCAGGCAAAACTGGGAGTGAGCTCACGTGTCTGGCACCACTCAGGTGCAGCACCCAGGGAGGTGGTCTTGGCATTCCTGGCAGGATGAGCTGCCTCTTTTGCTGGTCCTGCATATTCCAAAGGGCCAGCACCTTTCCTGCCTCCTCATGAGAACCCCTTCCAGCAATTAGCTCTGGCCTCTTTTCCATCGACACACTGTTTTTTTTTTAAATATTTATTTCTTTATTATGTATACAATAGTCTGTCTGCAGCCCAGAAGAGGGCACCAGACCTCATTACAGATGGTTGTGAGCCACCATGTGGTTGCCGGGAATTGAACTCAAGACCTTTGAAAGAGCATGCAATGTTCTTAACCACTGAGCCATCTCTCCAGCCTCGTTGACACACTGTTATGTGAGACACCAGGGCATGGAATGTGATTGGCTTCAGGTCTCAGCGCTTTGACTGTGGCTCTGGTGTGGGCCTGCGTGAACCCCGGAAGAATGGTACTTTCTTCCACAGCTCCTGTCTTCCGTGTTTTCTATCTATTCTGCTGGTGGCTCTGGTTTGCTAGTGATCTGGTGGCTGGTAATCCCAGACTGCGATGAGAAGACCGAAAAACCAAAGCCTGCCTGGGTTATAGAGTGAAGTTTAAGGCTAGCCCAGGAAACTTAGATTCTGTCTTAAAATCAGAAAAGTCAAAAGAGGGCTGGAGAGTTATTGTTTGGAGGTAGAGCTTGCCTAGCGCTCTTCAGAGCCTAGGACCAATCCCTGTCACCAAGACAACCAACAAAGAAACAAAGAAAGGCACTGATCTCCCAGGATTGAGAGCCTAGTGCCCATGTTTCCCACCCCTCACTCAGGGGGGCATCCTTCAACCTCACTTCAATGGCTCCGGTGGCATCTCTATTTCCGTCCTCTTTCAACTGGTGGCCTGGGGTTGTAATCATCCCTGGAAGGAAGGACAAAATCCCTGTCAGCTCTCCCTGCTCACCTGCTCTCCTCTCCTCGATTCCCTTCTGCTTCTCTGTGACAATGCTGCCCCCTCCCCCCGGAAATGACCTCTCTGCTTACCCTAGACTGCAGTGTCCCTGTCCAGAAGAATCCCTGACCCTCTAGCTTGTTTTTGGCTCATCTCCAGAAGTCTCGCCCTGACCTTTGTCCTGCCTGAATAGATTGCAAGTATTTACATCTCTCTAGGTGACCTACAGAATCCTGAGAAGAGAGGGCCACAGCTGGATTTGACGTATACCCCCTCGCATCTGACCGGAGGCTGGGAGAGTCTCCTCAAGGGTTTGTTGAGGGAAGGGGTATCTCTCTCAGAGTCAGTCTTAAGTCTGCTGTAGGCATGAGGCGTGTCTGGAGCGCTTTGGCGATGTGATTTCCGTAGGGCTCGGGGCTACACCGGGAGGAGGAAGAGCAGGAGGATATTAATATCCTCCTGGGTAATGAAACAGGCCCAGAGGGAGCGTTCACTGGAAAGGACCCAGTCAACGCACAGTGAGCAACATCCCCTGTCAAACTCCAAAGACCTGCAACACATGCAAGACCCTGTCGAATTCCCTCCCCACTAAAACTGCCTAGGGATTGCAAAAAAAAGCCACTGAAGGAGTTTCACATCATCTATGCCCCTCTGAATATGTTTTTTTTTTTTTAATCTTCACAGCCGGCTGAAGGTCCTTGCAGGCAGAAACATCCATCTTTCTGCAATCTACAGTTCTTGGCAGTTCATAACTATTTTGTAAATATTTACTGACTTTAATTATCCATCAAATTATTCATTGATTTATTAAGTTAAACTCTGACGGTGAATTTTCTGGAATCGGAGTAAGAATTATTTTTTGAGCAGATGGCCCATTCCGGGCGCCCATCAAATTAGACTAGATGGGTCATTTTCTAAGCATCGGACCAGCCCTGAGGCTATAGATAGAACAAATTCAAATTCATGATGAATTCATTAAAAATTCCAGGACAAGAAATCTTTCAGGGACGCTAATGACATCCCCATTTAAGAGTGAATTAATTCTGTATGGTTTAAATGCTATTACAGCGAGGCGCAAACGAACATAATTGTGATGAGGCTCCGCTTCTGAAAGGGACCCATTAAGTCAGTCAGTCATCAGAGCCCAGCTATTCGTTAGCAGTATTTGACATCTCCTATGTTACGTGGCTTTTCTCTGTTCACGTGGGCAACATATTTGTGGAGAACTTCCTCGAATACATAGGACGGTTGCATAAAGGACAGAAGGAGAGGGAAACAACCAGGTGGGGCCGCAGCTCCGCCGAGCCTCACCCGTCCAACGATAATGTGACAACCAGGGGCTCCCGCATCCCCTGGGAGCTTGTTACAAACGCAGGGGCTCAGGGACTTCCTGCATCAGGACCTCAGTTTAACAACATCCCCTGGGGACCTGTATGATCAGTACAATTGGAGAAGGAAATGATGGCTGTGTAACTGAATATAGGCCATCAAATGAGATAACTGCAGAGCAGGGCGAAGCCTTCTCAATGAGGCGACCACTACCCCAGTACATCCAACCCCTGCCACCCAAATCTCCCACTGCACCAACCTCATCTTGGTCCCCTGCACAACTTCCTTCCACGCTATTTATCACTATTGGCCTATACTACATTCTATACGATGCATTTATTGTGTATGCAGTTCACTTTGTCTGTCTTCTGCTTGAATTTTAAGTTCATAACACCTTTGCCCACTTGTTTAGTGCAAACCCCGAGTATTACAGATTTAAGCTCTTCAGGGGTCCATAGATGATGCCTTCTGTTCCCTAGCAGTGTGAGGCTAGCTAAACGTAGAATACAACCTTCTCAATAATTGAATGAAGAAGCTGGGCGGTGGTGGCGCACGCCTTTAATTTCCAGCACTTGGGAGGCAGAGACAGGCAGAGCTTTGTGAGTTCGAGGCCAGCCTGGTCTACAAGAGCTAGTTCCAGGACAGGCTCCAAAGCTACAGAGAAATGCTTTCTCAAAAAAACCAAAAACCAAAACAAAACAAAAAATTGAATAAAGATATGGATGACTGCTTCTAAGGTCCAAAAACCCTTCCTTTCTTCTATGAGGTCTCTGTTCTAAGCCAATGAAGAGTGACTCACTAGAGATCCTCTTGGGAAGAAGACCCTGTGATCCACATTGGGACATCTTTGGGCTAGGTAGAGTTGGGGGATGGCAAAGAATTATAAAGCAGAAATAAATGAGTACCATCTCCATCAACTGTCGCTGGCAGGGTCTCTGGAACTCTATCTTAGACTATAATTCAGTTCCAGGAGGATGTATTGAGAGATTGTTTTATATCAGTTTAGATTTTCATGTTTTTGTGGCAAAACAGTACCTAGCCAGCAGGGGAGGTATGGCAGAGGGACAGGCTCAGCCTGTGGTGGCCAGGAATGTGCAGCTGAAGGTGTTTCCATGGTAATAGACCAGGGAATGGAGCAGTTTGAACCACACTGAGCAGGATGCAGAGCAATGGCCGGAACCAGAGATGGGGCTAATCTTTAAAGCCCATTTTTCACGTCTGTTCCCACCCATCAAGACCACCCTGTTAGTGCTTCACAACCTTCAAATAGAACCACATTTCAGGTTCAAACCGCAGCAATGATCTAGGTTGGGGGCTCATGCATCTTTGTTTGGTTGATGGTGATTTGAATGTGAAATGTTCCCCACAGGCTCCCATACCAGAATGCTTGGTTTCTAGTTGGTGGTACTCTTAGGAAAGGTTGAGGAACCTTTAGGAGGTGGAATCTTGCTAGCAGAAGTAAGCCACTGCAGGGCGGACCTTAAACAACCCAGCCTGACCTCATGTTCACTCTCTGCTTCCTGACAGGGACGCATTCTGCCCAGGCAGCTTTTCAAGCTCCCCCTGTCCTGACTGCCCTGTGATGATGAGTATTCAAGAGAATACTCATTCATTCACAGAGACCCGTGAGCCAGAACGAGCCCTTTCTCCCTCAGTCTGGCTTTGTCGAGGCATGCTATCATAGCTATAGAAAAGCAACTGAGCTAATGTTACACAAAAATGCTGTGTTCACTGGGTGGGAGCCAGATGTGAACACTCATTGTCCCCAAGAGTGGTGACCTCTTAGAGGAAGCAGCAAGCATAAGACTGTGTTGGGGCAGGCATGGGAGGCAGGTCTGTTTCTGTTCTTTTTTTTGCCTCTTGCCTAAACATGACCTAAGCCTCCATCTTAAAACCAGAGAACCAAATAAGTACAAACCCACGCTTCCTTCTTTTTGTCATAAATGTTAAGCATATGATACATTTTTAGCGTTCTTTTATTGTTATTATTATTATTACAAATTTTCACCTCCTCCCCTCCTCCCATTTTCCTCCCCCTCCTGCCTCCCCCTTCCTCTCCAGTCCAAAGAGCAGTCAGGCTTCCCTGCCCCGTGGGAAGTCCAAGGTCCTTCCCCTCCATCCAGGTCCAGGAAGGTGAGCATCCAAACAGACTAGGCTCCTACAAAGCCAGTACATGCAGTAGAATCAAAACACAGTGCCATTTTCCTTGGCTTCTCAGTCAGCAATCCTTGTCAGCCACGTTCAGAGAGTCTGGTTTGATCACATGCTCCATCAGTCCCAGTCCAGCTGGCCTTGATGAGTTCCCATTAGATTAGCCCCACCGTCACAGTGGGTGGGCGCACCCCTCGCGGTCCTGACTTCCTTGCTCATGTTCTCCCTCCTTCTGCTCCTCATTTGGACCTTGGGAGCTCAGTCCAGTGCTCCAATGTGGGTCTCTATCTCTATCTCCTTCCATCGCCAGATGAAGGTTCTATGGTGATATGCAAGATATTCATCAGTGTGGCTATAGGATAAGGCCAGTTCAGACTCCCTCTCCTTAGCTGCTCAAGGAACAAGCTGGGGACATCTCCTTGGACACCTGGGAACCCCTCTAGAGTCCAGTCTCTTGCCAACCCTAAAATGGCTCCCTTAATTAAGATATATACTTCCCTGCTCCCATATCCACTCTTCCTCCATCCCAACCATCCCATTCCCCCAAGTTCTCCCCATCCTCCCCTTCTCATTTCTCTCTCCCCATCTCCCCTTACCCCCGTTCCACCTCCACCCCTAAGCTCTCAATTTTTGCCTGGAAATCTTGTCTACTTCCAATATCCAGGAAGATAACTACATGTTTTTCTTTGGGTTCACCTTTCTATTTAGCTTCTCTAGGATCATGAATTATAGGCTCAATGTCCTTTATTTATGGCTAGAATCCAGTAATTATCCATTACGATCAAGAAGGCTTCATCCCTGAGATACATTTTTTTTTTAAAGGAATCACATTCTATTTTCTTTTAATGATGTGGGGCTGGGTAGACAGTGCTGCAGAGACAGCTCAGCAGTTGAGAGTGTTTGCTTCTTGCAGAGGTCCAGAGTTTTGTTCCCCAAACCCATCATCAGGCAGCTCACAACCACCTATAACTCCAGCTCCAGGGAATTCTCTGTTCCCCGCTCTGGCTTCTGTAGGCACTCACACCCATGTATACATACACACACACACATAAACACATAAGGAAGGAAGAATGTTTTAAGGTGCTTTCCATTGTGGTGGGCCATGGCAGAAGCTGGCCAGGCAGAAACAGCCTCTGGGCCCCAGCAGGTGTCACTGTGAGGAGGGACCAGGTGGTAAAGAGACCAAAGTGATGGAAGAGGTGTACGTGCTGCAGAGAGACAGGGGCGACAGGTGTGAGAGAGAGTTGCGGTCAGCAGTTCATGCTGCTGTCCAGTGGGGGCGACAGGAAGGTATGCAGCAGCCCAGAGCTCAAGCAGATACAGACTCGGACCCTGAACAAACTGCTGCCACAGGATCATAGATCTGAGCAACGGCAGGGGCCTGAGACGAAGAATGGTCCACTTTCCAGATTAGAACTCCTCGAAGGACCACTTGTCCCATGACGCTAGTGAGGGCCGTGTGTGAGCCAAGGTTCAGGTTGATGTCCGAGGATGGTGTCATCACCTAAGGGCATGCAGATGTTCGTGCCTGAACATGCACTGTGGCCTGAACCTATGCTGATGTCTGTGGGCTGTGCTGTCCCCAGGTAGAAACTGTGGTGGTGTCTGGGTCCTGGCTGCCACCACCAGGACCATATCTTGGCCCAAGGTCCTGCTCCATCAGGGTCTGAGTTGATCTGTGGCCACACTACCACCAAAGGCCACATGGATATTCATGGTTTGTGCTGATGTCCATGGGTAGGGCAGCTGCTGTGAGCCACATTGATGTGGGCGGCCTGCAGAGCCACCCGGGTCCCTGGTGATGTCTGGACCTGTGATGCCGCTGGGGACCATATTGATCTGAGTGGCCTGGGCTGCCACCCATGGCTGTGGTGATGTCCAAGATGCTGCTGCTAAGGACCATGTATGGGTCCATGGTCCTACTGTGACTGGGTCTGAGTTGACGTCTGTGGCCCGTGTTGCCGCTGAAGGCCATGCGAATGTCTGTGGTTTATGCTGTGGCCTGAAGCCATGGTGATATCCATGATCCCAGCCGCATCAGAGGGCCTGGTCTGGGCCTGTGGCCCTACAGCAACTGGGAGCCCTCTCCATGGTCTGTACTGGTGCCAGAAACCATGAGGAAGCCCATGATCCATGCTTCCACAGATCGTAAAGAGCAGATAAGCTGCTTTGGCAGCGATACCAATGATTGCAGATGCACAGTTGAGGAAGAGAGACACGGCAGACTACTATGACAACCGCTACCTCCTCTCCATCCCTCCCAAGATAGTAACAGACTAAACAGGAAGCCATTAGGAGAACTCTTAATGGCTGGAATAGGATGCTGAAGTGTAGCTCTGCACAATAGATGGCTCCCAGCCGGGATGCAGAAAAGTGAGACTCGGTTCTATTTAAGGGGCGGGACACCAAGAGTTTGGCTTCACTCCAGGTGAGTGTATTATGCTCCCTTCAGTAAAGCGAAGACTGGCAGCAGAAGCTGCCACAGGACCGCACTGTCGTCATCAGTGATGGTGGTGGCTAGTGATCTATGCTCTCACCACACCAGGAAGTGTCTCTGCTGAATTCTAAGGTTATCAGAGGAGGGGCTATGGCGATATCCCTGTCTCCTGGACTCCTTTTAGGTAGGGGACACCCGTACCAAATCTCCTCTCTTTGCCCTTCTTTGATCTCCAACCTCTCCACCTTTATCTTCTCTCTTTGCAAGAAAGGGAAACCTCACCTTGCAGGTCCCCGTGCTTTGTCGAATCCAACCTTCTATGAACACGTGACCTAAGTGTTTCTCACCCCTCCTGCCTTCCAGATAGCATATCGCGATTTACTGAAACTTGGATGTACTATTTTATAGTCACAAGAACATACAAAACTGGCCTAGTTTACCCCCCTCCCCATTACCATACTGTCTGCTTATGTGTTTGCCTTGCACAGCTGTTCCCATTTGGAGAGGCCATCACAATGCTCAGAAGATAATCAGAGAAGTTTCTTGAGAACAACATGCAGTCATTTGGGGAAGGAAAAAAAAAAAGAAACAACAACCCCAAATCAGAGCCCGTGTTGAACTGGAATGGTAATGAGTTCAGGCAGGGATCCAACTGGGACCTCCACCGCCAACCCACACAGCTGGGAGGTCTGCATTTACACAACCCGTTTAGTGATGCTTGCCATGCCTGCCTCCTAACAGGCACGGACGCTAATCATCACGAAAGCCACTGCTGAATGTCTCGTTACTAAAGGGAACTAAACTGCTAAATTGTTACTCGCTCCTGCAGGGCTTCGTGACTTTATCTGACCTCCAGTGCCGCCATCATTGCTTAGGCATGGAAAGATCACGCTTAGGCTGATTAGCTTCATTTAAGTCTCCAGGCAGTGTTCCGTCCAGTTGCATTACTTCTTTTCCCCAAAGTTAAAAGGAAAGTTATCAGTAACCAGAGCACAAAACAACAGGCCCAGGAGACTGGCGAGGCAGCTCCGCGGTAGCAAGGACTTCCTGCTGTTCTAGAGGACCTGGTTTTGATTCTCAGCACCCACTTTAGGTGGCTCACCACCACCTGGAACTCGAGTACCAGAGGATCCAGCGCCCTCTTCTGGAGTCTGCGGACCCTTGCATCATACACGCATTTAACCACACAAAGACGTATACCTGTACACATAATTTAAAACAAAGTAAATCTTTAAAACATAAACAAGATAGCAAACAAGAAGCCCAGTGCGAGTATGAACTCTGTCTCGTGTTGCCCTTTAGAGCACTCATTAGTAAAATTCAGCCACAGCATGAAGCCCACCGCTCTGCTTACCAGTTGGCTCTCAAACCTGCTTTGTCCTCCCACCTCTTCCTGATGCTGTTCGACCTCGTTCACACGATGCTTCTAACCTGTGTGTGTGTGTGTGTGTATGTGTTTTAGCTGCTTGCTTTTCAGACTACTCGGGTTCAGTTGGCCGCTCAAGTGCACTTCTGAGCTCTAGGTAAGCGTTTGACTCTAAAGACATAGTCAGGCTAATTAATAACTACACTTAGCAACAGTGCAGGAGGTTGTGAGGGGCGTCTCGGTTTTCCTCAGTTTTCTGGGTAGAGGCTATGAAGTAGAGGGTGAATCATGAGACCATTGTCTCTGGGCTGGTCCGTCATTTAAGCAGAAAACAGATACTCATGCTTCCTGGGAAACATCTTCTGCCTGAAAAGGTCTCCACCGCTTCATTGCTCTCTCCCGTCTGTTTCATGGTGGACCTGTGGGCAGGGGAAGAAGGGCTGGATTAGAAGCCTGAGCCGCAAAGCTAGCTCAGGAAATGCTTTCTTTCCCTTTTTTTTTCCTTTTGAAGCACACAGCTCATTTATTCAACATATTTACAAAATCCCTATTACGCCACACATTATTTTAGTATATATAATACCTGTGCCACATATTACACACATTCCCCAATGCGCTAGACCGTAATGTGTACTGCTGGTACAAAAGATAATGTATAAATATACAGGATATACATTAGAACACATTGTCTATAACATTTAACATGGAGAGTCTAGCAGCATTGCCTGGCATATAGTAAGCTCTCAACGAATGTTTGGCAAAGGATGAAGAGGAGTTTTTTTTTTTTTTCAGTTACTCAGCGTATTTAATTCATCACAGTTCAGGCTGAAGAGGGTTCAATTTAGGGCAGAGTCCCTGTGGCTTAGCACTAACATAGTTCATAAGGCAGAAGAAAGGCTTTTGTGAACAAGACCAGGATCCTCTCCTTCCCATGCTGAGCTGGGAGCCCGTTCCCACCCCAGGGCCCAGACTAGAAAGTTCTTGAGAAAACAATGATGAGAATGAGCCCTTAGAAAAATATTTAAAATTGTGGGTAAGGACTGGTGATGTAGCTCAAGGGTAGAGTACTTGTCCAGTGTGATCGAGGCCTTGGATTCAGGTCCCTCCAAGATGGAAAAGCAGGGACACCCTCGTGAAGCAATGAGAAACTTTCCACCTCGTCCATGTGAGGGAAGGCTTTTGAGTTTCCCCATCCTGAGGCACCTCAGTGTGCAGTCTTCCCTAGGATCCCGTCTAGCTAGCTTTTTTCCTGGGCTGACAAATTCCTGTTCTCCTGCCTTTCCGCCTCTGTAAAACATTGCCCAATGGATTGGATTTAAATTCTAGGTAATAAAAACATAGAGGAAGGCAAAATAAATGGGAACGCTTTAAGTAACGTGCTCCGTCATCTCATAAAGCCTCTTAAATTGATTACCTCAGAGTGCGTGGTGTAGACTCCAGAAGACTGTCTGGTGTGGGGACTCTGGCAGATCCCCAAGTGGAGGCAGGCTGCAGTTGCTGCAGCCATAACTCTTCCTCAAGCCCGGTGCTTGGAACGCAGGGCCCTGCATGATGAGTTTTCCTTCCTCCACCAGGGCATTTTCTTAAAGTCAAAACTACATTATTAAAAGCAAGTCCAGGCAGGCTGCCCTGTTCAGACTCAGTGGACCAGCCTTGAGAGGGCACAGGGCAGTCTGCACTGCAGATGAAGCAGTTCTGGGGCTCCACCCTGGTCAGTGATGGCCACACACCTCACTTCTCATTCTTTTTATCAGGCCAGGCGATGGTTTGAATAAGAATTGACCCCCATAGGCTCCTGTATCTGAATGCTTAGTCACCAGGTCACTATTTGAAAAAGATTAGGATGTGTGGCCTTGCTGGAGGAAGTCTGTTGCTGGGGGATGGGCTCTGAGGTTTCAAAACCCCAATCCAAGTCCAGGGGCCCTTGTCTTCTTGTTGCCTTCGGGTCCCAACGTGGAACTATCGGTTGTTCTCCAGTGCCACGTCTTCTCGCATGGCACCATGCTCCCTGCCATGACGAGAATGAACTAAACTTCTGAGACTATAATCAAGCCCCAATTAAGTGCTTTCTTTTATAAGAGTTGCCATGGTCACAGCTTCGGCAGCCTCATCAACAGAGTCCCCCTCCCCTGCTTACCATATAGCTTCCACTATAGCGCTGTCCGCAGAAGGTGGTTCTGTTGATCCCCAAGGGTTTTCTTTCCTTGTCAGGCAAGGTCCCATAGAGCCCAGGCTGGCTTCAGAACTATTGAACGGAGGCCCCTTGAGTGCTGGGATTCTAGGCCTGCACCCCTCTGTCTAGGTTCATGGAGCTCAGGAGATGGAACTAGTTGCTTCATCCACGGTAATCAGGAATTTAACCAGCTGGGCTACCTCCCAGCACCTCTAAGTTAGGATTTCTCACAGACCCTATCCCTGTCATCTAGGGAGCTTTGGTCTGGTCACTTCCTTGGCCTGGTCAGCATAGGCTCGAGGCAGAGGTACTTGCCCACTGGAGAAGCCATTCGTAAGATACACCACAAGGCAAATATCTGATCCCATGTCCTTGATTTTCCAGGACCCCATTGCTTAGGAAAGCCCTCCTCACCCCCTAGTCAGACAAGAGGAAGACTCAGTGACCAGAAAAGGTGACCGCTAATTTCTCTGGATGTCCAAGCTCTGATGCACATGAGCATGAAGAGGGGATGAGCTAACTGCAAGGACCCCAGATTTATGGGTGCTATGGTCTGAACGTACTTGTCCCTCCAGAACCCCTCAATTGAAATCTAATCCCTAGTGATGACCTAGAAGGTGAGGCCTATGGGCGGTAACTAGGTCACGAGGGTGGGACTGCCTTGAATAGGGACAGACCCTTACAGAGGTGGCCTGCTAGTCCCCTCTGCCATGAGAGGCTGTACAGGACCAAGGGGAATGAGTTCTGACCAGAGACTGGATCTTCACCAACCTCCACCTCCAGTTCAGAGTCGAATATTCTTATAGCTTAGAAATGACCCAGTGTGTGGCATCTTGTTACAGCAGTGGAAACAAACGAAGACACGTAGGAAGTAAAAGCTGAAAGCATACCCAAAGGAAGGTGATGCAGAGAAAGGGTTTAGAGTGAGGAGGAGAGATTTAACCACATCCGCAGCTGAGGCCCCAGTCTTCTGAACTCAGTGATCATCTGTGACTTCATTAGTTCCTTATACAGAGTCCCATCCATCCCCGCGCCCCCTCCCCCCCCCCCCGCACTTTGTGGAGTCACAGTCAACCCTGGGTCCTTTTAAGGCATTTGAGGTTTGACTTTGGATACTGGGAAGGAAGCTCCAAAGCTCCAGAGATGTAGTGACGTCTACCCAAGACAAAGTGGTTGCTGTTGCTCATCGTAAATGTCGCCTTTGGAAGTGGCTAACGTTCCTTCTTGTTTTACCCAACCAGCTCTCTCCCCAGCATCCTTTGTCTCAAGGTTACAGAAAAAAAGTCGTAACTGGTTTGTTGTAATAGGGAGCTGTGGGCTGAGTCCCTGGCACCCAGCCGCCTGCATGGCTAGCTTTACCGGAAATAATTACATGGAAACTGTATTCTTTTAAACACTGCCTGACCCATTAGTTCCAGTTTCTTATTGGCTAGCTCTTACATATCGATCTAACCATTTCTAATAATCTGTGTAGCTCCACGAGCTGGCTTACCAGGAAAGATCTTAACCTGCATCTGTCTGGAGTGGGAGAATTATGACGACTCCCTGACTTAGCTTCTTTCTCTCAGCATTCTGTTCTGTTTTCTTCGCCTACCTAAGGGTTGGCCTATCAAATGGGTCTAGGCAGTTTCTTTATTAATAAGAAATCACTCCCACATCATTTCCCCTTTTTCTGTTTAAAC
>NC_022019.1:20943101-20956965 GCF_000317375.1 Microtus ochrogaster
GAGAAGAGAGTGGATCACAAGATTGCTCCCGTGCTAATAACTACAATTCTCCTCTTGGTCTTTCTCTCTTTCCGTTTTCAAGAATTCTCTGACTGAGTAGATGAATCCCTTAGTGGTCACAGGAACCAATGTCAATCCAATGCTTAATGATGCCAGGCATGCTTGGAAGCACACCCTGACAGGGTGGCACAATGGCACCATCCGTATCTTCATTTTAGGGGCTGGGAATTGAAAGCAGGGTATTTCTGCCCCTTGTCACAGCACTGGTAAAAGGATGTGACCCAGGCAGGTCACCCCAAGGGCCTTTGACCTTGCACGGGCTCCTCTCCTGGTGTGTTGGGCTCTTTTCTTCATCCAGCAAGAATAATGTGGAGTCAGGGAAAGAAGGCACAGAGAACAAAAGCTGGACAAACACACACTTGCAGGGTCAGATGTGACAAAACTAAGTATGTGGTGTAAACCAAACCTCATCGCCTCCCCATGCCTCAGTTTCCTCATGTGCAAGTGGAGGGTGAGAGTATCGATCTCAAGTGCTAAGGGGAAGATGAACTCGTGCCTGGAACAGAAATCAGATCAACTAATGGAAGCGACTCTGAGCATGGTGTGTATATCAAGCCATTGTTTCCACTTCCGGGCTGCCTGTGGCCATCCTGGGAGAGTCCCGCCTCCTGGAACAGCAGGAACTCTGGGAAACACTTCATGCTGCTGTCTTGACTGGAACATCACACATTCTTCCTTCCAAAGTCTTTGACAGGTGGGAAAGGATGACATTTCCATACCAACAGCAAAACGATAAAACATTGATGGGTTGTAGAACATAGCGTTCATTCAATTTGCACAATGATTTCTTATCCAACAGAGGCTAAGAAAGCAGGTGACTGCTTACCATCAGAGCAGGGCAAGGGGCAAGCCGGCATTCACAGGTTGCTGCCTTTTCTGTGAGCATAGTGAATAGCAATAATAGAGACAAGTGTATCCCGAAGAACCTATGAATAGTCTGTGGGACCCCTGTCTTTATAGGGTTTCACCCAATGGACCTGTTGCCTCCTGGTTTCTGGCTGTGGCAGCCCTGATGCCGGGTGAAATTCACTCTGCTTGCCTCAGTGGTACCCTCCTTCCTCCATAAGTTCACAGACAGGGGGAAGAAAAAGAAGAGAAATGAAAAGAAAATGCCTAGTGAGGGAAGAAAAATATCCTTCATGTGGCCTGGAAAATTTAAATTGAGAAGGTAATTCTGCCTCAGTACCATGACAACAGAGAGATGCAGTTATTACGGGACACTTATTTTGTCAACTGATGGCTAATTTCTCATTATTTGCTTCTCGCTTTCTTGAGCAAAATTCCACTTTCTGCTCCTCTGCCCCACGGGTAGATGTCTTAGATATTGATTCGGTTTCCCTTATTAATTCCATTTTTATGCTTTCAAGAACCATCTTTTTACTTTATCATTCCCTAGAGCTTGTAATAAGTTATATAAGTGTACAGCCTCAGTTATCGTCTCTCTGTGGGCAGAAAAAGTTATACCTGTGACCCAACCATGGTCTGACATCTGCTGTGGAGTTCCTCATCTCTTGACAGCCAGGACTCCCTTCATTTCTCCTTTCCCATTGCTCTTGTCCAAAGGGGAGCCTTGCGAGTCCAGCCCTGTCCCAGTATTCACCGTCTCTATTCTCACATCGAAGTGCTCTTCAAGCAAAAACATGAAGTTAGGACCGGCGAGATGGCTCAGGGTCCACCATGATAAAAGGAGAAAACCAACTCCCACAAGTTGTCTTCTGATCTCCACACACAAGTCATGGCATGTATATTTATGTATACACACACATGCACACACTAAAAAATTTAATACCACAGTTATTTCCAATCCAGAACTAAGAATTAAACTCCATAAAACCACGTTGTTTTTATTCCTCCAATCTGAAGATCCTTGGAGATCTTTGCCCTTGGGCATTGCAAGCTAGAGTAATTTCATATCATATATATATCAAAGACAAGAGATCCTTAGCCTTTTGAACATGGATTATCACCTGGAAAAATGCCTGACCACGTCACTGATGGGAGAACTTGCTTGGTTTGGTTCAGGGTTTCAGAGGGTCCATCATGACAGGGAAGACACAGTGGTGGGTGTGTGAGCAAGCTGCTTGCTCACATGGAGGTAGACAGGAAGCAGAGAGCTTGGGCTGAAACCGGAAGCAGAATGACATTCAAAGGCCCACCCCATGTGGCCTACTTCCTCCAGTGGGGCTGTCGCCCTTTTGTAGGTTCTAGAACCTCCCTTGCTAGGGGCCAAGATTCAAACACAGATTTTTATGGGAGACATTTCTTACTCAAACCACAATACCCATTCTCTTCCCACCTAGGAAGTGTCTTCACCCACAGGATAAGAATGGGGCTTTGCATTTTGCCTCTAGCAGAGAAAGACAGAAGAGTTTCCCACCCTGGAATCTGACCAATTCATTATCCCCATTAACCTACTGTAGACCAATCTCTGGGTTAATCATGGGCCTAGAAACAGAGACCCTGGGAGGATCCCAGGAAGAATTGAACCGAACTCCAGCGTCTGTTCTTTAAGCATAGAACCAATGGAGAGGAAGAGTTAGGAGTCTCAGAGGCAGAAATTAAAATGGCAAGTTTGATTATTGGTAGAAACTGGATTGAAGGACATGCTTTAGATGCCCAGCCTCCGGTTACCTCACACACCTGTCTAACCACCACTGTGGCCATCTACAAAGGGCAGAGCACGTTAGGCAGCTGTCCCAGAGGGTGACAATGGTCATGCATGCTCAGGCTGATGGGCAGACAGGATGGTCTGAGGGGGGAAAGACAGCGCAAGCACTCCAGGTCCCCTGTCATGGTCATCTTGAGTCAGATAGACCTTTACTGACGTGTAGAGAAGCAGTCGGTAAGGGAGGGGCAGGAGCAGGAATTTCATTCTGGCTAAAGCCACTCCAGCAGGAAAACCAAGTTGCCCCTAACAAATAGGCTTTGACCTCTCAAGGAGAGGACAGCTCACAGGGAAGAGGCAGCTAAACAAGGACAGGAAACATAAAATTGCTTGACCTGGCAGGTGGTCTCATCATCAACCCAGTTTCTAGGCAAACTGCAGATGAATGTAGCATGCCTGGGCTCAGAGCTGGAAAAGCCTGTTCTGTGGAGGCCAGCTCAAGGGGGAGGTGGTTTGCAGAGAGTAGCCAAGGGCACAGCTGTCCTACTGGGTCTCTGGGAGGTCAGTCTTCTCCATCTCCACCTCCTCAGGTGTGGAGGAGTAAGAATCGAGCGTGTGAGCAATTGGAGCGCTCACAGCCACAGGCCCCGCTGCCTGTGTGCCTCCCAACCTGTTTTTTGTTCACATTGTATCACATTGGCGGCTATGAGACCTACAGGGACCGGTTGCTACCCCTCTATGCCTTTTTCTCTTGCCAATGGAGGTGGCAGTTTCAATCACCTGCCCACCCCCCTCCCCGGAGCCCTGCTGCGAGCCCTCTAGAATGTTTGCTCAGAGCCGGCTGCTCTTGGAGGCATAGCCCTCTGTAAACATGGAGTTCCATCACTAGACGGTGATGAATCTTTAAAATGCCAATTCTGGCCTTGGCTCCACAGTGTGTAACTCAACTCTGAATACAATTCGCTCCTTCTTCATCAAACAGCTTGGGTGCCTCACCTGTATGCTGAGGACGCGGCTTCTGGTACGGGTCAAGGTCATAGGTGCTTCTGGGTGCCAGTATGTTCCAACGAGTGCTGGAGCCTGCTGCCTGCCACTCGGTGAGTGGGAGTGGATGAGAAATTCAGGCCCAGGTGCTAGTCGAGGGCAGGTAGCAATTGGTGTCTTAGGTGAAGTCACCTGCATCGGTGGTCTCACCTTTTAACCGTTTATATATAAAGGAACCCTGGCGAGAGTCACACATGTACATCGGTGGCTGAGTTTGCCCACCCCTATTGTCCCGTCCCCCCCAATATTTGACCCACCCCTTGACCTTGATGCTAAGTTTAAGTGTTTGGACCCTAACGGAAGCAGTAAAGCTGAGATCCAGAGGAGGCTACCCTTAAGCACGATGGTCCGTGGTATGCAGTATCTCCCCCTTCTGCTCTTTAGTATTTCTTCAGCTTGACCTAAACATTTCGGTTAGAGATTTCATCCTGTTTCAAGTTTATGCCCCATAGCAAATCAAGAAGACTTGGTTCAGATCCTGACTCCATTGCTTGCTGGCTGTGGGATTTAGACAACATGGCTTAATCTTTCGGACCTTGTGTTAACTAGGTTTTGAGTGTTGTGTTTTGAGTACAGGAACAGCCTAAGGAGGGGATCACTGGTTTCGGCTCACGATGTCAGAGGGCTCAGCCCCCAGGTGCTTGGCTGGCTGTACTGAAGCCGAGCATCACTGCGGCGGGGGCTCCGCAGTGGGCAGAGCTCTCCACACTGCGGGCTGGAGGGCCAGCAGCTGCTCCATCCCATTCTAACCCTCTCTCTCTCCTGGCAGCTACCAAGTCATAAAAATTTTAAAGCAAGGAAAGAAGGGAGAGACGATGGATGTTAAACTGGCTCTCCGGAAGGAGGCTGTGAGCTAACTTGCAGTTAAACAAAAGCAACAGGCCTGGGGAAAGTGTCACGGGCCGGCATATCCAAGACAATCATACAACATACAGGAAGAAAACTGGCCACACTCCAGCCATGTTATTGACACCCTAGGAAGGTGCTTACATCTTATGACGCCTTTGGAAGCATAGCAAACGTCCCAGACCTGCCTTTGGATTGTCATGATTCAGTTCATCCCTTCATTTTCTTATCCACTCTCATCATGCAAGTGGGCTTGATGACCGTGGGCTGCGCTGTGCCTAAGAGGAGCTCAGAGTCAATGGGAGAAACGCTTGATCTCAAAGACTGCACAGGAATCTTCCAGGATGTGTGTGGATGGGGGAGGGGTAGGCAGAAGACTGGGAGCCGCATCAGAGAAAGGAGGAAAGATTAGGGCACCGGGGCAAAGGTGCTTAAAGCTCAAATAATACGATGATCCATTTGCAATATTTATGGTGCCGTACAGCTAGGCAATCCCAGAAGAAAATTGTTTTGAAGTAAAATGCCTTTTCTCTCGAAATTGATCAAACAATTAGCTGGCAGTGTTAGAAAAGGGATCAAGATGATTCATGACGCAGCTCCCTTATTTGCCACAGAAAGAAAGCGAGTTCCATTTGTCTGAAGTTGTAGCAGACGTAACTGATCAATGACAACCCTAGCGGTACTCTTGGGCAGAAAGTTCCTCCTGTCTTCACTTGTGGCTCGGCTCAGCCTCTTGGTGCAGGTTGTAAACGTGTGACTTCCCTTCAGCTATATAAAAAAAAGAATTCTGACCCTCTCTGGGGAGTTGTTTGCTGTGTCTCTCCTTGTATCACATTTTCTCAAAAAAAAAATACTTTTTCTAAATCTATTCTTGTCTACTTCAGCTGCTCACCATCCTTCTCAATCTGACAGAAATGCTTTAGAGTTTCAACTGTGCCCCCTAAAAGATACGCTGAAGTCCCACCAGCCCTTCCTCCCCTGCCTGCCCTAATTTAGAAGTGGAATCTTTGCATTGTAATCAAGAAGAGATCACCCTGTATCTGGGGATCCCCTAGTCCAGTGAGTGATATCCTTCTGAGAAGAGAAGATGGACACCCACAGTGAAGACTAGCGTGTGAAATGGGGAGAGTGAGGGGCACATCTGCACACAATGCCAGAGCCATCAGGCCACACACTAGGAGAGACCCATGGGAAGGGTCTCCTCAGCACTTCCCAAAGGAGCTGACCATATTGAGACAGGACTTTGGACTCGTAGACTTAAGAGTTATTTTTTTCTTCCTTTGGACCCTCCAGTGTGTGATGTTTCATTATGACACTCCCAGAAGACTGATACTGAATGTTCCCAGAGCCAGGGCCTCCATGACTGGTGTTTCCCACATCCCTTGGTGCTAAGTCTATATCATTCTTGCCCTGGGGTCAGATTGTAGTGACTGGACAAAACAGAAAGAGGAAGCTAATGAACTTTTCTAGAATCCTCTTGTCAGCAGGGGCACGGAGAGAGGCCCGACTCCACTCTGTCACCCACAGCAGCCCAAGGAGTTCCATTAATCCTTTGGGACCTTGACTCAGGCAAATCTGGATTCTTCAATGGAGACCCAAACTTCAGAATGAGTTGGTATGAATCAGAGGTGGGATGTATTTAAAACAGAAGTAAAGGTTCCCTGCAAAGAAGAAAGAACCCCTGAGGGTGTGGTTATCACCAGGCAGACCTACTGTGGCTCTCAGCTGTACCCCACTGGGCTAATAAGAACCTTTTTCCTCCCTTTTCTCTAAAAAATGAAATCAAGTTATAAAATGGCTCTAAAGATGCCTTGGGTGGAATCTCAGTCTCGTGAGGGAAGACCAGGAGCTAATGAGGTTGCACAAAGCATTAGGGATATGCCCTTTCTCAGAGATGGGGTTTTCCCGTGGGATTCCTGGAAAACTGCAGGTTTATAGCTGGGAAGCCTGCAAGGACTTAAGCAAATGTTAATTGTGTTGTGATTCTTGATGCTCAGTCCCCAGGAGGCTTTTATTTTTTTAACCGGTGTGGGGTTATATTTTCCTTCTCAGGTCCCCATAAAGATTCCCTGCCTTTCTACCCTGTCCCTTCCCAAGCTGGCTAGCCCATGAGAAAGCCACGTGATCAGGCAGTCCAGACAGAAGGCACTGGGAAATCTCAGAGCTGCAGCAGAATTCTTGGGCCTTTTATATCACAGTCCCAGTCCCCAGAGAGCACACACAGCTGAGCTAATACATCTCCCAACACAAGCCGTGCTGTTTCCCGCCTGGAGAGGAATCGTAGTCCTGGCCAAACGCTGACAAGGTGTTGACTGGAGAAGTTGATGTAACTTTAGGCCATTCGCATGTCACGTTATTTAATTCAAATCTTCTGGCTGTTGATACTTCTTCCATTCCTTGGGGAAACAAAGAAACCAGCCACCAAGTTTTCTTGAAAATGTTTTAACATTTTATCAGAACCAAATTCCTTCTTTTAAGCCTTCAAATGTCTCTACCTTCTTTTCTCAACTAGTTTTGCGGAGCCAGCTTCCCTGCCACTCGCTTGCACACACACACCAGCGCCTTTCTGGGAAAAAGCAAATCTACTTTTAAATGTCTGACCTTGAGTCCAAGAGATGGAAGGACAGAGGAAAATAAGCAGAGCCAGACAAAGGTGCTCCAAACCTGCTCCTGAGGCTGGGGACATGCTTCTGATGTCCTTGTCACCTTTGAATTTTCCTCGTGGTTTCTGAAGATAAGGACGTAAAGCAAAAACTGAGTAGAGCCGGCAGCTGCAAGTGACCACAGCAATTTGGAAGTCTCTCTTAAGCATCTGATCTTACCATCTCTGGATGAAGGTTACCATGGTAACTCCGGGGGCATTTTTTTAAACAGGCAGGCACACATTTCGCTGCTTGGAGGTGTTTGGTTAAGAAACTCTGTCTCGACAAAGAGCGGGCAAGCTGGTTTGAGAAAGATGTCAAGAAACTGCCTGAAGCTTAGAGAGCCTCCTGGAGCAGGGGCGCAAGATGATCAAAACACCCTCAGAGTGTACTCGGCCTCCCTGGACAGTGGGCAGGGCCTACAACCTTTGGAACATTCTCTCTCTCTAAGAAGGCAGTCTAGCCAGTCAAAGACCCTGTGAGTGCTGTTCAGAGCAGGGCCGACAGCTCCATCCGTGCCCAGGCAGGGAGGCCAGCTCTTTTACTTCTCACCTCCCTCCTGGAGTTTTCCTCTTCTTACCAAGGCCTGTCCTCTCAAGAGACGCACTGCGATAGGTTCCATGTGCATTGGAACACAGAATTCGTTCCCAGCAGTGTGACTTTGTCTCCTAACCTCTCCCACTCATGAGGCCCTTATATGTTAAATGAAGATAAGCCATTTATACTGGGGCTGCTGATGAGTAAACAGATCACCTATATAAGCTCCTTAGGTATGTTGGATCTAATTTTTTCACTTTTGCTGTCTTTGCGTCGAGAAGAGTAGCTACGGCGTGGCTCTGATCCGAGCATCCAGGACTCTGGGACAAGAGAATCAACAATTTGGTGTCAGCCTGGTCCGCGGGAGAAAGACCCTGTCTTCTGCTCTGCCACTCCACAATGAGTGAGGTAAACTATAGAAGAACATCCCATGCCTACGTTTTGGGGGACGTTTGAATGGCCTAAGAGCATGAGAGTTACTGCTTCAAGGGTAAGAGAGATGCCCACAAGATGGAAGCATGATTGCCCAGCAGAGCTGGAATGAAAAGAGCAGACAGAAGCCAATGACAGCCTAACAACGTGGTATTTTTAGGAGAGATCAGGGACAAGCTCAAATGGAATGCTGGTGGTTTAGTGGTGACCAAGGCTGCAGGGTTTGGATTTTCCCTGCTTTTTAAAAAAGGAATGCTTTCTCCTGTTCTTCACACATCCCTTCCTGGGAGCAGGCTGCATAGTGAGCTGGTTAGGAGGTCTGCCAAGCTCTGCCTTTTCGTAGCTGTGTGACTTGGGGAAATTAATTTTCCTGTCTGTGCATAGTTCCCTCTTTTGAAAAATGGGCAGGATAATATGTACCCCATTGGGCTGTTACAGAAAGGAAAAGAAGCTGCTTAACACATAGAAGAATATTACAAATCTATAAGCAACAGTTCTTGTTATCACAATTAGGACTGGATAAAGGTCTGTTGATTCCAATATACCTTGGTAAGCATGCCTCTAAAGCATGGAGGAAAGAGAAGATTAATTTTTTGCTTTCTTCGATTTACAATCTCTCTCTCCAAGCTCAGAAACCCGGGAATTGTTTGGCCACTCATTCACTGGCAAAAATCTGACCTGAAATCAAGGAGTATAAACAGACTCTCTCACCAAGTGTGAGACCCGTATCTTGCTGCTGAAGTGGCAGCAGGTTGGCTGAGGCGTGGGCACAGTGCCAAGCTCTTGGCTCAGCCACCCCTTGGAAGATGCTCAGCCACCCCTTGGAAGAATTATTTAGGCCACCCTCTGGCCTAAATAATTGCTTTGTGCTTGGCTGGTTTCTGGTGGCAGTGGTTCAGGAATTGAACCCAGAGCTTCTTAAATACTAAGCAAATACTCTGCCTTTGTGCTAGTTCCTAGTCCCTGATGGGTTTTTGTTTGTTTGTTTGGTTGGCTGGTTGGTTGATTGGTTTAGCTTGGTACCAGGGATTAAACCAAGAGCTTCTTCCAGCTACACAGTTGTTTAGCATACACAAAGCTCTGAGATCAATCTTCACTACCGCAAAAAACAGTCAGGTGTGGTGGCACAGGGCACACACCTGTAATCCCGGCACTCTGGAAGTGGAGGCAGGAGGGTCAGAAGAAGTGCTGAGTTCAAGGCCAGCTCAGGTGGGCTATCCAGAGACCAAGAACTAAACACAAAACAAATACATCTGTGTGTCACTTTAGAACACAGTAGGAACTGATAAACACTAAGCAATTATCTCATAACTCTATGATGGATGAAAAGGGAAGCTTGTTGCCCCTGTTTTCTGTTGAGGTAAGAGATTCAGCACATCACAGTGACAGTGGCCCTCAAAGACTGCAGTGCCAGAGGGGACGGTGCCTGTAAGTCTCCCTGGGGATGAGTACCATCTGGCAAGTGGAGGCTTATTCTCTTTCCCCAGATAAAGCGTTTTCTCGGTCTGTGGCGGTCAGTGCTTCCCGGGACTTTATTTGGTCCACTGGCTTTATCAATGCTCTTAATTGTGACTAATTAACTCTGTTAACCACTGTGAGTCTTTGCCTCCAGCAGTGTGCTATAGACATCAAGGGTCTTGCTGGTAAATGAGTAATCTAAGTGTATCGCTTACTCCTCGGGCTCTTAAGGCTTTTAAGCATTCTAAGAATGTAACGTTCTGAGCTTGGTGCACGATGGGTAACAGCTATTCTCCAAATGGGAATTGCTAGCATCCTTCTGCTTTCTCTTTACACATCAAGCCAAGGCAAAGAGGAGACCGGTCTCTTTCCCTTCTCGTCTTATTTTTTAAACCGCAAGTCTTTATGAGAAATGCATTGCATTAGGCAGGTGCTCTAAAGGAACAGAACTGATAGACTGGATGTGTTGTGAGGGAGATCTTTTAGGCGGGGTCACACAATAGGGCTGGAACGTGCAACAGGGGCCACGTACACACTGAGAGGCTGATTCCCCAAGATCTGCTCAGTCCTGGAAGCTGGGTACCTCCCCTTCCACTGCGGGAGCTCTGTAGCCTTCCTAAGAGCTGTGAATATTCAGCCCATGTGGAAGGGCAAGGAAGCCAGAGTCTGATGTCAGGGGAGGATGAGGATACGGTGACAGGCGCAGTGACTGAGGAAGAAGGAAGAGAAGCAGCCCTCACTACCTTAGAGCCTACCTGGTTTGCTGGTTGGGAGCTGTGTCTCAGTCCGAGGGTGAATCCTTCCCCTCCTGTCAATCCTCTCTGATAATGTCCCCACAAACACGAACAGAGGTGTGTCTTCTATTAAGGTGTTGTTCAATTAAGACCAACCAATGCATACATCTTTACCAAACTGTATGTAAATTACTGGAGAGGAGATGAATCAAAACATTAGGTTCTTCCGTATCAACATGTCCACGCAAGAGCAAATCACTCATAAAATAAAATAAATAAAAATAAATAAATCTTTTTTAAACATCAGCATGGTCTTGTCTTTACTGAGTGAAGAGAAGGGGAGAGAGAGTCCAGAAATGGAATCCAGGCTATCAAACCAACGGTATTCTGATTCCGAACCGAAATGATGGGGGTCCCAGTTTCTGCTTTCTTAGTCTCCAAAACACATCAATCATGCATGTGCTGCTGGGAATTTAATGTATTTCACAATGAAAGTAAAGGCTGAAAAATAAACAGAAATGTGTTTTATATCTCACCTCAGTACACAAGCTCATATATCTGCGCGTATGCGAATATACTAGAACAAAAAAAATGTCACCAAGAGGCTGACCTTTATCACATAAAGTGCATTCTGACACATTATTCTATTCTATTTGGTTCTATTGCCCCCTCCCGTGTGTGTGCATGCATGTGCGTGTGCATGTGTGTGTGTGTGTGTGCGCGCACACGCTCACTCACACACCAGCTGTAAAGTACTGATCTCATTTCAGAGCCCACTAATAGCCCACTAATAGACTAAGCACATTAAGAACATTATCTTAGACTGAAAAGCATTATGATGAGCTTTCCCCCCACCCCAGCTGCCCCAGAAAGGCTGCCTAGTGTAGGCAGGTAGCCCTTGTCCTCTGAGAAGATTTGGCCTCTCCACTGTCCTCTGTAGTTCAAGAACTTAAGCTTTTCCATTGTGGAACCTACCCAGTAAGGGACTGCAGATTTGTTGTTAGGAGCTGCGGGCCTGCTTTTCGTCCCACCCGGCTCCCACATGGCTAGCTTTACATCAGAAATAACAACACACAAACTGTATTCTTTTAAACACTGCTTGGCCCATTAACTCTAGCCCTTACAGGCTAATTCTCATATCCCGATCAACCCATCTCTAATAATCTGTGTAGCATCAGTCTTACCGGGAAAGATTCTAGCCTACGTCCATCCTGGGTCTGCCCGGGAGAGGGGAGCATGGCCTCTGAGCTCACTTCCTCTTCCTCCCAGCATTCTGTTCTGTTTACTCCTCCCACCTATGTTTTAACCAATGACCTTCCTCCATCACAGATTGTCCTGCAGGATGTGACACCCAAGACACCAGGTTCAAACAACCAGGAAGGGCAGTGGCAGTGGGAATGAGAGAGGTAGTGGTGAAGAAAGAGGCAGAGCTGGGGAGATGGCTCAGTTGGTGAAGTGCCTGCCATACAAGCATGAAGGCCAGCACTCATGTAAAAAGCCAAGGACAGCTGCACACATCTGTAATCTCATCTCGAGAAAAGTGGATTCTTCCCGCTCACTGGCCATCCAATCTAGGCGAATTGGCAAGCTTCCATTTAAGTGTCTTTAAAAATTTTAGATGGAGGGCAACTATGAAGACACGCAGTATCAACCTCTGTCCTCCACAGGCACCTCCACACATGTGCGCCTGCATGCAGCTACACCACACACACACACACACACACACACACACACACACACACACACACACACACACAATGCAGCAGTTTGGCCTCTGTGTCTGGGGTAGAACCAGCATCTGTAGGAGAGACAAGTACCATGGGCAGTTGACATGCAGGAGGAAGGGAGACTTGGGCAGACACGTCCAAAGGACCAGGGCTGCTGAGATGGCAATGAAGCTGTGGTTTAGCATTCTGTGAAGACCACTGTGTTCGCTGGGGGGGGGGGGATCCTGGCATGGTGGTGAGTTACCCGGAGGGGGCTCCTAGTGGATGAAAGAGCCTCCTGGTGACCAGACAATAGAAAGAGTCAATAGGCGGTTCATGACCTCTTCCTCAGAACTGAATTGATTACTCTAGTGCTTCTGTTTAAACACCTCTTTTGAGTCTATTTCAGGACAGAACAGTTGGCTCCCCTGACCCAATACACACATCAGTCACACTTTTGCTGGGAGAAGGGCAAGCACCAGCTTGGAGAGCCCTCATGCCTTTCAGAAGCCACGGAGTGAAGACAGGCTGGCCTCTGACCACCGTGGACACCCACTCTCCATTCCAGCAAGCCTTGACCCTCCCCAGAATTAGACAAGGTCAGTGGTGTTCTGGAGTTCCTTTTCCAGGCTCCCAACCCTCCAGCGAAGCCTGTGTGGGCTGCTATAGGGAGCTCTGCTCTAGGCTGCTCTCTTTTTAAGGAAATGATCAGGGGCTGGAGAGGTGGCTCAGAGGTTAGGAGCACTGACTGCTCTTCCAAAGGTCCTGAGTTCAATTCCCAGCAACCACATAGTGACTCACAACCATCTGTAATGAGATCTGGTGCCCTCTTCTGGCCTGAAACCATACATGCAAGCAGAACACTGTATATGTAATAAATAAATAATAATTATTATTGTTACAAATTTTCACCTCCTCCCATTTCCCTCCCCCATCCCCTCCCTCTCCTGTCCAAAGAGCAATCAGGGTTCCCTGCTCTGTGGGAAGTCCAGTGTCCTCCCTCTTCCATCCAGGTCTAGGAAGGTGAGGATCCCAACAGACTAGGTTCCCACAAAGCCAGTACATGGAGTAGAATTAAAACCCAGTGCCGTTGTCCTTGGCTTCTCAGTCAGCCCTCCATGTCAGCCACGTTCAGAGAGTCCGGTTTGATCACATGCTCCATCAGTCCCAGTCCAGCTGGCCTTGGAGAGTTCCCATTAGATCGGCTCCACCGTAACAGTGGATGGGCGCACCCCTCGCAGCCCTGACTTCCTTGCTCATGTTAAAAAAAAAAAAAAAGAAAAAAGAAAATGATCAGAAGGTGGGGACTGTGACTGCTTCTTAGAAGCTTGGGTCACGCTCCACTGACGCTTTGAGAAAGGGACTGGAGGCAGTACCCAGGTGTTACCTCCGGTGAGGGGGTCAACATTAGCTGCTGCCCAGTTCCAGCCTTGAGCCACAGGAGGTAGGGTGTATGGCAAAAAGCTTGGCACTGGCAAATTCGTGATTGGCTGGTAGAGTTCTAAAAAGCAAGAGCCCTCAGTACAGAGTGAGCTCGAAGCAGGCATTACTGAGCAAGAGCCAGGGATGACAACCAAGAGCCCCAGCTGCAGAGACCCTTGAGCTAAAAACCTTTCCAGAAAGGGTTGTCTGGCTCCTGACTATGCCAGCATGTGTTGAACTGGGTATCCTTTCATTCCTGGGTTTTCTGATGCTCTTGTCTGTCCACAACTCTGGGAAAAATGCAGAGAGAGGGAGAGAGAGAGAGAGAGAGAGAGAGAGAGAGAGAGAGAGAGAGAGAGAGAGAGAGAGAGAGAGAGA
>NC_022019.1:20957129-21007463 GCF_000317375.1 Microtus ochrogaster
AGAGAGAGACAGAGAGAGAGAAGACAAGCATGTGTTTGCATGCAACCTCTCCACACCATACATGGATACACACACACACACACACACACACACACGCATAGACAAACACACATACATAGATACACAAAGAGACAGAAGACCGACAGGCAGACAGACAGACAAACAGACAGACAGACTGCTACATTCCCTTTCTCCATCTCAGTGGTTGCTCCACCAAGGACACTTTAAGATGACAGATGACCCTAGTTCTCTGTCTTCCTTACGCAGGCAGATGCAGAAGGAGGGCTGTGTGCCTACGCCGGCTGATTACGGCTGGACGGGTCTTCTTCCCAGGGAAGTGGCAGAGGGCTCACAGTGTGGCAGGGCACTTCTACTGAGAGAGAGGAATGGAACAGGAAACTAAATTGTATGATCCTGACTGCCGACTCCCTACAGGTTAGGAAGGATGGGGGACTGGAGAATTTCACTCTTTCCTCTTGTGTCTTGCTTCTCATTCTTGTCCTTGCTCCCACGCCACGTCTGAGTTAGACTGGACTCCTCCTGAGTTAGGCTGGACCCCTCCAGCAGCCTCCACCGTCACTGCAGACGCCTGAACTCCAGCAACGCCTGCTTTGAACCCACTCTGTACAGAGGGCCCACGTGTACTTTCTAGGAAGTGTCTAAAGGAAAATTGACTTTTGAGAAGACAAGTATGTCATGAAAGCTTTATTAAACAATGACAGTGTATCACAGAAGGCACATACTTCTTGATTAAAAAAAAAGGAAAATCAAGCCATGGTGGCTTTTTCCTGTCCTGTTTATAAATTCACCCAGAGGGTAATAAGCCAGGAGCACATCCAATAACTTTAATAACCGAGTAATAAATAAACATTGTGTCTGGGCAGTGTGTATTAGTGAGCAGTGCCAACAAGCTGGGGCAGCACCTCCCCCAGGGCAGCACAAAGGCAGGTCGGGACAAATCTGAGAAGAAATACTAGGATCACCCTCTCTGGATCCTTTTGACCTTTGCATGTGTCCAGGACAAGTGGCCACATGCAAAGAAGGTCCTCAGTGCACAGCTAGCACACGCCCCCCCGGCTCCTCAAATCCCTGAGTGAGTCCCCTGAAGAGGTGGGGGGTTGTTTGAGCGTGGGGTCAGGACAGCCACTGGCAGCTGCCCACCAATTGCCTGGAGTGCTTAGCCCATCACAAGATTGGATGGATTCCGACTTCAGCATCAATCCGCTCCTTCACCAGGAGAAAGAGAAATGTGTGTGAGGGGGGCAGGGAAGTGGGTTATTGAGTTAGAAGGATTAGCATAATGGAAAGGAACGAGAGACTATACAGAGTGCATGATTCGCTGCCAATAAGATGTCTCAAGCTTTTTTCTTCTTTATGATGCCTGGCCGGTCTGATCGGAGATTTGGACAGCGTGTGGGGCTCGAGCAGAAGTGGATTTCTCCAGTGTAGAAGAAGCAACCGATGACTGTGGGTAGGGAATGCTAGCTGGAGGCTGGACCAGAGTGTGTAACTTCCTAGGGTGCTACTTGATTAGATGGGACACCCCCTTCAATTGCTGCAAGAGAACCAGAAGACAAAAGTCGTCTTGTGAATCCTGACGCCCTTGACACCTTTGGGCCCTGCAGGTGTGAGGCCATGTGCTGGCCTTCCCGCCTCCAGCCCCTTCCCTCCATGTGAACACCCAGTTTGCTGATGCTTAAGAAACACAGTGACTTTGGCTCTTCTTTGTCCCTTTCTTGCTTTGTGTCTCAGGATCTAAAAGTCTAAGACCATTTTGAGGGTTCTTTACATTTGTGGGGTCAGAAGATGCAGTCTCTGGTTGTTAGTCAGCAGTTCAAGAGAACCAGGTGACATGATTATCCACGGACGTTTCTGTCATGTCCAGCCTAGAAAGCGCTGGTTGTTTTCTGCACTCTGAGCAGTCAAGGTTAACTCTGCCAACGTTGTGAAGAAACAGCATCATTTCAGGCCCCGCTGTTACTTGTGCTGGCAATCTTCACAGACAGCAAAGAGGGAAAAAGGAAGCAGGCCTTTCTCACCCAACACACAGACACCCTCGAGCTTTCTCGATATAGTCTTTGTTTACATTCCAGGGTTCTGGTTTTTGCAATTAGCCTTAGAATTTTCCTGATGAAGCTAAGTTAATAAACCCTGAAGAAATGCTGTCTTTATGATAATAAGGGCGCCCAGACCTCTGATGGAATTAGCAGTTGTTTTATTGTACTACAAAGACTCCTTGGGAAGAGGCATTCAGCATGGGGGTCTGAAAGGTTTCCACCATCAACATTAATGCTAAACGGATAGTGGAGGGTGAAAGACAGCAGATAACAGGGAGACCTCTTTCCCTTCTGGCTGTCTAGGCTTGGAGCACGATGAGCAAAGCCCATCTAATTGGAGGTGGGAAACTCAGAGGGCAGCCAATACCAGTATCAAAGAAAGGCGCTTTTCCCTTTATTCCTAATTATGTGATAAATGTATGTTCAACACACGCGCGCACGCACACACACACACACACACACACACACACACACACACACGGCATCTTCTTGTCTCTTTGGTTAAAACAGGGTCTTGCTGAGGGGCCAGGCTTGCCTTAAAAACGCACTCCTACCCCAACTAGGAACTGTAGGCATAGGTTGCATGTACATCCTCCAGCGGTTATTCCTGACGATTAAATGTTCGATTCTTGAGACGATTGCGATTCACTTTGCACACTTGCCTGTTCTTTGCCGAGGAGGGGATCCAGAAGCCTTAACTAAGCCTTTTCAGCCTGTGCTCGGTGAATGTTCTGAACTACACATGCAGCCACAGAGTCTCAGGGTGCCCCAGCCATCACCCAGAATAGGCACCATCCTCTCTGAGTGCTACCTTTGTCCTTGACTTCTGAGCCTTGACACACTCTTTTTTTTGACAGTCCGTTACAGAAAGATCTCAGCACAGCTTGAGGGCATCGTACAAAGGAAGATGGACAGGCAGCTGGAACCTGAAGGAAAACTGGGGTGGGCTGTCAAGACCTAGTGTGAGTGGGCTCAAGACAAAAAGAGAGAAGAGCCAGGTGTTCTCAGAGATCTTCCTCAGTTCTTCCTTTCTGTGCTAAAAGCAGCCAGCGCTTAGCATCTATTTTGAATCACTCTTCTGAGAAAGTTAGGTTACTCAACCAAGTTTCCTCTTTCAACTCCTTTCCAGGTTCAAGTGTAACTGACGCTGGTACACTTCTACAGTGACCATTGCAGGGAATCTCCCTTTTTAGTAGTGGCAAGATGGCCCCAAATCCAGGCTCCCTTTAAATGTTTTCTCTTTCACATGATGCATAAGGTATAAACATAGATGTATGCATGGGGATTGAATGTGTCTATGTATATGTATGTAGATTTTATATGTGTCTGTATCTATATATAGATGTAGATAGATAGATACAATCTATGTGTATATGTATGTAGATTATATGTCTCTACCTATATATACATATACACATCTATATATAGATGCAGACACATATAATCTACATATATCCATATATGTATACAAATAGATAGATGATAGATAGATGATGATGATGATAATAGGTAGATAGATAGATAGATAGATAGATAGATAGATAGATAGATAGATAGGTAGATAGACAGACAATCTATATACATACATTCACATGTATGTATTAACCTTGGGTCTGTGGTAGGAATGCCTTTTGATAATGATGGTGTCGACATCTGGTTTCTTGTTTCATTTTCTCCTTATATTACTTTTCTCAAAGTTGTGTCAAAATACCTGACAGAAACAACTTCAAAGAAGAGAGCTTCATTTGGGCTCACAGTTTCTGCCCAACACTGTGGGAAGGCAAGATGGGAAGGAAAGTGAGGAAGGGAGGGTGGAGAAGTCAGGAAGGAGGGTGGGACTGCCTGGGGGGAAGTTCATGGTAATGGGAGCATGTGGTGTTGGCTCCTCACGTCAGGAAGCAGCAGAAAAGAGACCAGAGCAGGACTGGGCTGTAACACTGAAGGCTGACCCTAGTGCAGCCTTTGTTGGCTAAATCGGCTCCATGCCCAAAGACCCACAGCCTCCCATAACAGAGCCATTGCTGACAGAGACCCAAGCGTCCAAAATGTTAGCATGTGAGGGACATTTCATTTAATATTTCAAACCGTGACTTCCAATGAAGCACAAATCAATGAAAGCCCAAATCTGTAGCTACTGGATAGAAGCCAGGCTGGACCCACTTTGAGAGAACCCCATTCACTGTACATGACTCTTCAGGGCCATGGCTCCTAGCTTGTCAGGAGGGTCATAGCATCAAAACGACCCACTCTAAAGGTTTCTTTGATGGTTAATTTTATATGTTAGCTTGGGTAACACCTGGGTATCCACCCACACTAGTGTAGCTCTTCCTGTGAAAATATTCCTTGGGGACTGGAGAGGGGGCTAAGTCAGTAAAGTACTTGCTGAAAATGCCTGAAGATCTGTTTGGATCTCCAGCACACACTTAAAAGCCAGATGAGGCTGGGTGCATCTGGACCCTAGAGCAGGGGCATGGGGTAGGAGGATCCAGGAGGAGCTCACCGGCCAGCTGGCCTAACCAATCAGTGAGCTCCAGGTTCAGACCCAGAGAGAGACACACACACACACGCTGTCTCCAAAAAACAGACTA
Source organism: Microtus ochrogaster (assembly GCF_000317375.1). Taxonomy (NCBI): domain Eukaryota; kingdom Metazoa; phylum Chordata; class Mammalia; order Rodentia; family Cricetidae; genus Microtus; species Microtus ochrogaster. The sequence continues at coordinate 20,961,775 of NC_022019.1, forward strand.
GAGAGCAGACAAGGAAAATCCTCTGGCCTCTGAGTGAATATGTACAGGTACACACGAACATATATAGGCACACGCGAGCACACACAGGCACACATGAACATGCACAGGCACACGTGAACACACACAGGCACACGTGAACATGCACAGGCACACATGAACGTACACAGGCACACATGAACGCACACAGGCACACGTGAACATGCACAGGCACACGCAAACATGCACAGGCACACGCGAACACGCACAGGCACACGCGAACACGCACAGGCACACGCGAACACGCACAGGCACACGCGAACACGCACAGGCACACGTGAACACGCACAGGCACACGTGAACACGCACAGGCACACGTGAACATGCACAGGCACACGTGAACATGCACAGGCACATGTGAACAGGCAAGGCACACGAATGAATCTATACATGCACGCCACACGCACATTAAAAGCTAAAAAGAACAAATTTCTCTTCTTTATTCTTTTTTGGTTTTTCAAAACAGGGTTTCTCTATGTAGCCTTGGTTGTCCTGGAACTTGCTCTGTAGACCAGGCTGGCCTCAAACTCACAGAGATCTGCTGCCTCTGCCTCCTGAGGGCTGGGATTAAAGATGTACACCACCATCCAGCAAGAAAACATCTAAAAGACAATTCTGGTCCACAGTGTGGGTGGGTTTCATGTAACCAGCTGAAGGTCCTAAGAGAGTAAGACCCAGCTCCACTGAGGCCATATCAGCTCTCTCTCCTCTCCTCTCTCTCCCTCTGACTCACACAGATCCATTATCATCTTGAACATAGCTTTCTGGCCCTGCCTCCTCCTTTATTATTTCACCTTTAAATCCCAGCAGCAAATACAAGGGAGCCCCATTCCTTCTAGCTTGCAAAGATGCTCAGATGAAAATGACGGGAATGTCCCAGATGGAAGATGAAAAGAAGAGGAGGAAGAGAAGAAGAGAGGGGAGAGGGAAGAAAAGGGGTGAGGAAGAGGAGAGGAGAGGGAGGAAGAGAGAGGAGGAAGAAAGGGGGAGGGAGAAAAGGGAGGAAAAAGAGGGAGGGGCAGGGGGAGGAGGAGGGAGAGGAAGAAAAGGCAGAGGGAGAGAAACAGAGGAGAGAGAGGAGGATGAGAGAGAGGAGGAAGGGGGAGGAGGAAGAGAAGAGGAGGGGGAGAGAAATAAAGAGGAGGGGTAGAGAAAAGAGGAAGGGGAGGAAAGGGAAGAGGAGGAAAGGAGGAGGGAGCAAAGCCATGCCTCTCCTCTTCCTGCTCAAGTCCAGACACAATAAAACATAAATTAGCATCTTTCACAGGACTAGATGCTACAGAAACTGTCACAGAAAACCATCACTGTGGTTAACACTCAAGGGGATAAAGCTGTTACGAAAGCCCATCCATCGCCGTTTTGGGGACTCCAAAGGGAAAACAGCAGCATGGCAAGAGGCACTGGGCTCCCGTTTGGTCCTAGGCACAATTACGATGTGAAAAACACCATTTTCCTTTTTATCGCTGATGCTTCCAGCGCAGGGAAAGTAGGCGCTCTTGGAAAGAGCCTCTATTTTACAATCTTCTTTCTCCTTTTCCCTAGGAAAGATTTACAGAGTTTTCCTGCCTCTTTCTCTCCAGGGCTTCTCCTCCCCTCACCCTCTGTGATGTTCGGAGCAGCTGCTGTTGCCATGGCAACACTACAGAATAAACTTGTTGCGCCTGTGGACCATCTGTGCCCAACCTGGGCTACGCGGAAGCTGCTCGCTTCCTTTTCCTGTTTGTCATCTACTAAACGTCAAACCTCCTGGCTAAGGCACGGATGCCTGAGTAATGCTAGGGCCCTTCAGCCCCAAAGGCGGGCTCTGATTCATTGCCTTGCCTGTAGGTTCTTCCCACCCACACTTCTCAAAATACACTGCTGTAATTAGGGAGACAGACCCGTCGACACTCTGTAATCCAGGAGGATTGGTCAGTTCCCCTATAGAAAATTGATCAGCATAGGGCTGTTGTGTTGAAAGAAAAAGAAAGGGGGCTGGAGAGGGATAAAGAGAGTCTAGCTATCGGCATGGATTTTTGTTTTCCTTTTTAAAGACTGAATTTATCTCTTTCTCCTATTCTGAAGGATATATGATGTAGTAATTGTAAGCACTTGATCCTGAAAGCTGATTTGGAAACCAAATAAAATTATTCTATTTAATTTACTAATATATTAATTATGTCATTTATTTGTTTCAAATAGTGTCTGGGATTAAACATAGGGCCTCACATATGGTGAGCACAGGATTCATGGACCCTACAGCAAAACAAACTAGCATGGTTGAGTTCTGGCAATTCTTTTACCCAGAGCTGTCACTAATTTTGTTAGTTTGTTTTTATTATAAATTTCTTTTAAAATAAAATGAATTTGTCTTCTAAATCCAATACCCACTCCTGACTTTCCTAATTTGGCATGTATGTAGCATTTTCACATTATTTCAAGCAAGAATACTGTCCCCCCCCCAATTGTGTGTGTCCCCCTCCCCCCCCCTCCGCTTGCGTGTGTCCCCCTCCCCCAGCCCGCCGATTGATGCTCCTCTCTTCTCTTCCCAGAACTCCATCATTTTCCTACGCTGTGCTTTCCTAAACGCTGGAATTTGCTGGTAACTCTAATTTCACTGGTCACGATCCTCTGTCCTCTATTTTTCTAAAGCATGGTGGTTAAATCTAGAGGGTTTCTACAGATGCCATTTACCCTGCCCAGCCTCCGCCGTCAGCGATGTTGCCTTCTCCCAGCAACACTACAACCGGCTGTTTCTGTTCCACGAAGGCAGCCACCAGGAATGGACCAAGCCTCTTCCTGGAATCCTTTCAATGAAGATTTACATTTCTCCGTTTCTCACTCCTCCTGCATTTGCTTCTCACTGTCTGCTAAGTTGCGGCCTACACCTGTCGCCTATAATTCCACCACTAGGAAAGGCTGAGAAGGAAGGATATTCCTGAGGTAAGCCTGTGCCTCACAGTGAGCTGCAGATCAGTCTGGGCAACAGAACAAGGCACCTTCTGAAGAAAAAGAAACAAACCAAAACTGAGCCAAAATTGAACTGTTTTTAGTCCCTTTCAGTAAAAACCCTTTGCTATCAGCTTCTTCGTCTGAGTTCACATCCTAGGCAAATTCTTGTAGCTACCGCCACTCTCCAAAACGTGAAAAAGGTAAAGCAGGAATCTGAATAGGGTTCGCACTGCTGTGTAGCTGGTCATTTTTACTCTTTATTCTTTAGAGGGCCCGCCATCCAGCTCCCAAATAAATACACGGGGTCTTATTCTTACTTACGAATAACTGGCCTTAGCTTGGTCTATTTCTGGCCAGCTTTTCTTAACTTAAATTATCTCTCATCTATATTTTGCCTCTGGGTTTTCATCTTTCTCTATTCCATATATGTTTCTTTACTTCTTACTCTGTGACTTGCTGTGTAGCTGGGTGGCTGGGTAGCAGGTCCCTGACATCCCCCTCTACTTCTCCTTCTTGTGTTCCTCGATCTTCTCTTCCCAGATTTCTCCTCCTATTTATTCTCTCTGCCTGACAGCCTCTCCTAGCCTTTCTCCTGCCTATTTACTGGCCCTTCAGCTTGCTATCAGACCAATCAGGTGTTTTGGGCAGGCAAAGTAACACAGCTTCACAGAGTTAAACAAATGCAACACAAAAGAAAGCAGCACATCTTTGCATCGTCAAACAGATGTTCCACAGCATAAACAAATGTAACACGTCTTCAACTGATATTCCACAACACTGTCTCCTTAAAGAAAACACTTGAATCCTATAGAAGAAATTTCCTAGCTTTTCTGTAGCCTGCCCCCTGAATGAGCCTACCTACTTGGTTTTGTTCTGTGACTATAAAAGTTCATGCCACTTCTTACTTGGTGGGTACATCCAGGCAGCAGTGCCATTCAGAGAAACTTGTTCCATGTTCTCAGATCATGGTAGCTCATATTTGGCTCTTATTCCCTTTAAAGCAAATGGCTATCTTATAATAACACATAAAAGGTAAGATACATGCTTTGTTTATTCTCTTTATTTGCCACATATGACCTAGAGGGAGCTAATTAGTTTCTAGTGTCATTGTGAGTGCAGGGATTTCAACACGCATGACACCTTAGCCCCACTGCAGTTAGAACGTTGATTAATGCACCTGTTACCCCTTTTCAGCAGGGTCATCTTTGTATTGGCTTCCACATCTCTAACAAGACTGTGACATTGTTTCCGGTCTTTTTCTATTGTTTCCTTACTTTCTGGGGTTTTGAGATGAACTAAGCTTGTCTTGCACCTTTCCCTTGGAACAGTAGGGCTAGCCATTGCTTCAGAGACCTCTAACCTATTGGTTTCTTGCTTCTAGTAGGTCAATGACGGAGAAACAAACCTCTGGCCCCTGTGGCACTCCTTTCCTGAGGTCTTCTCAATGGGCAGCTGAATACACATCTTCTCTTTCCTCCTCTCCACCATGCTTGCGCCTTCCCTTTCCCCTTTTCTTTTCTTACCCTTCTCTCCTTCTCCTTTATCTTCTCTTCCATCTGCTCCTTTTATGCCCCTGCCTTTCTCTCCCTTAACATAAAACAGAGCACCAATCACTACAATTGAATTTTATCCTCATCAGCCTCACACTCATCAGACCGCTCTTTACACCAGCTACATCAACATGATCACTCACTACCCTCCTTTACACACACACACACACACACACACACACACACACACACACATCAAACACCTTCAACACACAGTGGCTTAGAGACAAGGGTAGCCACTAACTACATCACAGTTTCTGTAGATCAGTAAGCACATCTTAAGCAGCTTAGCTCCTGTTCTGGTCAAAGCCTCCCATGAGAAGGCAGAGGAAATGCTGTCCAGGGTTTCCTCATCTGAAGTGCTGCCTGGGGCTAGCATGGTGGCATCCCACAGGACCCCCTCATCTGGTTGGCAAGCTCAGAGTGTGTGACAGAAAACTTCAGTGGTCTTCACAAGGCTGATGGAGTGTCCTTACATGTGAGTTCTGTTTTTCCAAGGTGGCACCAGAGTGGGATGAAGGCAGGCTCTGAAACCCCATGCTCTTGTTTCTGTCATACAGGTCACTAAGTCTTCCAAACAGTTAAAGAAAAAAGAGATGACATATTGAACGGGGATGTGAAGGATATTCCCCTTTACTTTATGGCAATAACTTATATTGCTCCTACTTACAGCTTCTCAAGCCTAATTCCTCATAATTTGAGAGACCCTTGATTTTAAGGAGAAAGGTTTTCACTCTCCCCTCCACGCACACTCAACCCATGAAGCATAGGCTATTCCATGATGTGATCAGAGCCCACCACTAGTCAGAATGGGAACACAATGGTGAACGGGAGCCTTGATCTGTAGCAAATTTGAAGTCTATCAGGAAAGTGTCATAGTGCCTTTGTGGCCTGTTTTTAATTAGCAGCAAGCTACCTAAGCCAGCTCACACACAGTCAGGGAAGGGACGACTGTTTCACCTCCTCAAGGTGGGGATATATTTTATACAAATACTGTCCCCAACAGTATAATTACTAAAAGTATCTAGAGCATTTGTACTTTTGAATTTTAGAGTCTTTCCTAATGAAGATTTTTAGACAAATTGCTGTGTTCAAAATTCTTGAGAAATTAATTTCACGGTGTCAAACGAAGCCAGCTGTGCTGGGGCTGTCTGTTCACTTCCATCCTCTGCCTCCTCTAGGTTAGCTTCCTCTCCAGCTTCCTATTAATGATTCCTTCTGAAAACAAACAATTCCTTTTAGAAAGTGTGTGTGTGTGTGTGTGTGTGTGTGTGTGTACGAGTGTGTGTGCGTGCATGCACTCCGAGTTCTATGATGAACATTAGCATGCCATGCACACTATTCTTCATAGTTATTTCTTCACATTAGAACATAGTCAGCACTGATATCAGCATTTGACACGCAGTGTTTGCACATTGCGGTCCTGTCTACTGGTGGTCAGTGTTGCAGAGTTTGTTTAATCACTCCCCTAAGTGGGGATAATCTTGGGGTCCCTATTCTTTTACCATTTATTTATCACTACTTGTCTAAATCTTTCCCTGTTGTAGGCACTGTTACAGCGATTGCCTTTATGTGGATAGCCCCGCCCATTTTTCCAGATACATAATAATATAGCTATAACCTATTCCATGATGTGACTTGTTTACAAAGTACCAGTTTGATAGATAAAGGACATTATCTTATTTTAATTTGCATTTCCTTGATTCAGTTCTGCTGAATATTTTAAATTTAATTAACTAATCTTTGTTTTTTTCTTTTTCGAAATCACTTTGCTGTCAGATAATTAAGATATAAAGCTGCACACAGGACTAGAGAGATGATGGTTGAGAGGGCTTGCTGCTCTTCCAGAGGACGCGAGTTCAGATCACAGGAGCCTCTTCAGGCAGCACACAACCACCTTCAACTCCAGCTCCAGGGGCTCTGCTGCCCTCTACTGGCCTCTCTGGGCATCTGCACACACATGGCATATTCTCTCACAGACACATACACATAAACATAAGTAAAAATAATTTTTAAACTGTGTGAATTTAATATGGACATCTGGATTGTGGACCTCCCCTGGAGTATTTTCATCTGTGGGGTGTGTGAAATTGATGTTCCCAGGGGAGGGTACAGTGAGGGCTGGCACCTCGTGAGCTGCCATCCACAAACTTGGCTTTTCTCTTTTCACCTGCTTGTTTCTTTTTCTGTTTCCTTTATTATCCGTTGTCTCTTGTTTCTACCATAGTCTTTTAAGTGCATATTGAGTTCTTTGTTAGGAATGTAAATATCTTCCCATAATTATTACAAATGCATCTCCAATGTTTGGTTTTCTTTTGTATTCAGATTGTCGGATACCAATGTGTTAGCTGGACATGCAGAATTTAGTATTTCGTATAATCAAGTATTTCCCTTTGTGATTGCTTCAGTGGATTTTAAACATCTTTACGACTTACACCGTCTTGCCAAAATTTAATAGGGCACTCATATGTACCACTTTAACGTAATAGGGATTGTAAATCTTCCATGCAGTAATGCGCACTGATCATAATCTGCTAACTTTCTGAGAAATGACGTATTTATTGCACTACTTTGCCAGGGTAGATGCTGTGGCTTGAATACAGAATTTCTCCCATAGATCTGTACATTGTCAACTTGGTCCCAGCTGGTAGTACTGCTTTGGGACGTGCTGGGAGCGTTAGGATGTCAGGCCTGCACTGAGGAAGTAAGTCACCAGAGGTTCGACACCAGGGAATCATTTTCTCCTCCCACCACGCGGGCTCTAGGGACCACACTCCGCGTGTCAAGGCTTCAAGACAAGTGCCTTCGCCTGCTTAATCATCTCACTAGATCTTCCCTAGAATGTTGGAGTTTGTACAAAAGGAGCCACGAAGTGTGTATTCCTTTCCGTCTGACTTTTCTACCCCAGAATCATATCTGTGAGATCCTTTTATGTTATTGCAGTAGTTGAAGCAATCATAGTTTTTTATTTTCTGCGCAGTATTTGACTAGAGAGGAATCACATAAAATATTATTTTTATTGTTGATAGATAGGATGCTTTCTGCTTTCAACTATTTCAGTGTGCTGCTATGGAAGTCCCTGTATATAACTTTTGAGGAGGCTAGGTTAGCATCTCTGTTAGGCACTGGAGTAGATTTTTGGGTCCTATGTGATATGTCTATCTATCTATCAATCAATCAATCAATCAATCAATCTATCTATCATCTATCTATTATCTATCTATATAACATCTACCATCTAGTTAGCTAGCTACAATCTATCTAAATCTACATATCATTGATCATATACCTATATATCATCATCTACTATCTATCTATTTATCTATCTATCTATCTATATATCTATCTATCTATCTATCTATCTAGCTTCTTTCTTTAATCTAGCTAGCTTTAGTAGGTAATAGCAAACAGTTTTCTGCCAAGTTTTGGTGTGCCACCATCACCCGGCCTATATGTTCATTTTTATTCAAGAAAAAAAAAAGAGTGGTGTGCACACCTATAATCCCATCTCTCATGATGTAGAGAGAGGTCATCTCAGGCCACATAGAAGATTTGAGGCCAGCCTCAGCTATATGAGATCACATCTCACAACACCAAAAATGAGAGCTGTCAAGAGACTCAGTCTCCAAGCCTGGTGACCTGAGTTCAATCCCCTCCTCAAACCCACAACCTTGAAGGAAATAGTTGACACCTGCAAGTTGTTCTCTGACTTCTACACACAGGACAAGGTGTATGTGAGTATGTGTGTGTGCGTGTGTGCACACAAATCCAAAAAATATATGTGAACAACCCCAAAACCAAAGAACCCCCCCCCCAAAAAAAAAGACAGTGAAAACTTTGAATGCTATCCTGCTTAACTGCTGGAAGTTTATTACAAATGATACAACTTTTGGAAGTGGCTTCTAATTTTTTAGATTAAGAACACTTGCTTATAAAATATGACTATAAACTGTATATTTTCATGCAATCTGTACCAGTTAGTTTTTTTGGTCATTTGGACATAAACTAAAGTCATCTGGGCAGAGGGAACCTGAGTTGGGGGATTGCCTTTATTGGCTTTCCTGGAAGCAAGTCGGTAGGGCATTTTCTTGATTAATGATTATGTGGGCAGTGCCAGGTTGTCCTGGGTTATATAGAAAGGCAAGCTGAGCAAGCCATAGAAAGCAAGCCGGTAAGCAGTGTCTTCACAGCCTCTGCTTCAGCTCCTGCCTCCAGGTTCCTGCCTTGCGTTCCTGCCCTGACTTCTTCCCTCAGTGATGGAGCGTGACCTGGAAGTATAAACCAAAGTCTTTCTTCCTCCCTCAAGTTGCTGTTGGTCATATGTTCACCACAGCAAAGTAGAAAGCAAACGAGGCCCCAGGCTGTGGGTCTAGGAACACACACCCTATTTTTAGGGCATGTTGATTCAGGTTTACATTGTTCAGACATATATTTTGCTGGTGCATTTATTGTTAAAGTGCAAACATTAACATCCTATTTCATTTGTTATTCAACGTGTTTCTTTAGATCAGTGATTCTTAACCTATGGGTCGTGACCCCTTTGGGGTCAAAAGACTCTTTCTCAGAGGTCGCCTTAGACCATTAGAAAACACAGATACAATTACAATTCATAACAGTATCAAAATGACAGTTATGAAGTAGCAACTAAAATAGTTTTGTGGTTGGGGGGGTCACCACATCATGAGAAACTGTATTAAAGGGTCGCAGCACTAGGAAGGATGAGAACACTGCTTTAAATATTGATTTTAAAATTGAGTTATAATGAATCTGGGCTCTGCTTTGCTTTCCTAAACCTAAGCACATTCTTTCCTGCTGTGTTTTCGTCTGTCCTTAATTGCTTCACTGAGTGTCCACTCAGGTGTCCTGGGGTCATAGAGTCTCTATCTATTGCAAGTTAGGTCCTAGGACCCCAACACATCTCTCCTTTTGCCATCAAGACAGATGCTGTCTTCAGAGTTCACGCTGTGACCCATGCTGTAGAGTTTTGTTTTGAATCTCATATTGTTACAAGCAAGTTTACGACGTTGTGTTGGCTGTCTTCATAGCTATCCAGGAACAGAGCAGTGAGGGTCCAAGAAGGGGAGCCACAGCCTCAAACCAGTAGCTGCAGCTCATTCCAGAAGCTGGTTCTGCCGCAGTAGTGCTAGAGTTTATCTGACCACTCCGTGCTGAAAAAGCTAAAGAACTAAAACTCAGTACTCTCAATTCTTGGGCAGAGACTAAAATAAACCATGGAGTTTATTCCCAGAAAGTCCAAAGCCTCCCCCCACCCCCCCACCGCTTCGGAGGCCTCCTTCAGGAGCGGGCCGGCAGCCCTGTGGCTTACCTTGGGCAGTGCCCTCATGCGGCTAAGGACACGATGGGTCTCTGCCCGTTCCAACACAGTATGCTGCTGGCATTCACACAAACACGTAAGTGATGTGCCGCGTGTGGCCCTAATCTCTGTTTTAATGTCGCCAACAATCTACTGGTTCATTAGCAATTTGCTGCCCACCAATATGCAAATGAGGGACAAGCACAGGTTCTGTGCATCTGTAATTAATCGACAAGCCACTTTCTTCCCCAGCGGCTTTTGCTTTCTCTCTCTCTCTCTCTCTCTCTCTCTCTCTCTCTCTCTCTCTCTGTGTGTGTGTGTTCATGCATCAGGAATTTTATTATTTTTAGAAGCGAGCTCTGTGCATTTTTATGCTTTAATAAAAGAGAGTTCAGTGATTACTATATTTTGAATATATATATATATTTCCCTCCTCAATTCCAAATTTATTTGTCAGATTTTTTTTTTTTTTTTGCATGAAGAGTGGGGAGTTAGATTATCACGGGGCTACAATCCAAACTGCAGAGAGTCAGAGAACAAGATTGAAAGATACACATTTCTGCAGCTGCCAAATCCGTATCTAGAATCGGGGTCTTGTAGTATTTGATTTTCTTCCAGCAGCTCTGGTGAGTAGAACCACAAGCTGCCTAACCCATCTGCCTGTTGGAGCACAAAGCTCTCCTGTTTGGAGGTTTAGATGTTTTACCTTTTTTTTTCTTCTGGGGGAAGGGAAGGCTGTTGTTCAGGGCACTAAGAAAGGCTCTCATGTTAAATTAAGTCAATTAATAAATGGAGACACATTAAGCAATCAATTTTGTCAGCCTATCTCCCCAGCATTATGTATGGTTGGCTGTAATCACAAGATGAATGCAATGTGCTGATCTATGGTAATGTTCAATAATACATTCTCCGCCAGGCTCAATTCATCAGGGAGCTCCGGTAGGGGGGGTATTTGTTATTGGCTGTCTCTGCACCTCAAGGATAACATTTCTGTCCTTTTGATTGGCTGCCTCGCTGCTGCAAGATTCTAACCGTCTTATTTTGATGATGAATATGAAGGCGCGCTAAGCCGGGCTGGAGTAGAGTGTCTCAAAGGCAGTCTCCATTCAGAGCCCAAGGACTTACAGCATCCTCCGCTGCCTTCCTGTGCCAACAACCCCCCAAAAGTTGGGATGCTTTTCTTTACCCAGTGCTTTGGGGCTGTGTTGGATCTCATTCACCTCCGGTTTCAGCACTACAAGGCTAAACGGGTTTTCTCTGCTGCCGGGCAACTTGTCTGTGTGGTCAACCCCACGCACAACCTAAAGGTGAGTCACTTCCTCTTCAGCTCTCCGTGGGGGCTCTAGCCTTTTCTCGGGAGGCATCTCTCAGGGAACTCATGCAAATAGTTTGCTGGTGCTATGATCCTGATGCTCTGGAGACGCTAGCTTGCTTCCCTAGGCTCATTCTCGCTCTCTGGGCGGTGTGGCGTTTTTTTTACAGTGACTGACTGATAGTGTTTCCTGGATTGGCAAGCAACAGTGGAGTAAGCATGTAGTGTCTCCCCCGTACCGCCCTCCGAGCAGGGTGTGGGGGATGAGGGGAGGGTGATGGAAAGAGTCAGGTAGAGGTGTCCTTACTTTCCTCCCACGCATTTGTGGGTCAGTGACCAAGAGAAAAAAAAATCCGAAAAGTTATCCAAATTGTCTTGCCTTGACAAAGATTTGGTCTTGCAGAACTGGGAAGCTTTGAGACAGGAGTTGGCAAGGAGCTGTTTCTGCAGAAGTTTGCCCTTGTCCTCAAACTGTTTCAAACTGTGTGTGTGAGAGAGAGAGTGTGTGTGTGCGTGCGTGCGTGCGTGCGTGTGTGTGTGTGTGTGTGTGTGTGAGTGTGTGTGTGTGTTGCTGGGAGGAGTTTAGTTTCATTCCCTCCTGCGGGCTAGACGCGAACCTTCGCTGAGGACAGCGGCGGGAGGAGGGCTTAGCTTCAATTGTGTAATAATGAAACCAGCTAGGAGCTGCCCCGGCTGCCTGGAGCCTGCAGGCGACTGGCTGCTGAGTTGCCAGTGGCTGCCTCACCGCTGCTAAGCGCTGCATCCTCTGTGTTCATTCACCTCCAGTCAGTGTTCTAAAGCTCAGATGCGGGGCTAGGACCTCTGCGTGTCACAGTCCAGATGGGGAGATTAATGAAGAGCCAGCTGCCGACGGACATGGGGAAGATAGGGAACGGGGTAAGGGGCTTGCTGGGAGGACACATCTAAATTCCCCAAAGATGAAATGGTGAGAAAATAAAATATGATGTAGGATTGTGAGCGAGTTGCTTACCGGTCTTCACTGTACTGGGGGACTGGGGACAGGGGGAGGGGTTGTGTCTGCAGCAGAGTCTGGGACTGTCTCCAGGAGACCAAATCTGTAACTCTGACTACCGTGGTTGGGCAGTGTCCGGTGATGCTCGTGATCCTAAACTCATGATGGGATGGTCCTCAGCCCTCTTGCTGCAGATCAGTGCTCACGAGTGGCCCCCACCTGCATTCCTGGAAGTCTTTAAGCTGACGGTTCTCTGGAGCTTCTGAGGCCATATTCCTGGGGTGATGTGATGGAGGGCAGGCTGAACTATACTGAGACCGCAACTGGCTTTCTATGTTACCCAGGCTATGAGGAATCCATGAATCTCCCTGAAGCGTTCCTGTGTGCCCCCCTCATTCCTACTCATTCATCTGTTTCCTCCTGCTCAGTGTTTGTCCCCTCCCCCCCTTTATGGCCTGACTTTATAAATGAGAATTCTCTTCCAGTCATCCTTGGCAGAGCAAGTACATCATATCCATGTTAAAGATACTCTTGCCTTCCATTTCATGGCCACTTTGGAGACCTTACTCCAATCCCATTATTTTGTCAACTTAGATTAGTTGCTTCCTGGTGGCAGGAAACGTTGTTTACTCCTGTTTTGCATTTTAATGCCTTTAAAACCAACCGTGCTATGTTAATGCCTTTAAAACCAACCGTGCTACTTAGCTGTTCTAAAGTTTGAGTTCATGGGGTTCACTGCTTGCACTAGATGATGGAGAAAGAGGTGCTTAGACCTTGCTGGGGGGCAAGGAGAATCCATGCATGAATGACCTTTTCCCTGATAACTGCTTGTTGACTGCCAGGCTGGTTGCCCAGAGTGGGGGTGCGGGACTTTGAGTCAGCTCTGGACAGCTGTGTGAGGTTTTGAATGGCTCCACCTTTCTGAGCCTTCCCCTTCTCATCTTCAAGATGAGCATAGGAATAACCTGGTTCCTCCACAGCTCTCTGGAGCTGCTAAGAGACAGTATGTGTGCAAGCGTTTGGGGGGGGGGGGAGAAGTTAATGATGAATGTGTTTGTAACAGTGTCCTCTCTCCACACACACACACACACACACAGCACACACACAACGCACACACACATTCTTGATTCGATTTGCAAGCTCTTCAAAGAGTGTCAGGTAATGCTTTAAGGTAACTTAAGGTCCTCTAATCAGGAACAGAAAAACAGATGCTTTGCGCTTTTGAGCAGTGCTTTTCCACGGCCCAGTTTTTCATATAAACACTCGTTTGGCTTTTCATTTCCACTAATATCCCCTTAGGGACTCTGCTCACTAGAGCCCCTCTGCAAGTAAACACGGTGTGTTGTGTACCATCCCGCTTGGGTCACAGCACACAGAACTAGGAGGCTGCTGCAGGCAGGGGGACTCACCCAGGGGGCAAACTGCTCTGTGGGGTTTCCATCAACTTGAGCTTACCCAGGGCCCAGGTGGCAGAAGGTCAGACCCACCTCCCAACCCGAGGCTAAGCAGACAGCTTCAGGCTTTTTAGACGTTTTAATTCGTTACTTAGCTAATTAATTAATTAATGCATAAGAATGGCTATCTAAAAGCACCACCAGCCTGCTGGTTAGACTAAGAAGTGCAAACATACTCAAAAGAGTTTTCTTCCTAAACGTTCATGTCCGTAAATAGACCACATAAAATATGCCTTTGCTATAATAAGCTGTGATCTATGGGCGGGGGAGGGGCTTCCTGGTTTTGGAGGGAAGAAAAAAAAGGTATGGCAATGTTAACCCAGAATAGCTATTGATCTGTGGAGCTTCCCGGCACTTTGTAAGATTGGCCAGGATATGAAATGGTGACCAGGGCCACTGATTTCCTTTTGCCGGCTACCTGGAAATACCAGGAGGAGCTGTGAGGACCGGAGGACTAGTTCTTGGCTTGTCTGACACTCTAACAGCATTTTACGACTGAAAGCAAGTGTTGAGTTATAATGTACTCACTGAGCAGAGAAAATCGTGTATCTGCTATGGTTCTGCAGGTCATCTTCATTAGCAGACTCACTGACCTGGGATTCCTTCAAGCTGGTACCTTTCCTTCTAAATGGAAAGCAGGGCCTACCAGGGACTGCAGATACTCTGGTTAAAGCTGTTATGCCCACAAGCCCACTCTAATGAAAAGGGTCCTTTAGAACGAATGGCTGACCTGGAACACTGCCTAGAAACAGGTACAAGAGACTCACTCCCCATCCCATTGGCTGTTTGTCTCTGCCTGTAATCTTTGCCTAGAGCAGAATTCCCAAGCCCCCCCCCCCCCCCCCCCCGTTTTCCTTTGTGCCCTATGAAAAGTATTCCCTTAGGGAGCCAGCATTCCGGCTAGCGGTCTCCAGGGGCTGCCCCTAGACCACACTCCCATCTGCTGCTCTTTGCACACGCCGTGACTTTTCCCTCCCAGTTCCTCTCCCGTTGGCCTAGCCACCCATGCAGCCCTGCCCTCTGCCCTGTCTGCAGACACACCCTTTGCAGGGTGGCACCGCCAGTTCCTGTAGCCAGGGTTCTCCAGGGAAGGGTCTGCAGACTCCTGGGACCCTTTTCCTCTGGGTCCTCAGCCATTCCCGAGCCCAAGTGAGTTGGGGTGGCTGGGTGATTTCCTTTCTTTATCCACAGCTTTGATGAATACATTTTAAAAAAGAAATGCTAGCAAAATGCTTTCTGGCAAACTTCTGAAAGGCACTGTCTGATGCTGCCACCCAGTGCCCTCCTCTGCACTGGGCCCAGGTACATTAGTTCCCCACCTCCGTGCCTCCATTCAGCCAGTTCCCTGCCAATTTTCTTCTAATTTGTTTAATCTTGGATTTACAAAAAGAACACACACACACACACACACACACACACACACACACACACGAGTGACAAGCAGGACAGTGGTGGTTTTATTTCAAGTGCCTGGCAGATGCAAAATCTGACCCTGGGGTTGTTGTATTTGCAATCCTTGCAGTATCTATGCGCCTTTCATTCTTAGAGAAGGGGAGATGAGAGACTGGCAAAGTCAAGCATGGCCCTACCTCTGCTGTGTGAGGTAATGTTGGAAGCCCTGAACTGCCCCGTAGCTTTGCTAACTCTGGTGGAAGCAGCGCAGCAGGGGTTGGAATGAGAGCAAGGACGCCTGAGACTGAGAGGCTGCCTTTGGACCGTTCAGCGTGAATGACCCCTTGAAGCTTTGCAGCAAGACTGTTGAAGTGCGAGTATGTGGGGTTACCCAGTTCACACCCACATCCGAGGGCCCTGTTCTCAGTCTTTTCAACACTTCCCTCGGGTTCTCTCCCAGTGGAGCAGCTTCACTGCGTGTTAAAGCCTGAGAAGTTGGGGGCGGGGCCAGAGCCGGGAAGGGGAGGCCGAAGGTCTACCCTCTTCCACTTTGATACCAAAGCTCTACAATCTCTTTCAGCCTCTTGGTTTCTGCAAATATTCTATGATACTATGGGCCCCAAACAGTCCTGCAGCCTTTCTGGTTAATGGTGATTGTAAATGAGGCCTGTGAGCCACGTAATGGGAGACCCCGGGCCCCAGGCAGTGATTTGGTTAGCTGTGCGCTAGTGATTGAGTTGCAGAACAGGCTGGAGCTGGAAGCTGTGCATGGGTGAACTGATTACCTTGGCTCTGCTTTTACCCAGCAGCCTAGAGCCCTTGGTGAAATTCCCTTACCTAGGCTCTCTCTATCAATCTGGGGAAATGAGGTAACCGATGGCCTTAACTTCCTCCGAAACTCCCAGAAAGGTCACAAGTGTTTGAACAGTTCCCCCGCCCCCCAGTTTAGACAGACTACTTTTCTGGCAGTTAACAACAGAGGCAGGGTAGGGAGCAACTGTCTGCCCCCAGCAGGGTAGTGACCTGTTCAGATATGCAATGTCATGGACAAGAGGTCTACCTGAGGAATGGAGGGAGACTCAACTCCGCGTGGGTTCTGCAGCTCAGGGAATGATGGGGGGTGGGGGGCATGCCAAAGCAGGGAAGTTAAAGCTTATATGCAGCCAGGAGAACTAAGACCACAGAGGGGGACTCCCTGTCCTGGTCTGCACTGGTTTCCCGAGGCTGCCGTGAGCCACACGTGGTAGCCTTGGGAAGGAAGTGGTGTTTTAGCTGTTTATGATTTGGAGTTACAGCAGGATGGAATCCAATGGTGTTGTCCTTGAGCGTGTCTCTTCCTGGTTCTTAATGGAGATGCAATGTTTATACACATTTCTGGGGTCCAGGATGACCATTCAACATGTTACACAATAATGTGCCATCAAATTGTGCCAATTGTCATTCCCATCTCCTCCAACATTGATTATTGGGGACTGGAAACCTCTGGACTCGAGTGATATCTTTGAGCTTTGTGGGCTTCATGTCTTTTCATCTATAAAATGGGGGAGTTCGTCAGAAATGCCTTTCCCACACATTAAGGGTATACCATGATTTGTCGTAGGCTGGCAAGGATATGCATTCTGAAACCTTTGGCACAAGGTAGATATGACCCAGTTCTTGTGTCTAACCTGATGGGAGAACAAACTCCTCAGACTAGATGTTACAAAGGATAGTGGTTTGGAAGAGACGCCCCTCAAAATACTCAGACATTTGAATTCTTGGTCCTCAGTTGGTGGCTGTTTGGGAAGGATCTGGAGGTGTGGCCTCACTGAAGGAGGTGTGGCCTCACTGGAGAGGGTGTGGCCTCACTGGAGGAGGTGTGGCCTTGCTGGGGGAGGTGTGTCACTGGGCTATGAGGTTTCAAAAGACTTGAGCAGTTTTGGGTGCCCTCTGGGACTCCCGTTTGTGACTCGAGATGTGGGCTCTCAGCTTCTGCTTCTACCACTTGCTTCCTGCCACCTCTGTTTTCACCATCGTGGACTCTAACCCTTTGGAACCGTAAGACCTAAATAAACCCCTTCTTTTATACTGCTTTGGTCATGGTGTTCTAGTACAGCAAAGAAAAGTAACTAAGACAGGAAGTTACAATGGTAAAGTTAAGGCAATGGAAGACCCCTGTTGAAGAACAAGGTTTAAAGCATGCTTTTCAAGGGAGGAGAGGGGGAACAGTATTCAAGTTCAAGGTCTAGGCTCAAAGGCTAGACCCATAAGGCTCAAAGCGAGCAGCCAGCCCCGAGTCACAGCTGATAGAGCTGCAGCAGGGACTGGTCTCATACTCATACTCTGCATTCAGACTGTTGCTCCGCCTGTGCCTATACCATGAGGGAAGAGACACTTTGGTACAGAAAAGTGCCCTGGTAATATGGCTCACCGGCAGTATTGGGCATCATCTTAGAGGGGCTTTTCTCCCAGAATGTTGCCAGCTGAGCAACACAGGGCATCAAAGAAACAACAGTTTCTTGTACCTAAAACGCTCATGCAGATACCTGACTTGGGCACACAGGAGGGTCTACAGGAAGTCACCAAAGTCAAGCAGCCACCACTCCAGATGGTCAGACCACAGAGAGATGGAGTCCTGTTACCAAAGGCTTCATTTTTGCTTTGGCTGTGAGCCCAGGATGAAAGCACTGGTAGTCACCAGCCCCATGTTTTCAGCAGAACAGGTTTTTTGTGGATAATTTACAATTGTGGGCTGAGAATGTCAGTTGTACTTTCAAGATATCATATCTCTTCATAATTCCTGAGTCTTTTGATGTGTTTTTATGCCACGAGTCCGTGATGAAAAATGTGTTCCATGCTGCTGGGCCATGTCCACCAGCCCGTGGCATCAGAATCGCAGCTAGGAGACAGCGACCTAACACAGGGGTGAGGAGGTGTAAACTTAGCTCCCCTGATGAAGCAGAAGAGGGTACAATGTGGGAGGAGGGGATCTTCAAAGGTCACCATTTTATAGGAAAGACAAGGTTAGCCTACACAGAAGGTCCCACAGAGACAGAACCCAAACCAGTTCAATAATACAGGCTTTACCACAGGCAGACCAGCTAAGCCAGCAGCCTCCTGACTTTGTACCCGGACATTGTAGCTCCTCAAAGTATCTCATAGGACTTGGCCAAGATGGACTGAAGAGTCTGAGGCAAGTAGCTACTCAGAGGTTCCAGTTTCTTTGTCATAAATTAGATATTCAAGTGACATTTCCTAGGCTGAGCCAGGCCACTTGTCCTGAAACTCTCACACAGTAGCTTTTCACTGTCTTGGCCATACTCTGGATGATAAGTCATGGTGGTAACAGTCACATTGAAGGCAGGCTTGCTATGTCCAAGATCTCTCTAGCGTGGAACTGAGCATTTAATTGTCACCAGGAACCGGCATATTATTATCTTACTGCACCCTACAGAATATCAAAACAGAAAGAGGTTAATGATCTGGCCCAATGTGGATGTTCTTGGTGGATTAAGCCTTCTCTTTCTTTGATGAAAATCCTGTAACTTCTGTTACTTCCTAAAACTGATATGGTGGCCATTCACACTTACTCTTCACAACCCACAACCCAGATATCTTGCTGAGGGCTGATATTACACAAACTCTATCTCCCTGTAGAATATTGAGCATGTTTCATTCACCCTCACACATATAAACATGGGGATGATGCCCCAGCCCCTGCTGGGCAATCCTGGGAGGCTTTCTCTATATTTCTCAAGACTGCTGGTGGAGCTGGACACCTACAGCTTGCGTTGACTTCATTCCTTTCGTCTGCTTGCTGCAACCACACCCAAGTCAACAGTTTGCCTCAGAGTCCTTAGCTCAGGCTCTGTTGTGAGGGAACTCGGGGGAAGCCTGTGCCTGTAATTTTTAGTTGTGGTTTTGTTTGCTTAATCATCTTACATTTACTGAGCACATACTAAGTACCAAGCACTGTGCTAGCTTCCTTGAATTGCTTTGAAAAGAAAAAAGAAGGGACTTAAAGCTTCCAAAGACACACACACACACACACACACACACACACACACACACACACAAAGAAGTTGTGAATATTTTGTTGACAGGCTTTTTAAGAAATCTACAAAGTTGGTTCCAAATTCTTGTCCTCCCATCAAACAGAAGGAACAGATAGATGTGTATATGTAAAATTATGAGAACATGAATTCCCAACGATGTTCAAGATGATCAGGTCTGCAGCTTCCGAACTCAGCCAAAGAGGGTAAATTCCACCAAATTTTTGATACATGGAAGTGGATATTAAAATTAGCATGAATGTCTAAGATTCCAGCCCTATCAGACCACGCCACAAGTTGTTTCTAAAGCAAGAGTATTGAGGTTGAAAGGAAAACCCTGTCCCCTCTATTCCGCTCATCTCCTTGGAACCTCTGGCTGATACACAGATCTGGTTTGCCAATGGGGAAAGGGTTATCCAGAAATAGCAGGGTGAGTCACGTTGAAGACTTCATTGAAAAATTGCGAGGGTCTCAGAGACGTCCTCGGCTTTTCCTGACGACAGCTCCTTTTCCCAGACTGCTGGATGAGGCCCTCACTCTGGCAGACGCAGCTCTGCAGAAAGCTGCAATCATTCAAATTCAAGCAAATTGCAGGGCCTTTTAGAAAACTTACATGGCATTGATTTCTGAGAGACTCGGTGGAAATTTTGTGGAGAAATGGTAGTTAGGAATGAGCAGGCACAAGTGGGAGGAAGGAAAAGCCAATCACTGGGCTTTTGGTTTGAGTGCAATTTAAGTCCCTCTTGACAAGACAATTTAACAATAATCACAAGTTATGAACATAGCTACTGATAGAAGCGACTTTCAGTGCACCTTTTCCAAAAGACCGCTTAGAGAAAAATACATATTTTCTCAAATACCAGTTAATTGCTAGGCACGATGGCTCATGCCTATAATCCCAACACTTAGGAAGTTGAGACAGGAGAATGAATGTGAGTTTGAGGCCAAAGTGGACTACAGAGTGAGTCTCCAGGATGACTTGATTGTTGTAGTTTGAAAGTAATTGGCCCCCATAATCTCGTAGGGATTGGCACTATTAGGAGGTGTGACTTTGTTGGAGTGGGTATGGCCTTGTTGGAGGAAGTGTGTCACTGTGGGGATGGGCTTTGGGGTTTCCTATGTTCAGGGTACTGCCCAGTGTCTCAGTCAACTTCCTGCGGCCTGCAAGCCAACTTGTAGCCAGAACCACATCTGCCTGCATGCTTGCTACCATGATGATCATGGACTAAATCTCTAAAACCATAAGTGAGCCCCCTCAATTAAATATTTTCCTTATAAGAGTTGCCATGGTCATGGAGTCTCTTCACAGCAATAAATAAAAACCCTAACTAAGACACTGACCTACAGAGCAAGATCTGGCTTAAAAGGCATATAAAAACATATAAAACAAAACAAAACAATCAAACAGTGAATCTGCAGATGACATCTTAAATAGTTAATATTAGGGTCATAATAGGTTTTAAATTAGCAAAAGTGTTCTTGGCATTAGTTATTGAAACATCATTGACAAATAATACATTTATATTATATACTTATATTATATATTTATATAAATTATATATTTGTATAAACATTAGTTACCATGGTTTTTAAATACCAATTCATTAAGGAGGGTCAAAAGCACCAATGTAATTATTTTATAATTGGATTATAGTTCCAGCTTCATTTATGTTGCTGTGATAAGACACCTTGATGAAGAGCAGCTTAAGGCTGAAAGAGTTTGTTTGGCTCATGATTCCAGGTTATAGCCATTATTGTGGGGAAGCTAACGCAGAAACTCAAGGGAGCTTATCACATTTCATCCAAGAATAGAGAGAGAATACGTGTATACAAGCCACCTGGTTACTCACTTGCTTGCATGTGCTGAGCTCAATTTCTCTATTCTTTTTATAGTCCAAGAACCCCTGTCTAGGGAATGCTGTTGCCCACAACAGACTTGATCTACCAGCACCCTTGAATTTAAGACAATCCCCCATAGCTATGCCAACCAAATGCAGACATTTCCTAGTGGAGACTCTCATCTCAGGCCATCCTACGTTGTGTCAAGCTGACACTGAGAGCTACCCATCACAGACAAAATAAAGGCTGGGAGGACCTTTTTGTCATCATAGCGAGTCCCAAACCCACAGCGCTCCCCATTTCTCTCTGTCTGGCAAGAGATGTTCAAATATTAAGTCAACGCCACTATCTAAGATGTTTGTTCATTTAGGAACAGAATTGTATTGAGGCAAAGTCGTTCCCATTGTTTCTGCCACTCTGTGTACTCCAGGCTAGCTGGCAGGTGAGCTTCCAGGCTATTCTCCTGTCTCTGCCTCCCGTGTGACCAGAGGAGTGCTGGGGTTACAGATGCCCACCACTGCATTCGGCTTTTTGAGGGTTCTCAGGATCAAACTCAGGTCATCAATCTTGCGTGGCAAATGTCTTTACCTGCTGAACCAGCACACTATCCCGGTAAACATAGCAGTTTAACCAATGTATCAGAATTTGGAGGACTAGATATTCACTTCTGTATAATCATCCTAATATCCACAAGAAACAGATTGAGGACAGTTTTGAAACGATAGTGTGGGTCAAGTTGTATTCCTCCCTAAGATGTTCATTCATGTGACGGTCCTTCCCATGGTGATGTCTGCTTTCCAAAGCCAACTTGTGCTAAGTAGCCTATACATTGACAACTTCACAACTTTTGAACCTTCAAATAAAAAGTTTTATCAGACGGGTGGGTTCCTTTGAGAAAACTTTTGAGAATATTCTTCACATTCACAAAAGTTTTCCCCAGTTAGAAAAAAATGAGGGTTATGGCTACTGGCAGTTCTCTACTGGGTCCTCTGACTGGGCTGTGTTTTATGTGTATATATATATGAATCTCCATTGTGACTTCCAGTTAATTAATTATAAACTGGGAACCGCAAAGGAGACTTTTCTATAGGTCATAAGGAACACCCTTGTAAGAGAGTTCCCTCATAGAAACACGCAGAGAAGCAAATATTACTTATAATGTTATTGTGGAAATAACACAATTAACAGTCTGATTTGTCATGCAATATCATACATCATGCAGCCTCTAGAAGTTGCTACTTGCGGTTTGAACAAGAATGACTCCCATAGGCTTAGGTGTTGGAATGCTTGATCCCCAGTTGGTGGGGCTGTTTCAGGAAAATTAGAAAGTATGGTCTTGTTGGAGGAGGTGTATCTCTGGGGGTGGGCTTTGAGGCTTCAGAACGTCCACGCCACTCCCAATCTCTCTCTCTCTCTCCCTTGAGCTCACGAATCAGAATGTAAGCTCTCACCTACTGCTCCCGAGTCATGCCCGCCTGCTGCTGTTCTTCCTGCCATAATGGTTGTGGACTCACCCTCTGAAACTGTAGGCCCACAATAAACTTTTTTAGCAGAGCAATAGAAAAGTAACTAAGACACCATTACATACACATGAATGAACAAAACAGAAGTTCATGACACGTACAATTATGAAAAAAGTTTTGACACTACAGACTCCCTGAACGGGAGGTAGGGGTCACATGACTGCATTTAAATTCCTGGATGACCCTTAGGGATGTTATAGAAATGCTATTTTATAGAAAGCTTTGCATTAGCATCTCCCTGAGAAAATGACACCCGAGAATGACGGAAGAGAGTAGTTCACACCGCTAGCTGTCCTGGCCCATCCCTTCCTTTGGAAATCAACTTCAAGGATGCCGCTTTTCCTGGCTCCCAGCCTGTCATATAACAGAGGTCTCTGTATTGGGAGAGGAGGGAGATAAGGAGAACCCTTCCATTTTGCCTAGAAAATGAGAGGGTACTTAATAGAAAATAAATGCTACTGTTGGCTGTGTTTACACAGGCGTGGCAGAGTTGGCTCTAATCAAACGGAAATAATGACTTTCTCACCCAATTTTTTTAAAATGGCAGAAATCAATGATTTTTACCTTTCAGACACAGAAAATAACTTATGGTGATTATTAATATCTTTGAAAATCTGCATCACATAGGCCTATCAGGAAGTGTGATTATTTGCATAATTATAAGCAATATTTGCTTCTCTGTGTGTTCCTACGAGGGAACTCTTTTATAAGGGTGTTCCTTATGCACCTACAGAAAAGTCTCCTTTGCGGTTCCCAGTTTGTAATTAATTGACTGGAAGTCACAATGGAGGTTCCATGGACATACATGTAAAACACACTCCAGCCGGGCGGTGGTGGCGCACACCTTTAATCCCAGCACTCGGGAGGCAGAGGCAGGTGGATCTCTGGGAGTTCGAGGCCAGCCTGGTCTACAAGAGCTAGTTCCGGGACAGGCACCAAAGCTACAGAGAAACCCTGTCTCGAAAAACCAAAAATAAATAAATAAATAAATAAATAAATAAATAAATAAATAAATAAACAAACAAACAAACCACACTCCAGTCAGAGGATCCGGTGGAGAATTGCCACCAGCCATAACCTTCATTTATTTATAACAGAAATCTTTCGTTAATGTGAATAGTGTTATCAAAGGTTTTCTAAAGGAGCCCATCTATCTGAAACGTATTTTCATTTGAAGTTTCAAAAGTTGTGAAGTTGTCAATGTATAGGCTACTTAGCACAGGTTGACGTCACCAAGGGAAGGACCGTCACATGGATGAACATCTCAGGAGAGGAATACACTTTGACCTACAGTATGTTTCAAAATTGTCGTCAATCTGTTTCGTGTGGGAACTGGAACGGCCATAGAGAAGTGAGTATGTAGCCTTGCAGGTTCTGATTCTTTGGTTAAACTGCTACGCTTATCAGGCCAGCATTTGCCCGACAAGATTGATGACATGATTTGGATCCTGAGAACCCCCAAGAAGCCAAATGTAACCCCAGTACTCCTGTGGTCACATGGGAGGCAGAGACAGGAGAGTAACTCAGAAGCTCACCTGCCAGATAGCCTGGAGTACACAGAGTGGTAGATACAAGGGGAGTGACCCTGCCTTAACACACACAAACAATTCATAATAATAAATTTAAAAATTATTATGCTTCTCAAGGTGAAAAGTTCTTATAAACTACCATTCAGTATACTCTTCATGGTATCTGGGAATGTAATGTGGTGTTATGCATCTATTTTAGTGTTTATTAAAGTATTTAGGCATCTTACTAAAGCATTTTGGATACAATCTTTGCAACTGGGTATAACACTGTGTCTAAGGATGAAATATAAAATGCTTTTAGGTAAAAGGATCTATGGAATAATTCAAATTTGTTATAAAATAGTTTCATATGGAAAAATCCATCATTCCTATAATCAAGCCCCAACTCTATGCATCATATCTTAGGTAAGGTTTCTGTTGCCATGCTAAAACACCACGACCAAAGTCAACCTGGGGGGGGAAGGTTTTATTTCATCTTGTAGATTATAGTCCATCATTGAGGGAAGTTAGGTGAGTAACTGGAGGTAGAAACTGACGCAGGGGCCATGGAGGGATCCTGCTGCTGGCTTGCTTACCCTGATTTCTTAGACCACCCAGAACCATCAACCCATGGGTATCACCACCCACCAGGACTGGGCCCTCCTTCCTCAATCATGATTGGAGAAAATGCCCCACAGCCTTATCCATAGACCGATCTAATTAGGGCATTTTCTCCTTTACAGTTCCCTCTTCAGAAATAACTGTAGCTTGTGTTGACATAAAGCTAGACATCACACCCCGTCTATACAAAAGTGTTGACTGAGGTTTCTATCCTACCCGGTCCCTCTATGTTAGCCACACCACCTACAGCTGTTTAGTCCCAAATAAACACACAGAAGTCCACATTAATTATAAAACTGATTGGCCTAGTATCTCAAGCTTCTTATTAACTCTTATAACTTATATTAGTCCATAATTCTTGTCTGTGTTAGTCAGTGGCTTGGTACCTTTTTCAGCGAGGCAGTCACATCTTGCTTGCTCTGTGTCTGGGTCACGTCTGCAGACTGAAACTTCCCTCTTCCGAGAATTCTCGTTGCCCTGCCTCTACTTCCTGCCTGGTTGCCCCGCCTATACTTCCTGCCTGACTACTGACCAATCAGCACTTTATTAAAAATAATACAAGTGACAGGACAAAAGACCATTGTCCCACAGCATCGGAGGGAGTTGA
The DNA here is from genome assembly GCF_000317375.1 of Microtus ochrogaster. Lineage (NCBI taxonomy): Eukaryota > Metazoa > Chordata > Mammalia > Rodentia > Cricetidae > Microtus > Microtus ochrogaster. The sequence goes on from NC_022019.1 coordinate 20,986,866, forward strand.
GACATGACACCTTGTCACAGTGGAAGGGTATAGTTCGTTCTTTTAATCTTGTTTTAAGGTATGTTTCTCTTTTCTGTTTTTAGAACAGGTTGTCTGGAAGCGTCTACAAAGAGTACAGCTCCCCTTAGTCAAGCTGTATAAAAATTCCAGGTTCTGTAAAATTCTTGGGAGAAACATTGCCACAGTTTCACTGACATACCCAACTAACAACTGTCTCATAGAAAAGGAGACTGTGCACCAGAACTTGCTTAAGAATGTTTGAAACATGGGCTGACCCCCAGACTGAGACTGATGTGGCTGTCTGGTCAATATTCAACTTGTTTTGCCTTGACAGGAAGCCACCTCAGAAGGCCAATGTAAATTTTCTCTAGGCTGTTTTTCTCTAGGGTGAATATCACTTATCTACCTATCTATCTATCTATCTATCTATCTATCTATCTATCTATCTATCTATACACACAGAGAGAGAGAGAGAGAGAGAGAGAGAGAGAGAGAGAGAGAGAGAGAGAGAGAGAGAGAGAGAGAGAGAGAGAGAGAGAAATTGTTTTTTTTTTTAAATACAAACATAAGCATGCCCTCTGAGAGAATTGGCTCTTATGTGGTACCTGTTCCCTGAGAACGACGGGGCTTTAAAACATCTTTCTCATTAGTGGCAGCGGCTACCGGTTATTGCTAAATTTATTTTCCTAACGTCAAAGAGGAAGGAAGGTTTTAATGACCACCTCCTACCTAATTCAGCTCAGTTTCCCCTAGGCATCAGGCAAACCCACTCCCCTAAGGGTCTATACTTTTTTGGTTTATTCCTTTTTAAGACAGCTGTGGGGAGGGTTGGGTGGAAAGGGCCCCAAGGTGGAGGGAGCCTAGGGGAGATGCACAGAATGAACCAGGTAGGCCACCATCCTCAAGGACCCTGACCTCATAGAAGGACAAGTTTCATTCAGCAACTTTGGGAAAATCACCCCAGTAAGGCAGGACATGGAAGAAATCACCATCAGCTGTAGAAGGCAGGTATCACACACTGAAGTCCTCCGTGCAGGGCACCCCTCAGGGTGGTGATATGGAGACAAGCAGACTGGTCCTGGCCTGGTAAACACCAGGCTGCCCTCCCTTGCCCCACACCCTGCCCAAGTCTCCTCTTCACTCGGAGAGCCGATGAGCACATCAAAGCGTTGCCTCACTGGAGCCAAACAGATCCACCTGCTTCTGACAACGGAATAAATGCCTCTTGGACCCTGCTCAGCCTTCTCACTGACACACAGGCCAGCAGCTTGCTGCTCTCCTATAACCCAGGAAAAATGAGGACCGGAAAGGTTAGTCCGCAGGCCTTATCCCCTGCTGGTGAGCACACCTGGAGAAGGGGTCTGCTTTGAGCACAGAGGCGAAGCCTTGCCAGCCTCCTTCTTGTTTCCCAGAGGGGCCTGAGCACTCAACCTTGGTGTCCCTGTCTGTCAAATGACAGGGGTGACACTTGCTCTTTACCTCCTCCAAGGTCACCTTGATGGACAGCGCTAGGGGTTTACAGTTGACTTGAGATACTGCCTCTGTTTGAAAGCAATTTGAAGGCTGGATGCGCTGGTGCACACCTCTAATCCCACTCATGAGGCAGAGACAGGAAGATCAGAAACTCAATGCCGGTTTTGGTTACACAGTAGCCTGAGTGCCACACGAGAGTGAGTCTCAAAAACCCAAAACCAAACAAAGTTTGAAGTTCGAGATACTTTCCACTAGTGCTGGAGTGGTCGGACGTGAGAGTAAACGGAAAGGGCTTGATTAGGTAGCTTAATCCATTTTACTAGAGGCGGCAGGGAGTTAGTAGGAAAATAAAAATCTGCAGATATATTGGAAAGATCAAATACTGTGATGGTTAGCTTAAATTCCCAACTTGACACCATCTGGAATACCAGGGAGAGAGCCTCAGGAACTGTCTACATTGATTTGGCCTATGGGCACGCAGTGGGCATTGTCTTAATTATAATAACTAACGTGAGAAGACCCAGGCCACCAAAGGCGGCCCCATTCCCTAGGCAGGGTTCCTGAGCTGTATGAGGGTAGAGAAAGCTGAGCACAAGCAAGCAAGTTAGTGGGCCCAGGGGGATCTAGAACCTGCTCTTCCCCGTGTCTGGAACAGGCGCAGGTATCTGCATAGTTATCACTAACCTATCACAGACTCAAGACCCCGAGGTCTCGCAGCTGCCTCCAAATAGACAGATGTGGGATCTGCAGAGTGGGCACTGGCAAGAATCCCAAGCAACTGAGGACCTCCAGTGTCAGAAGGCAGAGCCATAGCCAAAGACTGGCCACAGACACTGGACTTTCCAAGACCCAGTTCCTGACTCCTCTCTAGTAAAGACTCTGCTGGTTACCCCTTCCTCGGGAAGACTCACTTGGCTACTCCCGGGGTCCCTGGAGCGCTTTGAAGCAGTGCTAAGACTTTGCTCTGCTTTCATTCCCTTAAGCATCCAGATGATGAGTTCCCCAAGGGTCCATACCCCAAGGGTCCATACCCCAAGGCTGTGGTGCCAATAAAACTGCTCGTGCAAATGGAGGTCTAACTCACAAACAAGCTAAGGACTCCGAGAAGAAGGCAAGAGATGACAGACATTAGCAGATTATGGAGGGTTTGGGGACATGGTTCAGCCAGTAGAGCGCTTGCCTAGTATGTGTGATTCCTGGGTTCGATTCCCAGCACCACATAAAACGGGGGTATAGCCTTCTATAGACCTGTCATCCCAGTACTTTGGAGGTAGAGGCAGGAGGATCCCAAGCTCAAGATCATCCTCAGCTGACCCACCCTCACAGTATCCCCCCCCCAAAGAAAAGAAAAGAAAGGAGTAAAACTTCATACTTAAGCATCTCATTGAGACAACCACTCAAGGTGAGCATGTCTCCTAGAGCGTGCAATGAAGTGGGAACAGTGTTAGGACACTGTCAGGTTCAAGGCTAGGGGTGGGTGAGCAGGGAGCCTGCTTCCAGCCAGTGATGCTGGGCTCTTACGGTTGCACGGTGCAGTGATGAGAAGCCAGCGATGATGAACACAGGCAAAGTGCCCAGCACTGCAGGTTTGCTTACCAGAGCCCGGAATAACTGCTTCAGCCTGGCTGCTAAGAAAATAAGCTATTGAGTCCAGGATAATTCTAGTAAGAAATTGGCATTTGGAGATTAATTGTTTCAGCTGTAATAACTACTGCAATCCAAATTAATGAGACCAGAAAGAGGTTTCCAATTTGACTATCAGGAGGGAAATGGGCTGAGGGGGACAGGAGTTTTTAAGGGAGGTGGGGGATGAGTAGTTGACCTCAGTATTGATTGGTCAAAAAAATGAGGAAGCTTTTTTTGTTTGTTTTGAAAGAACAGCCTGGGAAGACTGGTGAACAGTTCATGCTGCTGTCTCAGGAAAAGTCTTGATTGATTCTTAAAAGCCTGGCTGAGTCCTTACCGGAGGCCTTGGGCAACTCTGGGTCAACAAGGCCAAAATGAGTCACCTACTTGCACCCACTCAGGGCCCGAAGTCAGACCCTCCCTGCTCTCCCAAGCACTGACCTTCAGCAACCACCTCCCCGTCCTGCAAAATCCAGCCGGATAGCGGCACTCACCTTGCCAACCCCAGGGGTGGGTTGTGGGTAGGGAATAAGAAGAGGCCTGGTGCATTGCTCAGCAGTTCAGAGCACAGGTAGTGTGGGGTGGGTGTATAAATAAACCACCCGTTTCAAGTCCTTTTATGTGTTTGCCCCGCTTTGCTCCAAACAGACCCCAGCCAACCTGCATGCGTTTTTGTAGCTTCTTCCAGAACTCTGTGCACTGTGCAGAATAGAGTAGCAAACAAAGATTCAAAATCAAAGGGACCTGCGATGTGGGCTGGGGAGGTGGCTCAGTGGATAAGGTGCCTACTGGGATTGCACGAGGACCTGAACACAGCAGCATGTGGCTGTAATTCCAGCACTGGGAAGCAGGGGCAGGGGGTGCAGAGTTTGCTGGGCAATTAGCCTTAGTACAGTTCAGCCAGAGACTCTGTCTCAAAAATAAGGTGAAGGGTAGTGTAGAAAACTAGCACACACACACACACACACACACAGAGAGAGAGAGAGAGAGAGAGAGAGAGAGAGAGAGAGAGAGAGAGAGAGAAAGAAACAGATAGACAGAGACAGACAGACCTGGGATGGTTTGCTAGGTTCAGGACCACACACTGAGAGCCTAGGAGGGACTTGGCCTGCTATAAGGGAGCCTGGGAGGACAGAGCCTTGCCAGGCTTCAGGGGCCTAAATGTCCTATAGATCACGGATGATGGGGGAGAGGTGGCGGGAAGATGATGGAGCAGCTTATTTGTTCCACGTTCTGTTGTTGCCCTGAGTGTGTTTTTATTTACTCCGTTATGAGGAGTAGGGCTATGACAGGGGGGTTGGGAGAGTCCTTGGAAGACGGTCCCCATAGTGGTCATCTAACGGGAGAGATCCCAAGTTCTTCACCAGTCTTCCAGTTCCAAGCATTTTGGATGTGAAATGTCCTCGGAAGATCAATGTTTGAATGCCTGATCCCCAGGGCTGCCAAGTCCAGACGTGGGGTCACTGAGCAGGACTCTGGCTTTGTCACTGAATTAATCTCTTGGAAAATGGGGCCCAGCTGAGAATGTAGGTCACTGGGGGGGGCGTGTTCTTGAAGAATCTCTTTTGTCCTTGGTCCTTCTCCCTCCATCACCTCTCCCGTTTCCTTGTCCACTATGAGATAAATGGCTCTTCACCCGTGTGTGGTCCCCGCCATGACCTCACAACTTACCACAGCCTAGAAATAACAGAGCCAGGCAACATGAGCAACAGAGCCAGCTGAAGCCGCTGGACCCATGAGTCAAAACAAGGTGCTTTTCCCTGAACTTGTTTATCTCAGATGTTTCTGTCACAATGGTAGAGGCTGACCCAGTTCCCTACCCTGTGTCCTCCTGTTTCTGGTCCTGCTTTCCATCATTGGTGACAGGAATTTAGAAGCCCCTTGAATTCTTCCCACTGACCAAAGGACACAGAGGACTCTGCAGAGACTGCACACGTGGGTGGCCAGAGGTTCTGAGAGGATGCAGAGCTCTGAGGATACAGAAAACAAGGGCTGCCAATAACCTGGAGAACTTGGAACCGCAGTGTATTGCTGGAAGGAACAGAAAATGGCCCAGATGCTATAAAAAGTCAGATGGAGTTTCCTCCCCAAAAAATTAACACAGAATTACCATATGACCCAGAATTTTGCTTCCAGCTTATATACCTCAAAGAATTAAAAATAGAAACGGAAACAGATACTTATGCATGAATATTAAACACATTACCCACAATGACTAAGAGATGGGAACAACCTACATGCCCACCAATAGATCAATCAATCAATATAAAATGTAGTAATACATACAGTGGAACATAATTTAGCCATAAAAGTGGAATTTAATGTACCTATATTTGAAAGATTAAAAACCTATGCTTTGTGAAATAGTCTAGAAACAAAGCAACAATACCTATTTTCAAACTATCTATTTTCATTTGTGTGAATTATATAAAATACCCATAGAGACATAAGGTAGGTGATAAGGAAAGAGGGTAAGGGGAGGAAGAGGTGGGTATCACTGCTGGGTGGCCATGGACTCCTGTCTAGAGTAATGAGCATCCTTTGAGAACAGTGATGATGGCTGCATATGGAGGACATACTTTACATTACTGAATTATACACTTAGATGACCCAGTGATTCATGTGCTTTCCATACAGTATGAGGATGGAAGTTCAGATTCCCAGAACCCATGTGGTACCAGATGGGTGTGGTGGCAGGGGACCCCCAGAGCAAGCTGGCTAGAAACATTAGCCATCTTGACAAGCTCTAGGTTTAAGAGACCCTACCTCAACTAAGAATGTGCCGAGCAGCCGAGGGCGATTCCTGTCATCAACCTCTGACTTTCCTATGTGTCTGCACACAGTGCACAGATGCACGCACATGCACATGTGCCCACATGCATGCAAAGCAAGCACACATACACAGGGTACATCACACACATGGGGGTTGGGGGAGAGCATGCAGAATGAATGGGAAAAGAAAAGAAACAACAAAAGCATGGTCTCTGGACAAAGATGAACACCGTGGTACCCTTGCCTGACAGGTGACTCCAGTCAACAGCTCACTGCCCCTCACCCTCCAGCCACTTGGGATGGTTAGTTCTCCCTGCCATCTCCCACTATGGGCCTGGGGAATTCTCTTTAACCCCCCCCCCAAGGCAGTGTTTGTAAGACATCAGTCTAGGTGTCTATCAAAGACCGTTCTTTGCAGGATGCATCTTAGTGGTGGGTGAGAGGCCTGAGGCATCATGGGGGATATAGTCTGAGAGGTGTATGAATAGGCAATCCCTTAGTCATGTGAATATCTTAGAGAATATTTAACAAACTTACATAGGATAGCCTAGGTTTACATACTTGGTACAGTTTATTGCTCCTAGGCTACAAATCTATGCAGCATGCTGTTGTATTGAATGTTCTAGGCCTAGACCACACTGGCAATTATTTGCATGTTTAGAGCCATCTATCCCCAGAAAAGGTACAGTAAGAAACCTAGGCCATAGATGTCTTTCAGCTCCATGACATCACTAATCTAATAGGATCAGTGCCTTAAACACCTACTATTGATGGATGTGTTCAAATGTGGTGTATGGCTGTATTTAAAGAGTCTATCATGAGACATAAGTGTCATAAAGTCTGTTCCATCTCTCCGTGATAGGACCAAGGCAGGCCCTCGGTAAATACACACTGTCAGCAGAAACGCATGAACCAATGAGCTTCTCCGTTGTCTTGACTGTATCTCTCCATCTGCTCTCCCACCACCCATCATCCATAATGCTCACCTCTGTCTCCTTTGGTTTGAGTTAGTTATGCCTATGATGTCCCTGTCTTCTCATTAGAACAGAAGCCCAGGGAGTGCAGGGACCTTTTTCTGCCTTTCGCACAGCAGTGTCTCTGGTATGGAATAGTGCCTGGCACATTACTGGGGCGCCATAGACATTTATTTAGTCGGATCTTTATTAATTCTTTCATATATATATACATACGTATGTACATACATACACCACACACACACACACACACACACACACAGCTTTTTAGACAGAGTTTCATATACCCAGGCGAACCTTGTAGCTAAGGCTGGCTTTGAACTCCTATCCTCATTTCTCTACCCATCCAACTGCAGGGTTTACAGGTGAGCTACCATTTCTACCTCAATTCTCTTCTCTCAAATCTTGCTGTTCGGTACTGGTTCCACACCATGTCTACAAATGTCATTTCCTACATGCCCTGTTCTGCCATAAGCCTCAGCATCTCCCTGAAAAGGAGACCTATCTCCCTGGTACCCGCTAGCCTTTTCTGTACCCCATCTCACGGTACACATTCACTTACTGACACAGAGCTCTGAGCTCACTACGTACAGCCTGCATGATGCGTTCTGTCCTCCCCACAAAGCACCCTTCCCTGCTTCTTTAGTGAGTTCTAACCCTCCAGGACTGCTTGGCTGTCACCTGAGGCCAGAATCTTTTTCTAATCTCTTGTGTATATATCATGGTACAAGGCTGCTAAGCCTCTGCCCCCCTCCACACCAAACTGGAGGCTTTGAGAAGCTGATACTCAGTGAGTTCTTCTCTAGACATGGCCAATCTTCTGGTGGGTGTATGGCAAGCTCTCAGCGAAGCAAATTATTGTTGTTGTTATCACTAATAATAACAATTACTATTATTACTGTTATTGTTGTTATCGGCAGTAGTGGTAGAATTAATGAAGAGAACTCCCTCCTGACTGAGACAGAAGAGCCCGTGCCTATTGAGGCACCCTAGCATGAGGTTCCTAAGAGACTTCTCTGAGTCTCAGCTTTGTGGGGGCTCGCCCCACCTTGGGGGCATGGAATCTATAGCCACAGTGACTGTTCCTGCCAGGCTCTTGCACCTCTCAACCCCCTCTTTCTGGGTACCCAGAACTCACTGTCTGCACCTCTCTACCCACTACCCTGCAAGCAGGAACTATTCTGACATCAAGCCTGGCCCTCAGCCCTATGGGTAAGACTTGCTTTTATAGAGACTGGCCAGAACTCGGATGAACAGGCTGAGGTGATGCGCACATCACCTGTGGAAAAGAGCCAGGAGTGGGAACAGTTGTCAGTGTGGCTCTAACTCGCCCTCTCTGCATTCTAGAACTCTGTGTATGGAAACTGAGCATCCTCCATGCAAACTGGGTTCTCGCTCACGTTACAATGCTCCTCCCACAAGAGCGGAGGAAAACGACAGTTTAATTTAACGGTCTGCTGGACTAGTTAGTTAACACCAAAACATCTAGATAAATGTTGTATGGGCTTTCCAGATGTTAGAGGTAGCCAAAGTGACAGAGCCACAGCCTGGGTCAGCTTCTCATATCCTCATTTGAGTCTGAGGGGTGTTAGCCAGCTTCAGAGGAAGCTTCTATTAGTCTTCTGTGAAGGTCAACAGTACAGACAGAGCAACAAGTAAGCTACATTTACCCGAAACTCATTGCTGGGGATAGAAGTGTGTGTGTGTGTGTGTGTGTGTGTGTGTGTGTGTGTGTGTTGGGGGGGGTTGCCCCTGGTCTAAGTAAGATGCAGCATGACAGAGCCTTCTAGAAGGTAGCCAGTATTCAACCTCAGGGCCTGCGTAGCATTTCTGGAGCATGCAGATGCTGCAATTCTCCAAGCTACACACTTGATATTCATAAGCTTCTTTTTTGTTTTGTTTTGTTTTGTTTTTCGAGACAGGGTTTTTCTGTGGCTTTGGAGCCTGTCCTGGAACTAGCTCTGTCGCAGGTAGTTTTTGGAGTCGCTCAGCTTGGGCTTGCCAGCGAACTGCCCTTGAGTAAGTGGCTGATCCTCGGAAACTTCCATTTACTTGATTACAAAGTGGGTTAGGCCAGCTCGTCTCCCGCGTGGCACTGCAGAGATGACAGGAGCTGGTGCTTGAGTGGTAGCGGCTCCAAGTTTGCTGCCATTGGATTCGATGTGTAGGCGTCACTTACTAAAACTCTCTGAGCCCAAACCGGTAGTTTGTTTTTTAAGGTGAAGTTTTACTAAATTAAAAAAAAAAAAAAGCAGTTTTTTTCTGTCCCCAGAGTCTCCTCCGCTCTGTTATGCCAATGCCACTATCTCCTCTCTGACCGATTCAGTTTAAGCCATAGGTGTAGATGCTGCCTTTTACCTGGTCACCATCAGCATTTCAGTGTGACTTCAACCCCAAGGAAACACCAGCAGCTACCAATGAGGGCTGATTGAAACAGCCTTTTTCTGCTCTTGTCCTGGACCTCACCTGGGCCGCTGGATGGACCTTGGTGCTGGTGCTGGGATCTGATTCCTTACAGCTATGTCTCGATCCCTCGACTCTGAGCTATTCTCAGAGGAAGGAGACTTCTTTGTTCTGTTAGGCCAGCTGCAATGCCTTGGCTCCTGAGTCTCACAAAGTCCTTTATTACACTGTTGCAAAATTCCGCTGTCCCCTTCAATGCAACTTGGAAAGGAGAAGTTGGCTTTGGTACAGACTTTTAAAAACATTCAGAACAGCATCTCTAAACCCACAGAACCTCTGTCTCATGCCTTCTAAGGCTAAGGGTCCGTCCCAGACATCACCTGGAGAAAACGAGAGAGCTCCAGCTCTCAAGGAGTTTGGGTGGCATTTCTCTTATAATTTTGGTTGTGACCCTAGCATTTTTAAATGGCTGAGCCATCTCTCCACCCCTTGGGTGGCATTTCTCTAGAAGAGGCTTTGATCGTTGACTTCAGCCATGGAGACGGGCATGTGCCTAACCTAACCACTGTGTGAGTTTGGCAAGACTGCTATCTTTAGATGCTGTCCTCCTGGTACCTTACCTATTACACGTGTACCCACATGCCGCTCAGTGAGTGGCTGGATGAGGAGCCCATTCAGAAGCTGAGAAAGAACTGCAGAATGCGACATGCTGTCTCCTAGGTAACTCCTCGCTCACAAAGATGCCTTATAAAGGCACCAATGTTCTGTCCGTTAGCAGGCAGGGACCTGGGAGAGGGCAGCTCCCAGAGGATGACTGTCAGAAGTCAGACAGCTCAATGTTGTACTCTGCACTGTAACTGAGCATGCTGTTAGGCTGGACCCCCGAGCTCCGCTCATGTGGTGTGAGGTCAATCGATATTCTCCCCCTACTGGGAGGGCTATGGGGCCAGGCACTGGCGTCAGGGCCACACATCCATCCCTGCCTCCACTCTCCACATCCCCTTTTATTAGCATCATGCTCCCAGAGTTGAGATAATGATTTAAAAGCTCTAATTGTGTTACATTCCGAAGCCTGGCTGCCATCAAGGCTGATTGTAATGAGATTTGGGAAGGAGCCTGGCTCTTAGCCGGGGCCAATTCATCTCGGGGAGAGAGTGGTACCATCACCACACCCAGGAATTATTAGCACTTAGAGGAAAGCAGAAGAGACCCTATTAATGCGAGCTGCCTGGGGAGTCCTGAGGTGTGAGGAGCAATTATACTTCTTATTTATTTCCCCTGGTTTTATATTTAAGGGTGAAGAAAAGATGGGTAGATAAGACCTCGTGAGGATCAATAAATATGTATTAAGTCCCATAATGCTGTCAAGTCACCTCCCCCCTGCACAGAGTCAGCATTCTCTAGCGTGTGTGCATTAGTGCGCATTGCTCTCTACCTCCTCAGCACAGCCCTGGAGGGAGGAGAGGATGGGACTGGTTGTTATTTATTCTACGTTTTACTAAATGAAGACTCTAAGGCCCAAAGAGAATAGGTTCCTCTCTCTACTAAATACAGACACGGATTTTAAGCTGGGTTTTCCAATTCTGGTATACTGTTTTCTGGGTACACTTCAGGGCTTCCTGTGCCAGGTGGCGAGCATCTGGGGATCCAAAGACGTTTAGCACATGGTGCCCTTTCAAACAGTGGTTTTCAGTCTGCCAGAATGTTACCTTTCGCGTGCAAAGCTGCAAACACAGGCGAAGCTCTGGAAATGGGCCCCACCCCCTAGGAATTTCTGCTTCTATCCCATGAGTCTGTCTCCAGAGCCATCAAGTTTCTAGAGAATGGGAGAGCAAGGGGGACTGGTGACAGGTGAGAGGACCTTGTCCCGCACCACTTTGGTCCCCTCTGCCCTCCCTTTTACTAGTTAGCAATGCTGTATGGGCAGCAACAGCAGGCAGCTGAGTGACTGGCCTCAACGCACTCCATCCAACCATCAACTTTGGGAACGCAACTGGCCCCTCACAAGACCTGGCTGTGGCACACGGATCAAACAGAAGGCTTATAGAAATAAAGGACATAAGAGAAAATAACTTCAAAAGCAAGTTGTGCCCATTTCTACTCCATGAGTTTAAAGCGCACACTGATATTTATTGAAACCTCTGGAAGTCGGAATTGACCAGTACGTGTAATGAGATGTAAAAATTGGCCCTAAGGTACAGTCTTGTGACCATGAAACAGAGGGACGCAGATACTTGAGCTCTGTAGGGGCCCACTGTGGAGACTATTAAAGATACATTCCCAGTACTGCTGGAGAGGCAAGAGCTGCTGAGCCAGCTGCCCAAAGCCATAGCTCTCAGACCAGGCTGCGTCAGCCCCAGTCCCCACACCACAGGCCCAGAAAAACATTTCCCAACCCCAACTGCATTAAAGAGTGGACAAGATATTACCAGTACCAGAGAGGCAAGATGGCTCTTCTGGTGTCTTTGAAAAAGAAAAAAAATGCTGAGACCAAAATGTCCAAACAGAGGGAAAGCGAGGTGATGAGGCTCTCAAGGGCTCCGAGTTTCTCTTCAGAGTTCTCAAGCCGAGAGGTCTATCAACTGTAGACTTCATGAAAGAGAAGGAAAATTGGAGAAACTCCAGTGGCAGAATGAGGTTTAAGGTTTTAAAGTAGTCGCTATAAAAAGACCTGCCTGAGTGAGAAAATAGGGCAGACTCGCCTTCCCTGCGCGGAGTCTACGGATTAGCGGAGACGGTGGACAAGCCAGCTCTCTATACTGGCTGCGTTCTGAAGCTGCTGAGGCAGGGGTCCCAGCCCAGATTAATGGAGTCGGTGTGGGGGCACGGGTCAGGCAAGCGCTTTCGTACAAACCCTCGGGCATTTGTACAGTTGGAGTTGAGGCTCCGCCACTCTTGAGCAGTATGCAAATGAGAATTGTAATTGTTTCCTTCTCCGAGCAAGCCTGGACAGCTATAGAATAGGACACCCCCTTCGTACCCCTGAGGCTCACGGAACACATAGCGGCTTTAATCTATGGTGGCAGGGATGGGCTTAAATGAAGGAGGAGATTTGTGTTGAAGTAAGGTTAAGAAATCTCTGTTTGCCTCTATCTAGGGCAGTGATTCTCAACCTGTGAGTCGCGACCTCACAGGGGTTAAATATCAGATAGCCTGCATATCAGATATTTACATTGTGATTCATAACAGCAGCAAAATTACAGGTATGAAGTAGTAATGAAAATCATTTTATGGTTATGGGTCACCTCAACACTAGGGGCTGCATTAAAGAGTTGCAGCATTAGGAAGGTTGAGGACCACTGCTCTAGGGTGACCCTCAAGAAAGGCCTCCGTGGACATCTTCATGTCCTCTGAACCTCACTTGCTCCTTGATAAAAGAAATCAAGAGAACCTCACAGGAGTTACATTAAAGCTGGGGCTTTAGCTCATGGGCGCAGAAGATGGGTACAGGAAGTTGGCAGCTTCAAACACCTGCCACCCACGCTAAAGGAATACATTTTGAAAAAGTGACATTTTTCCTGATTTTATATATGGGTGTGTGTTCATTTAAAAATTACAAATAAAAATATAAAGAATTAAAATCACGTACAATCCTATATTCCAGAGGCAATCATTATTAATACTATTTTTTTGTTGGTTTTTCCCTCGATCTTCCCCTATTGTATTTGATAAAGTTCAGCCCGCTTTCCCATGTGTTGAGGACTCTCGAGTGGTGATTCAGAGCGCCACTTCCATTAGAGAGTACTTGTATTCAAATGCAGTTTGTTTAACTACAATTCTCATCTTCTTATCTTAGCTTTTTCTCAAACAGCAATACGCTGCCTACACCACAGATTAAAGCTGCTGCCTGACCATAGGAGAGATGCTTTAGGAAGTCTATATTGGAACTGAGGAACACATCCCCAGATCACACTCAGGAAGTCTCCCTGTCTTCTGAGATAAGGCAGCGGGATACCGTACAGGTCTGAGTCAAGACCCCAGTGTCTCAAGAAAGCATCATTTCTGAGCAGGTCCTGGGGGAGCATGGGCCATCTTCCTCTGAGACACCAAGGGATACATTTGTCACTTACAGCACGGACACACGCCATGGGAGCATAGACAGTGATGTAGGCTAGGAGCACACAGGTGTGCACATCCCACCTGTCTGTGAAGTGTGGTGCTGGAAGTCAGGTCTCCGGAAATCAGTTTGGCACATGGAGAAGGCTGTTCAACAGCCCCAATTCTCTCCCTGCTCAACCGCTGAACACAGCGGCTTGTGAATGTTGTTCTAGCCCAGCCCCATTGACCAGCAACCCAATGAACGAGAACAGTTATTTCCTGGGGGTAGGGCATATCTCGCTGGTGCTATAATTAGAGGGCCACGGCGTCATTTGCATAACAGTCTCTCACAATTAGAACCTTTGTTGAAGTTAATTAGGACAATGGTTGTGATTCTCTGTGGTAGAGGTGAATGTGGCTGTGCAGAAGCCTACTCTCATTCCTTGATCACATTCCTTTTTTCCCTTTTTCTTTTTCTTTTCTTTTCTTTCTTTCTTTTTTTTTCTTTTTGAGTAAGGGTTTCTTAGTAGCCTAGACCTGGAACTGGCCAAGTCATCTAGGCGGGCTGTCCAGTGAGCCCCAGTGAGCCCCAGTGAGCCCCAGTGAGCCCCAATGAGCCTCAGCTGTCTCTGCCTCCCCAGCACATCAGCCCAGTTTTTTACGTGGATCCTAGGAATCTAACTCCGTTCCTTGTGCTTGCGAGACAAACACTTTACTGGCTAAGCTCTCTCCCTAGCCCAGGTTGTCCACTGCAAAGTTGGTTATTCCTCTGGCACCAGCACTTACTGACAGGCACTGCATTGGGTCTGAAGGCAATATGACCCGGACCCTTAGAGGCTGATGGGTAGTGGAAGCAAGGTGTCTTAATGACTGCTCTATTGCTGTGAGGAGACCCCCTGATCAAGGCAATTCATTGCAGAGAGCATTTCATTGGGGCTTGTTCACAGGTTCAGAGGGTGAGTCCATCGTGGCGGTAAGCAGAAAAACGTGGTGCCGGAGGCAGAATTGAGAGTTCACACCTTATCTGCAAGTTGTGAGCAGAGAGAGTGAGACTGGGTCTGGCGGGGGCCTTTGAAACCTCAAAATTCAGTCCCTAGGAACACACTTCCTCCCACAAGGCCACACCTCCTAGTTCTTCCCAAACAGGTCCACTAACTAGGGTCCAAACATTCCAAATACATGAGCCTGCAGGGGCCGTTCTCATTCAAACCACCGTGCAAGGCATCGACCACATATTGTGATTGGGCTATTAGGACAGCCAAACGAGCTTAGCAACAGAGATAGATTCTGATAAATGCATCCTCCGGCACTCCATCTCTGGCATGTCACACCGTGTGTCAGCTCAGACTAAACTCTAGACTAGGACAGGCAGGCAACGCGGCCCCTTGATGCATTCAGGAGACTCTGTAAGTGGTGTATATGAGGCTGTTGCCAGTGGAAACCAATGCTTTTTTAAAAAAAAAAAAAAAAAAAACAACAACCACAAAACTGTTTCTGCATGGAAAGGGGGCATTCAAAATAGTGATAAAAATTTAGTAAATGCCTAAACAGTTCTATAGTCATTTATTATTATTGCCAAGCATTGCATGCTGCCCACGATTTTCACGTACTATATTTTCATACGACTGGTGGTGTCGTAGGTGTGTTTACAGCAGCATCACCACAAACCCGTGAGTAGTATGTCACACCATGGTCTCAGCACAGATACTGTGGCACTAGGCGATAGGGACTTCTCAGATCTACCACGGTCTTGCAAGACCACTGTTGAATACATGGGGATGGAGTGACTGGAGTGTCGCTTTGCACTTCAAGTGACTATAACTTGGGCCACTTGAACAGCAAAACCTTAGGGTCTTAACATGCTGGAAGTTAGCATTTAGAAACCAAGGTGCTAGCGGATCTGGTAGCTTAGTGCAAATCCCTGTCCGCTGCGGAATTCTGCCTCTTTTCAATGAACTAATTGCCTGGATGATAAGAGAGACTCCGTACATCACTGTGAGCTGTCACTGTCCTGCTAATTGCTGCTACTTGTCGGAGATGTTCTTCACAGCATTCTTCCTCCTGGTGGTTGTCATGCTCTGAGCCATCACGCCGGTCCCGGCTGTCCCAGAGCAACCTGAGAAGCTGTTACCAGCTCCACAACCACAGCCGAGAAGCCTGAGCAGTCTCAGTGAGCATTCCCCAGTCGGTGAAGGAAGCAGGTCAAAGCGAGCAGAGCGAGGCAGAGACGTGCTACTGTAATTACAGAGTTCCGGACAGGTTGTTGTTGCCAGGGTCATGCCGACATTTACATTCACGTGAATGCCCTTCCTGCGCATTTTATAGCACAGCTGCCTTAATTTATAACAGGACTTTAAGATAGACGCACATTATTTCCCAGTGCAGATGTTAGTGGAAATAAGTGGCTGTCACGTCTGTTCTTGAGCTGGACTGTTATCGTATTTGACTAGGTAAATCTCCCACCGATGTCTTGACGGTGGGGCAGCCTTTGGCATCTGAGATGGAAAGCCTAGCAGAAACTGGGCCTCCTGGTTGCTCAAGGCTGGGTGACATAGTGGCACAGAGTAGAAACATCAATTAGACGGTGATGTGAGCTCTTTCTGGTGTCCATCAAAGTCCGTCAGATCTGTGAAGCACAGGGATCCAGCCGGACCCTGAGGCTTCAGTCCCCCATCCGGCTAGTGACCTGTAGGAAGCCAGGCTGAGCTGCTGAGTTTCTCCGGCCCTCAGTCTCCTTGTCTCTATAATGGGACTGATGATGAATCCCAAGTCCTGCCTCTGCTGGGAGAACAATTGAGAAGATGCATGTCACGTGTTCCACGTGGGGCTTGGATCCTGGAAAACACGACACATGTCGTAACGCTTATCATCAGACTGTATGACCCCGCCCACTGCCGTGTCACCTTGGTCAACTGCATCACATGTAAAGAAAACAAGTTCATGAAGTCCATAAACTTGTCTGGATGCTGTAGCCTGGACAGGCTGGGGCCAGAGTGGGAGTCAGGGGCGTCCTCCCGCGAGTTCTCAGATCGTGCTGCGGGTACCTGGAATCTCCAGGAGGTGCCAAGGAGCCTGGCTTTCCTTGGGGTTAAAATGTAACAATTTCAAACGTTAAAAGCCTCAAGTTCTTGGGCTAGTCAGGCTTCCCCTAAGGAACAGACAGTGAGCAAGAATAGACAAACAGTCATAGCTCAGTATAGGACATTGGCTGCAGACTCTGTGCATCCCCAAGTCCACAGGTACTCAAGTCTGCCATATATATGTATATGTGTGCCTATATAACACACATTCTCCTCAATACATGTGATCTCTGAATTATTTGTAACAAACAATGTTAAAAACCTTTTTAAATGGTTGTTACTGTCGCATTGAATAACGGTGGGAAAACCCGTGCCATGTTCATTACAGACCCCCCCCCCATCACAGGCCCACACACAGCCCACCTGTAGGCAATTAAATTTGAGGATACAGAACTGCCGTATAGACATACTATATTGCTGGTACACACATGTAAAGTTCTGGTCCTGGTAGCAGTGACACCTCCTGATTCATAGATTGAGACCTGCTGCACACCATGGTAGTATTATGAAGAGGGCACCCCAGGGGATGGCTCTATACCCATGCATTTGTGAGCAGTATTCATTGGATTAAGGGGTTGTTAACCAAAAGCTTATGACATTAAATTGAGAAGGAGATGGGGGGAGGCTCTAGGGGTGACGGAAGGGGGTATGGTGGATGGATAGAATAAAAATGCATTGCATAAATATCAGACAATTTCAAAGAATACATAAAAACACTGAAGGACACTATCCTGTCATGCTCTGCTGAAGGCTTGATATGGGACTTGCCAGCTGAGAAACGAAGTCTGCTATTTATAGATTAGCTTCAGGTATTTCGGTGTAGCAAATGGAATGGATTAACTCCCATGGTTGTATGCATATACACTACAGACATATACAAGCAGAGACAGATTGACTAGAAGGCATTAATTAGTGCATGCACTTATGACTGGCAAGGTCAAATCCTCAGGGTAGGCAGCTACAGATGACATCAGAGGTTGAGTCGAGAGGTAATCTGAAGGCAAAAGTTCCTCTCGTTGCAAGATCTCAGTCTGTTTCCTTTTGAAGCCCTCAGCTGGTTGGACAGAGGCCCACCCCTCTCTGCTCTACTCTAAATTCCCTGGCTCAGGTATCCACCTCACCTAAGCACTACGTTCACAGAACCAGTTAGACTTGGGTTTTACCAAAACATCTGCTGCTGTGTCCTCCAAGTGGACACAGAAAAGTTACTCAATACTTTTCCCAGAAATACAAAGCAGTCCTCACCAGGAGAACACACCATGATTTTTGTTTCTTTGTTTGTTTATACTGGATCTCTGAAGGCAGTAGACTCATGTGAAGGCGTAAGTCATAAACAATCCCACACAGTTTGGAATTATGATTAATAGAATGGTTATTTATTTAAAGGGGAAAAACTTACAGATCACCGTCCCAGACAACAGCCCTCTGCGCGATCAGGAAAGGAGTCTAGTAGCCAGAAGCAGAGCCAGAAGCAAGAGAGCAAGCACACAGCTGCCTCTGTTTTTTAAAGCAAACCAGACCATGCCCAAGTGGGCTGTTATCTTAAAGTCTATTGGCTGAAGGAGCAGAAGCAGCTCCTGCAGCACTCATGACTTTCCAAGTGTTTTAGAACGATCTGAGCAGTGTGGTGCTCTGAGAAAAGGGTGAGAATCAGGGATAGCGAGAACCAAGCCTAAGAAGGAAGCGACCTCTTCAGGGCATGGGCTGTGTCGGGTCTGCAAGCTGCCCTCCTTGCTCAGCTTTGCCTTTGCGGCTCCTATTCATCCTCCAAGTTAGCTTCTTATGCCCTAGGATGATGCTGTTTCTCCTGCTCAACATCCCCTGGTCCCTAGCACCTATCTCGTGCACTTCTACATACTGGCCAGTGCACTGAACTGTAGCTTTTTGTGAAGTGCGTGCCTAAAACACCCTTGAACAGTTGCATGCGTGTTATGGACTGAATACCTGCATTCCTTCAAAGCTGCCTGCTGACATCCTAGCTTTGCAGGCATAAATAATTTGGTTTTGGGAAGGATATGAAGATGGAGCCCTCTTGATTTCCCTGTAAGAAAAGTAAGAGTGTAGAGAGCTTCCTGCCTCCTTCTATATCTCTCTTTTTGACCCTGGCTCTCCCCGCTCCTCTCTGTGTCCTCATCTCTTCCTCCTTCTCCCTCCTTTCTTCCCATATGAAGCAGAAGACTGGGAATGTAGCAGCTGCAAACCAGGAAGTAGGTTGTCCCTGCACCACCGTTTGCCTGTACCTTGATCTCGTACTTTGCGAGCAGAACAGAGCAGAATCTCTGGCTGTTATTTAAGTCACCTAGACTGTGATGCTCTGCTGGAGCAGCCTGGACTGGCTGAGACAGGGGATAAAAGAAAGAATGAATAGTTGTACGGGGTCAGGTGGGAAGGCTGTGGTCACAAAGTCGCCTAAGCAACTGGAGTGGGGACAACATGCAGGACCCTAGAAACAACATTTCCTAAGTTCCGTGACACCAAGTGTCTTGCTTTCTGCAATACTGAAGCCACCAGGCAGCCTGTCTTGTCCTCACCCTTTCCCCACTTCTGCTTTCTACGAATCAAAGTGAGAAAAATGTGGACAGCCACTGCTGGAACTCAGCCCTGAGGTGGGCTCACTGGGCTTGCCATAGTCTCCTTCCCTGTGGGATAGTGCAGACAGCTAAGGAAGGCACCCCCTCGCTGCCCTGCATCCTGCTGGAAACCTAGAAGGTCTAGTAGGCTTCAGTACCACTGGCTTCCTTCCCATTTCCGGGGAGACATGTGGCCTCCCATTTCCAGCCCAAGATGTGCTCAGCATCTGCATATGCTATCTGCACATGGGCTTGTGGAGACACCCCAAACTCTCCCTGAATGTGCTACCTCCCCGCCCCCACCCCTGTGTAGATTACCTCCAAAGGCTTTCATGTCCCTGGCACACCAGAAAAATATTAGAGAATTTCTATACTGGAACCAAAGACCATACCTTCATGGTTGTTAAAGTTATCTTGAAATAAGAGTGTGTTACACACACACACCTGTACTACACACATCTGCGCTACACACACACACAACTGCAGTCACACATCTGTTCTACACACACATCTGCATACATATATCTGCATTACACACACACACACACACACACACACACACACACACACAGGGGTCTCCTCGTGGGCATACATGCATCTGTTTATTACAGGAAAATGTGGCATTAAGGAAGCTGTATCCCAGGCTTAGTGATTGGGTGATGACAGTGATCATTATGACCTTTGTAATATTAGCCATGTGCGGCTCCTACACACATGAAGGTTAACAAGAGATCTTTCATACTGCTCCAGAAGTATGGGAAAAGTTCTTAAGGAAGCATTATTTTTTATTTCTTTTGAAAATGTTTAAAACTGCACTGGGTCACATCTGTCCATTGCCTGTCATGTCCTTATTGTGGAACCTTAAGCCAGCCGTGGAATTTCTCTTAGTGATTTCTCATCTGTAAAATCAGCTTGGAAAGGATGAAATGAGAGGCTGAGAGGCTGGGAGTGAATGCCCCGTGAAGACTACAAGGCCAGGGACGTAGCACCACATCTGGTCCTGTCCTGTCCATCCTCAGGCCATCCTGGGTCACACAGCTTGGGGCAAGCTGACCGTTTATCTTCAGCTATTCCTTGTATGAGTCACATACTCAGACTTGAGCCCTCTGATCATGGGACCAGAGCAGAGATTCTCTGGCTCGCCAAAGATGGGGCTATTGACCTTTACCCCTAGGTCAGCATAGGAGAGTGCTCAAGAGAATAAACAAAATCCCAGAGCCACAGACTCTAGCATACTGGCCAGGACATTCAGAAGAAGAGCTCGAGACAAGTAGTCACACCTTCCTACACCTTCCTACACCTTCCTACACCCTCCTAAGCTGCGACCTCAGAGCACTGGCATCAGGAAATGGCTTCCTGGGCTGCAAAGTGTCACCCAATGAGTTTCTCTTAGAGGTCCTTGAAAGTGCAGACCACCACACTTCTTAGCAACAAAGCCCAGTTCTAGAGTTGTGAAAATCTAGTCTGGCTAAAAACATTAATTTCCCTTGAGAACTGCTCAGTGTGCTCCCACCATGGCCAGAGCACTTTCACTGCATCGCATCTCTTCTCTTCCTACCTATTCTGTTCTGTCTCTCTGAACTCTTGGAGAAACCATGACAGTGACCATTATCACCATCACCACCATCACCATCACCACCATCACCATCACCACCATCACCA
>NC_022019.1:21007563-21015006 GCF_000317375.1 Microtus ochrogaster
ATTATCACCATCACCATCACCACCATTATCACCATCACCACCATCACCACCATCACCATCATCACCATCACCACCATCACCACCATCATCACCATCATCACCATCAACACCATCACCATCATCACCATCACCACCATCACCACCATCATCACCATCATCACCATCAACACCATCACCACCATCACCATCACCACCATCACCACCATCATCACCATCACCACCTTCACCATCATCACCATCACCACCTTCTCCATCATCACCATCACCACCTTCACCATCATCACCATCATCACCATCAATCACCATCAACAGCATCACCATCATCAATCATCATCACCACCCTCATCACCATCATCACCACCATCACCACCCTCATCACCATCACCATCACCAGCAACAACCCTGACTCCCACTATCTCCCACAAGTGTGCTTGTTTTCACATGGAATTCTTTCAGTTACTGAAATTAACCCATGACAGAAGTTCTGGCTTTTGTTTATACTTCACAGATAAAACTCAGACAGGTTAAATAAGTACCTCAGGACCACAGAGCGCATGAATGACTGCACTGGGACTTGGGGTTTCCAAGCCCATTCTCCACACTTCTAACTTGTTTTGCCTCTCTTGAGAGCATCAGAACAACCCTTCCGCCATGTGTGCTCAGAAGCCAACCATCCGACATGGGTGTGCCAGCCTCACATGCTTGGTTCTGCTCAGACTCTGTGTTTGAGTTTTAGAACGTCCACCCTAGTCCCCTGTAGGCAGTGTGCTTGCCAATTTTCACTGTAACTGAAAGGCTCGTGGTGTCCACCAACTAAGGGCAATTTGCCCTTTTCAGCTCCAGAGACATCTAACTAATTGGTGACAACAATATAGAGACAACCTTTAGCAGTCAAACTTATCCAAATTAATCATTTTGTTAGATTATTGGCAGCCCCGCCCATGCAGCAGTGTGTTGTTTCTCTAAGGCTCTGTTCCCAACTCTGAACCCAGCATGGAGAAACCAGCCAGCCCGAGGCAAATGCACTGGCCTCAATTTTCAGTTCTCCATTAAACCCTGTACCAGAATTTTTCTATTTCCAGGGGACAATCTGCTTTCATTCCAGCCCCCTCTCTGAGCCACTAGACACCAGCTGCTGGTGACAGAGTTTGAAAAATACCTCTCAAGTTTTAAGCATCCAGAACGGTTTACAGTGGTACTATATCAGCCCCCAACACACGTGAGAGCCAGAAGTGATATATGTGAACACCCGGTGTGGGCAGTTCCTCACTCAGGTACCCGCGCTAGCTAGCGGTTCATCAGTCCCATCACCCACCAGCCAGGGACGCGGATGAAGGATGGCGCCAACCCCAGCATCTCTCACATCCTTTGGCAGCCGGAACTGGGTTGAGCATGCAGGGATCCTGGTGTCTCTTGTGGGAAGGTAGGGAGCTCTAGATCTAGAATGCTGGCTGTGGTTGTCATCTAAGCTCCTCTCACCTTGTGACCTGTCCCTTCAGCTGGCGGCTGCAGGAGGCAGGGGCAGGACCATGGGTCAAGGCTACTTCAGCCGAGGCTGAATGACAGTCCTCATCCCCATTCTGAATTTCTCCGGGTGGGTCCTTTTTTGTTTCATCCTCCCTCAACCGCATTAAGTTCTTTTCTTCTTCTGAGACTGGGTTTCTCTATGTCACAGTCCTGGCTGTCCTGGAACTCGCTCTACAGACCAGGCTTGCCTCAAACGCACAGAAATCTACCTGCCTCTGCCTCTGGAGTGCTAGGATTAGAGATGTGTATCACCACTGACTGGATATTTTTTTTAATCATAAAAGTACTATGCATGCTCTGTATAGACATGTAAAAACCATTGAGAAGCGCATTCCCTATGATCCCATCCAGAGAACACCGCCATTACCTGGGGTTGGTGCTTTCAAATGTAATTGTTTATGATGTGAGAGTGTGTGTGTACGTGTGTGTGTGTGTGTGTGTGTGCGCGCGCGTGTGTGTTCATACACAACTGCACATGTGCAAGGAGAGGCCAGAGGTCAACTTCAGGTGTCCTTTCCTCAGAACGCCTTCACCTTATCTTTGGAGACAAGTCTCTCACCACGGACTTATGGCTCAACAAGGAGGTGAGGCTGACTGGCCAGGGAGCCCCAGAATCTACCTGTCTTGCCTCACTGGAATTCCTGGTGCCCTGGATCACACTTGGCTTTTGTCCAAGGGAATCTGGGGATTGAAATTCAAGTCTTCACGCTTACGCAGTAAGCACTGGACTGGCTGAGCTAGCTCCCTCGCCTCCTGTCTCACTTTTTTAAAGGGAATTGGTGTAAGCATCTTTATAGCATGGACACAGAGCCTTGTGTGGTAAGTAGCTTGGGGACTTTGCAGCTCAGTGTTCCTTGATTTGAGTCCTGTCCAATCTAGAGGTAGGTGACCTAAGTCATTGATTCTCTGGTTCAAAGAAGCAAAACAAAAGACTGCAGGCAAGAGCGGCGGGCATGCCTGACAATTTCCCCATGAGATGCAATCTCTAGTGGGTATGCCAGATTTATATGAGGCCTCTGTTGTGATATCCAGAGATTCTGAGTCCATGGGTCTGTCGATGTAACAACACATGCTTGTAATGAATTTCAACTCACAATCCACCAATTCCCAGTGTAACCTGAAGCGTGGAACAAAAATTATGAAGTCTATTTTTAAAGGTCTCGGTTCTGTGGAGTCCCCCAACGTCCCCATCTCCCTTCGGCAGCTCAGCCAATTACCTGAAGGCAGCAGCTGTTGAAAGGTCAGAGGTCAGATGGGACAGCCTCAGGATTTATGTCCATTTCAGGAGGCATTGACCCCCATCAGCTTCTTTTATGAGTCGGGACCAGGCAGGGATCATCAATATTGTTACAACAGGGTTGGGAGCCCATTCCCTCCCACAGTGGGACACACCGCCGGTGGGATCAGCCTCACAGCAGCCTTGCTTGGCTCAGCCTTCAGGTGTAAAATGGAAGACAAGTCTGCGCACACTCAGAATTGGAGCTCTGATGTAAGGTGACATTCTTTCCGTCAGAGCTGCGTTTAATTTGCAGGTGGGATGCTATCCCATGAGGGGTAGAAATTTAGACAAGTTGGAGATCCCCGCTTTTGCTCAGAACAGGGACCAAGTTTTGGAGACCTGTGAAGTGACACTTTGGCAGGGGTTTAATAATTGGCTCTTCTGGAGAAAAGTGTGTGTGTGTGTGTGTGTGTGTGTGTGTGTGCGCGCGCGCGCATGCATGTGCGTGCGCTTTGTGCATGTGTGTGTCTCTGTGTGGGCACATTTATTATAAAATCTGAGGCTATAATGATATATGCAAATAATGCAATACATAATTTTTGTTTTACTTCATTTTATGTATGTGATGTATTTACATGTTTTTGTGTGTGCAAGCATGTGGAAGTCAAAGGTTGATAATTCATGTCTTCCTCAATCCTGCTCCACTTTAGTTTTGAGACAGGGCTCAAAACTGAACCTTGAGCTCCCCAGTTTGGCTAAACTGCTGTCCAGTAAGCACCAGGGAGCCTCCTGAATCCCACTCCTCAGAGCTGGGATCATAGGCACATGCCACCGTACCTGGTTTTTTATGTGGGTGCTGGGGATCTGAACCCAGGTCCCCAAGCTTATGTGGCCAGCATCTTATCACCATACTTTTTTCTTTTCCTTAAAAGAATTTTTTTCATCCAATATGTTCTGATCACAATTTCCCCTCTCCCAGCTCCTCCCAGATCGCCCGGACCTGTGCACCACCCAATACCATACTCATTCTTTCTCCTTTTCTCTTTTTCTTTCTTTGAAAAGAAATGTATTTATCTATTCTTTTCTTGAGAAAAGGTATTTTTCATACAATACATTCTGGTTATAGCTTCCCCTCCCCCAACTCCTCCCAGCATCCCACCATTTCTCCTCCCATCTGAATCCACACTCCTTCCTATTGCTAGAAAACAAATAGATTTCTAAGAATAATGATAAGCAAAAACAGACTAGCATAGGACAAAACAAACAAACAGGCAGAAGAAAAATACCCAAAGAAAAATCATGAAGAATCCTTATAGACACAGATACTCATAGGTTCACACGCACAGGAATCCCATAAAAACACAAAATGGGAAACCATAATATATATGCAAATGAACTGTAAACTTAAAAAAAAAATCCCTGACAAAACATTATGAAACAAAGAACCACCAAAGATGCCAATGAATTTGTAGTGTATTGGCCATCTGCTGCTGGCCATGGGTTCTGCCCTTAAGAGTGGTTTGTATACCCAGTAAGACTCCATAGAGGAAAACTAATTTTTCATTTGTGAGTGGTTATCAATTGGAAATAACCTCTTGGTTAGGGATGGGGCTTGTGTTTACGTCTCCTCTTAGCACTGGGCCTGCATCTGGGACTGGTCTGTGCAGGCCCTGTTCATGCTGCCAGTCTCTGTGAGTCTGTATGGGCTTCGGTCCTGCTGTCTTTAGCAGGCCTTGTTTCTTCAGTGTCCTCCATTCTCTCCAGCTCTTACTCTCTCCCTACCATCTTTCACTAGAGCTTCCTGAGTCCCGATGGGCGGGGATTTGATGGAGACATCCCACTTAGGACTCAGTCTTCTACGGTCTCTTCCCCTTGACCAGCGGTGGGTTTGAATTTGTCCCCATCTGCAGGAGGAAGCTTCCCTGATAATCTTAAGTACAGCAGAATGTCATAGACGTCATCTTATGGCTATGTTCCTTTATCCATAGGTTAGTATTTGGTTTTCCCCTGGGTCCCTGGTCTATCTGGTTCCAGGGTCCGGGTCAGGGATGGGTTCTACCTCATGGAATGGGGCTTCAATCCAATTAGATTTTGGTTGGTTCCTCCCAAAGGCTTCATGCCATATTGCACTAACGCATCTTGCAGGCAGGTCATCTTCGCAGAATAAACAGTTTATAGCTGAGCCAGTGTTTACCTTTCTCTTTGGTAGCAGGCAGAGTACCTTCCAGTACCATGGACACTGGAACATAGGGGTGAAGGCTCTAGGCAGGCACCAGCTCAGCTTCTCCGTGTTCTTTAAGTTGTGTGTGTTTCTCTTTAGCAATAGGGCCTTATATCAGTTTGTGGAGTGTTGTAATAGGAGCGGCGGGGCTGCGTCCCCAGCACCCCAGCCGCTTGGCTAGCTTATGCCCTGAAATAACAACACACAAACTGTATTCATTTAAACACTGCTTGGCCATTTCTATCTAGCCTCTTCTAGGCTAACTCTCGCACCTGGACTAGCCCATCTCTAATAATCTGCTGTAGCCCACAAGGTGGCTTACCAGGGAGATTCTAGCCTACGTCCATCCTGGGTCGGAGCTTCATCGCGTGTGCCTCAGAGAGCAGAGCTCTCGCCTCTGTCCGCAAGAGTGGAGCATCGTGTCTCTCTGAGGCGTCTGCCCCTGAGAGGAGAGCTGTCGAGTCTGACCTCACTTCCTCTTCTGCCCAGCGTTCCATTCCGTCCACTCCTCCCACCTATGCTTTAACCTATCAGGGCAAGCAGCTTCTTTATTTAATTAACCAATGACCTTCCTCCATCAGTGGAGAGGGACCAACAGCCAAGCAAGCCCTTTCGTCCATGGCTGTTTCCATACAGACAGACTCTTGTTCTGCTGTCTTGAAGTTCCTGCTGCGTACTTAGCAACATATCCACTGTTGATCTGGAGCCAGCTGGGGACTCTTGTAAACCACACCAGAACACAGCATCACCAGCTGCCTGTCCCAAGGGATGAGCTGTGACTCTTGCTGACAGCAACTGGAGTTCTTCTGTTTACCGTATAAATATTTCTACTGAGAATTATCCTGACAACCCTGACGTCTTGCCTACTCTTTTTTTTCTTCCCAGGGGCTATACCCCCAAGTCCAGAGGAAAGATGATCTCAGGGGCATTTGTTCCTTGCCTCACTCCGTAACAATATCTCAACCCTCATCATTAGGATTCGGTGACTAGGGGAGATGAATTCTTACCACTTTGTTGAATTTTCACATTGTAATAATTCTCCTGAGAAATATCACAATTTCTGGGGAAGATATTTTCTTCTCCTACTACCCGTGTCATGAATCGGCATGAACAGACAGCATCTCCACAAAGCCTCACCTCACTGAGCTCTTGTGTCTTCCCCAGCTGGCCTAGACCAGTGCCTGGGAGAGTCTACCAGCAAGCCATGACTGTCACCCTGGCAACCATATTAGTAATTGTTCTTGTTGCTGTCATAAAACACTCGACAAGAAAGAAGTCAAGAAGCAAGGGAGGGTTTATTTTGGTTCAGTCCATCATGGTGAGGAAGTCACGGCGACAGGAATGAAACAGTTGGCCACATTTTTATCCACACTCAGGACACAGAAAGAGAGGAATGGTGGCTGCTTGCTTTCTCCTTTTCATTCAGAGACCCTAGACCAGGGGATGGTGCCACTCATAGTCAGAGCAGGTTTTGTCCCTTTGGGTCAACCTTTTTGGGAATAAAAGCATAAACAACATCTAGAGGTGAGCGTCCATGGCTACTCTAAAGCCTATCAAGTTGACATGACATCATAGTAACCAATGCTTAAGAGACCTTGCTTAAGAGATTACAGGAGCTACCAGGTATAAGAAACACTTTATAATGTTGAAATGATGTCTCAAGGTAACTGTTCTTTACTAGAGATGGCAAGAGGATTGCATAGCTCCATGAAAGGCCGTATTCATACAATTCCATTGTCATTTCAGTCACCGATGTTAGAAGGGCATATGCCGGGACTGAAGAAATGGCTCAGTGGTTAAGAGCACCGGCTGTTCTTCTAGAGGACCTGGGTTCAATTCCCAGTACCCACATGGCAGCTCACAATTGTCTGTAACTGCAGTTCTAGGGGATCTATGGCACAAGGCACACACGTGATGCATATGTGTGTGTGTGTGTGTGTGTGTGTATGTGTGTGTGTGTGTGTGTGTGCAGGCAAAATACCCGTATACATAAGATAAAATTTTAAAAAACTGAAAGTGTGTGGAGATTTCTTCCTCCATCCTCCATCCTCCCCAACCTCCTCTGGCTGTCAAAATGCTCTGTACAGATGGCCCCAAACTTGTAGTCTTTCAACTTCACTAATGCGTCAAGAGCAACACCTTGGGCAGAACTCGTGCTATGAGCTTTAACTATGGTCATCTGGGGTTGGCTACATGGTACAATACTCTTGGGCAATGGCCGCAAACTGTGGTTCCCGGTCAGCCCTGATCCTACAGGGAAACGACACTCCACATCAGATGAAGGTCTATGCGAGAATGCTCACTAGGCTAGGCACATCGTGAAGTACTCTAGATGCAAGGAATTTCTGCCTGGTGATGGGACTCTTAGGATGTAATCACATGGTAAATTGAGGCGCGTCTTTAAATCTGCTTACACCTTTCAACACAACCTCGTTTCTCCTTGTTTTGCAAGAATTAGTCCCTGAAAAGACCAAGT
>NC_022019.1:21015438-21025106 GCF_000317375.1 Microtus ochrogaster
CCCCCCCCCACGACCCAGACTCACCTATTATTCCTGGCTCACTTTATTGACACCTCTTAAACAAGCCTCCCCTGAACATCAAGCCATTGGGTTCTGAAAGGAACACTTCCTGCTTCACACCGTCATAGCACAGCAGTCTATGGCCGCTCGTATGCTAGGTGCTGGAGGCTAAAGCAGCAGCGTCTAGGACCATATCCCCCTCAACACTTCTAGTATATTTTTGATGCTCCATAGGTGGAGGGGAATTATGTCTGCCTTTATGTTCATAGTCATTTTTCCCCG
Source organism: Microtus ochrogaster (assembly GCF_000317375.1). Classification (NCBI taxonomy): domain Eukaryota; kingdom Metazoa; phylum Chordata; class Mammalia; order Rodentia; family Cricetidae; genus Microtus; species Microtus ochrogaster. The sequence continues at coordinate 21,015,721 of NC_022019.1, forward strand.
AGGTCCTGGGCGAACATAAAGATCAGAAGCAAACCCTGGCAGTGTGCCCTTCCCTTGGGATGGTTGGGAAGTAAGGCCTCATCCCACTGCCTGCTGTGAACACAGTACCGAGAGAGGTCACCCACAAAGACAAAGATATTCTGTCTCATTACCAATTCAGTTCCAATGGAAGCCCTTGCCGGGACCCTTCATTTCTTGTGTTAAAACAACAAACAGGGTGACCCCAGTCCCATCTCTAATAAGGAGCATGGGTCAACAATTACTCATTTGAGCCAGAGCTTCCTTCCGCCTGACAGGCTAAGATGAAAATTTGTGCTCTTACTGGCAAGAGCTATAAATTAGTTTGATGCCACTGTTAAACCCAGAGGCGAGTAAGAGCGGATTGAAAGTGGGGGAGGGTCAACACGGAAAGCCTGACTGCTTCCAACAACAAAGCCAGCAACTTCAGAGACCACGTGGACAAGGGAGGCCGGAGCGAGAGAGGTGGATGAGAGTGAGCCAGACAGAAAGTCACACGGTGACTCTGGGACCGGACCTTGTCCTCATTGAGGTTCTGAATGAAAATCCACTTTCCTTTTTATCCTAAATGTGTGGAGGGTTGCCGGACGAAAGAACATATAAATGGTGGACTATATGGAGCAATCACCTTTAGCATGGTCCAAATAAAGTCATTTATGTGGCATCCATGGAAGTTCTCCCCGGGGTTCTCCAAGGCCAAGGAAGCCCCTACGATGGCACTTCTCTTTTATATGCTTGACACATATTCTTTCATGACCCTCAGATTTGGGAAAATAATTTCCGAGAATAGACATGCACTATTTAGACATCTATGTTAAAGAACAAGGCAGGAGGAGTACCCTATCAAAGCATTAATAGTTCTCCTGTTAGGATGGGGCAGTGTGAGGTGTGCTACTCTTGTCTTTGTACAATGTAGGATTTTCTCAAATGTTTGAGATGGGGTTGCATTAGCTCCTAATCGGGAAACAGTAAGTTTAAAAGCAATTCCCCACCAGCCTGCTGATATCTGAGATGGGAAAGGGGGTTGTTGATAGGACCCATCTAGAGGAGACGGGAATCACCCAGGCTTGACTCTGGAATGTTACACACATCGTTTCTCTGCAGAAGATTTATCTTCCTCATTATGTTTGCTCTTTACTTAACATTAGGATTAGATCCAGGTCCCTGGCTCCTCTGCCAACTGATGAGCTAAGCGGGTTAGGAAGGAAAGCTCAGCTTGGGATGGAATAAAATATGAGCAGCATACTGTCTGCATGGGGATGGTTGAGTGTGGCAGCTGGATAGGGAGGGACAGGAAGTGCCCCCATGCAGATAGACCCTACCTTCTCTATTCTCTGTCCCTGTATATTGGCTACCGGTAGAAACTGTCTCCACCTCCCATCTGGAAGGTTGAGATGATACACGTGATGTTCTTAGGATGGACAGTCTGTGATTCAGACGCAGACATAGCCCATGCCTCCATTCACCAAAGACTTCCCTTGCAAGTGGCTTTTGTCTTCAAAACATCATTTGTCATACTGTCCAGGAGAGAAGTAAGTATCATATCCACCCTGTAGTCATAGAAACTGAGGTTGGAAAGAAAAAGGGACTTCCCCTTGCCCATCAAAGCGGAGGAGGAACTTGATCCCCATGTCTATTCTGTCTTTCTCTCAGAGTTCCTGTCCCCTACCTCATCAGTCACCACTGAGACTGCTGGTGGTGCCTAGCTCCTTTTCTTATCCCACCCGGGGAAATATAAGCTTCATTCTGAGACCCGGCCATCAGGACGTGTGACATTTAGACAGGGACTAATGTGCAGTGGGTGGGGGAGATCAAAGGTTGTGGACATGACGAGTTCTAGCAATGGCGAGAAACTGAGGAGGCTTAGGGTTCATTCTGGCTGCTTGCCACGAGGCTGGGACATTGGCAGAGCTGGCCTTAAAGACTTGCCATTTCTTTGTTCTCCGGGGAAGGCTTGGGTACCATTATCGGCTTATCTTTTGTCAGAAATAGTCTCTAATATTAGTATCATAGAGGAATTTGGGAGGCAGTCATAGAATTGGGGCAGCGATATGGAGAAAGACAAAGTCCTTCCAAACCATCCTCTTTTGCAAACATAAATTGTTTTCAAGACTCCTTAAAGGAATCCTAGACACTTTCTCACTATTGAGCAAGGTTCTGTCTTCTCCCCTTCTGAACTTCCTCTCCCACTGGGTTGAGAATTAAGAGATGAGAAGGCAAAAATGTTGGGACAAATTGTGCTCGAGACAGGGTAAAACATATTCTTTGACATTTTAAAGTTTTGAAAGGGTTTATTTGAGTAGATAGTCAAAGAAAAAGAAACCACCAAATCAAAGTGGGTAGAAGCAGTTGCTGGGAAATTGTTGTAAGAGGGATGTGGAAACAAAACAAATGAACTATTTGATTGGTTAAAATATGAACTACTGCCTTCTTTTAGGTAAGGAGGTTAAGACAGTGTAATCAATGTCCAGCTAGCTGCCTGAGGTTGACTGAGCTTGAGTTTTGTCTGGATAGTCTAGGAACCCAGTGTATTAGAACCACTGTGACTAGCAGTCCTTTGTATTATCCAGGATTCTCTAGAACAAAGCTAATGGAATCAATATATATTTTAGGGATTTATTAAATCAATTTATACTGAAATAGCAGCAACAGCTGTCTCGTACCTGAGAAGCTGAGAACCCCGTGGGTGCTCCCCTGCCCTTGAGGTTGGTGCTTCAGCAGCGGGAATAGTCTGATAATCGCTCTCACACTGGAGAGCCTGACAATCCCATAGCTGCTCGGAACACAAGACTGGACCCACCTCAGCAGCCCCAATCTGGTGCTAAAGCCATGGAGGGTTTCTGGAGAGTTACCAGTCTCAGTGAGACAGTGGAAGCCTGGAAGCCATGGCTCTAACTTCAGTGAAGGAAGCAGCAGCAATGGGGTAAATCAACTCAACAGCCAGAGAGAAAGCTGAGCCAGCCAAAGACAATCTTCCGGCAGCAGGCCCCTTTGTGCCTAGGCTGCCACCAAAAGGTGCCGCCCACATTTGGGGTGGGTCTTCCCACATCAATTAAGGCAGTCAGGTCAGGTATAAGGTTCCCTGCTCAGGTCATTCTAATTTGTGGCAAGTTGATCTTAAAACCAACTATCACATCCTTCAACTAAAGTTTTCAAGCAACCTCTGCCAGAACCTGATGAAGATAACCTCTGACCTTTCTCCTACAGGCGAAATAGTTTCCTTCCCTTTGAGAAAAGTGACCTCTCAGAGGAAAGGGGTCATACTTGATTTGTTCACTGCCTTATCCCCAGCACCTCATAAACTGTAACATAAAATGAATAGTGATGGATGGATGGAAGGATGGATGGGTGGGTGGATGGATGGATGGATGGATGGATGGATGGATGGACGGATGGATGGACAGATGGATGGACGGATGGACGGACGGACAGACGGATGGATGGATGGATGGATGGATGGACAGATGGACAGACGGATGGATGGGTGCATGAATGGATGGAAGGATGGATGGATGGACGGACGGATGGATGGACAGATGGACGGACGGATGGACGGATGGACGGATGGACGGATGGATGGATGGATGGACGGACAGATGGAGAGACGGATGGATGGGTGGATGGATGGATGGAAGGATGGATGGGTGGGTGGACGGACAGATGGACAGACAGACGGAAGGACGGACGGACGGATGGATGGATGGATGGATGGACGGACGGACAGATGGACAGACGGATGGATGGGTGGATGGGTGAATAGACAGATGAAAGGACAGATGGGAGGATGGGTGGATGAATGAATGGATGGATGGGTGGGTGGATGGATTTGTTATATAAAGAGGTATGGAAACCAGTAGATCCTGGAGAAAAGCACATTTGTTTATGTCTTATTACTTAAAACTAAGAGAGAGAGAGAGAGAAAAGCTGCTTTGGAATCCTGCACATGAAAACCCTATTAAGCTAAACAGTAGAAAATTATGAGAAGCTATAAAAATGGATAATTTATTAATTAAAGCTAAGTTCTTTACTAACGTACAAATTTAAATACTGTGAGAAGAAAGAAGATTAAGGAACTTCCATTCTGTGGATAAGAATTCCTTCAAGGCCTCTGCTTCCCCAGTCCCCCCATGAGTTCCTGCTATGCCCGCTGTCTGCAGGGCTCTGCCTGATTACTAAATCAGGCAGCCGTCCAGCTCAGAGTACAGTCCCATCACATCTATTGTGAAGGTGACAATGTATCCCAGTGGGACTTAGAGTTGTTAAAGAATCAAAGACACAGAGGGTGATGGCTGAGGTCATTTAGGAGCTTCTCCTTGGTTCCTACAGGGATTCAGGTGCTTGGGGGTGACCCCAGGTCTGATGCAGCCATCAAGGGAGGGGAGGTGTATCTCTCACTCTTCAGGCTACAGTGGCCAAAGTTCCAGCTTCCCTGGGAGCTGGTCCAGACCTATTGCAACCAAGTTTGCATTTTAACAAGCTGCACAGGTGCTTTGCATGCACACTTCTCAGGAGTTGAGGACTGCAGTCTAGCCCAGTAGGCAGAGTAGTAAATGGAGGTTCGGGTGCTTGTGCAGCTGCTAGGAATGTTGTATGTGATTTATACACATGCGGCATAGGGGGAGTTCCAGGCATGTCCTCTCCTCCACAAATCCCCAAGGCATGAAGAGAAAAGAAAAGAGGTAAACCCACTCTCCTAGGCGGTCATGGGCAACCCAGCTGTGGGCATGACCCAAAAGGAAGAACTTTAATCCAGAAAAGGCTGAACTAGAGGTTGAGGACTTAGTCATTAAGAGACCAGGCCTTTTGGAGAGTCTAGAAGCTTCATGAAAGTGAGTGCTCTCCAATAGGGAGAAAAGTGAACAAAACAGACCAAGGTAGAAATAAAGCCATGGTGACTTCTGGGAAGGAATACCTACATGGGGACAATTTAAATTGCCTTGAAGTAGCACCAACTAATTATCTTGGAACACTAATAAACTTGTTCCTTAGAGACATGTCACAGCTTTAATAACTCAAAGATGAATTGTAGATGAATGAATTATTTGGGACTGCATGGATAGCTAAGCTCCCAAGCCCAGAGGGCAGCAATTTCCCCTTCTTCCTTCATACCGCCCCCAAGCCGGATTTTTATTAAATATGCACCTAGCACTGATAGGCAGAGACGTAGACTTAATAAAACACCTTCCCCACCTCACTTGAGAGGATGCTCAATGCTATCAGGAGCTGTGTGAGATTGCACTGTTCTCGGGTTGGGGTGAGGGGAGCCACGTGCATCCTTGTTTCAGAGCTGAGCCCTTTCGTCTAGTCTCAGAAAGGAACTTTCTGGCTCTAGGACCACAGCCTCCTGCAGGCAGGCTGTAGACTTCTTCAGTGCCAGTCCTGGTTTCTCTGTGGCTCTGGAGAACTCACCACAGGGCTCTTGTTCCCCATTGTTCTGACCCAAGTGTGGCTTCTTCTCATCTCCTAGCTAGATAAGCTAGCTATTAGCATCACTGGCAAAAGAGACACCCTCCAACAGATGGAGAGGTGAAAGGCAGGACCTCCTAAATTCTTACTCCTGTTGTGAGACAGTCTCATTTATCAGCGACCTAGACACAAAAGCCATAGACACCCTCGCACCCTCCCCCTTTCCTTCTGCTCAGGAGCCCTGCAGGAAAGATACTCAAGGAAGTTGCTGATGAGGACCGTGGGATACAACTTGATTTGTTCATAGGATTGTCTAAACTCACAAAGCATCATTGCCTTAACCAAACACTTGACAATGATAATGATAATAACAACGATAATGGTGATGGTGGTGGTGGTGATAAGGATGATGATGATGATGATGATAATAATGACGATGATAATGATGGTGGTGGTGGTGGTGGTGGTGATAAGGATGATGGTGATGATGATGGTGGTAGTGGTGATAAGGATGATGGTGATGATGATGATGATGATGATGATGATGATGATGATGATGACGACGACAATGGTGGTGGTGATAAGGATGATGGTGATGACGATGATGGTGGTGATGATGATGATGATGACAGTGATGGTGGTGGTGGTGATAAGGATGATGCTGATGATAATAATGATGATGATAATGATGGTGGTGATAAGGATGATGGTGATGACGATGATGGTAATAATGATGATGATGACAATGGTGGTGGTAGTGATAAGGATGGTGGTGATGACGATGATGATAATGGTAGTGGTGGCAGTGGCAGTGGTGGTGGCTGCAGCAATCATTTGTGAATTGCCAGTTACATTCCAGGTACTCAGCTGGCTTGCTTTGTGTGTTGTAGCCAGTATCCACTGTCTAGTGGCCAGGCAGAAATACTCAGTGAAAGACTTTTGATGATGAAAATTTTAACCCCAACTGAAATCATCAGGAGTCTTTAAAGGAAATCTGTTAGCCAACTAAGAACCACCCACATCCCAGAATGACATGTTTCCACTGTATCGTATTTTCACTATGTGCATGCTCCATCCTCCCTATAAGCCCTACCATCCTGACATGGTCCACTAATGTCTGATTTCCATTCCCTGCTCAGAGTCAGCCAGTCTGTGCCCCCACTTGCCTGCCATAAATCTCTTGCGTGAGATCTATTGCCTGGTGTGATTTTTGTGACATCCTTTGGCCCTGAATGGCAAGAACTCTTCTGCTGCAAAACCCTTTCAATATCTAAAAGGACATTTATGATTTATAATCTCATCTACTTTAGGTATAATTCTAGAGATTATGTAAAGTGTGGGTTTTTAGCCCCAACTAGCTGGTTGCTGATGATGGTGATAGTTATATCTACCCCCGATGTCTTTTCTACTTTGGCCTCTACATTACAAATGTTTTCTGCGTCTCATTCAGTTCTTACCCACACTCTGGGAGATCTTATAATTCTTACTTTATAAATTGGAAAACTGAAGCATGAAGAGGTTAATTAAAGAGTCCAAGATTCATACTCATGTTGGCGTGACTTCAAAAACCAGTTTTCTTTCTACTCTGTATCACTGATTTCCAATCTACTCAATAAAATGATATATTTCCCATTTTAAGAATAGACTTTTATGAAAGCCTTTTTGGAGCTCAGGCCACTGTCAAGAAAGACTCTGGAGCCAGGTGGTGGTGGCACCCGCCTTTACTCGGGAGGCAGAGGCAGGCGGATCTTTGTGAGTTCAAGGCCAGCCTGATCTACAGGAGCTAGTTCCAGGACAGGCTCCAAAGCTACAGAGAAACTCGTCTCAGAAAAAAAAAAAGACTCTGGACAGTTGTATTGTGTGTTAGAATGAGCATGCAACAGATAGACTAGACCTTGCTAAGAAGAAGGGGCCCCTAGTGGGCGGATACAATGGAGCCAAGCCAAGGGTGCTCTGTGGAGGGTGGGAAGGTGGGGAGATACAATGGGACAAGTTGAATTTGTAGAGTTCTCCATAGGGATTTCTTTGAAGAACGGAGACACAAGCACACCTGGGGTAATCAGGCCATCGGAGTGTCTCATGCCATCCAGGACACATTTCCGCACCCTCAAAATTTGCAAGTATGCATGCTTTCCATGTTTAGACTTACCTACGTGACAGTTTCTAGAAGCCTACCTTCTCCCTAAGGTTAGGGCACTCAGTTGGCTGCAGTGGCCTCTGTTGTTAATAGATCAACACTACTGCCCACGGTCTGGAGTCGTCCAGATCTGCTGAGCGTGCTCTCCCAGTGAAGCTCAACACACTCCCCTCAGTCATCCCGTGGTCCTGAACCCATCCTCCATGGATGTTTCTTGTTAATGGGGTTCCAGGTAATTACATCTTAACCTTTAAGCTGCTCATGTAAGCCCAGATTCCACTTACAGCTGCAGTATAAAAGTCGAACTCTGCAAAAAGTTCCTTCTAAGGAAGATCTTTTCATCTATAAGACTCATTAGCATGCTCCAAGCCTCACACAGAAAAAAATGAGAGCCAGAGATAAATGGAAAGACAGCAGCTTTTCTCCAGCCTTGTGTTTAGACTGCAGATCTGCCCTGAACGCCTGCAGGGTTCAAGGCAAAATTACAAGTGAAAGCTCACACACACACACACGCACATATACCTACACACATGCATGCACACACACGTACACACATACCTAAAATATTTCTAAGTAAAAACTCCAGGTATGAGACTCTACAAATATGTTTTATGCTTCTAACTTAATAATTCATTTCTTCATAATGAACTATGTGCACAGTTCCAGTCAGCAGTCTGGGTCCCTATCTCCCAAAGCTGGCTCGTTCCACACTGTGAGAGACCTTCCATAAAGCCGAGAGCACACTCCAGCTCAACAGTCAAATTCTTCCCACCTTCCCCCAAGATACCTACCCATTGGCTACTCTTTGAGCTCAAGGAATTGCCTTCTGGCTAATGGATCCCTGGATAGCCTAGACTGCAGGGAACTGTCTCGGTCATTAGGATGGATTTTCAGCATCTTGGTTATCTGGGTGGTATATTGAAATATAGAGAGAATATGGTAGATTGTAGGGCTCTCGGTGGGCTCAGTCCATTAGTTACTGTCTTGGTCACTGCTCTATTGCTGGGAAGAGACACCATGGCCAAGGCAACTCTTAGAAGAGAAAACAGAGGTTTTTAGTCCATTATCATCACAGCAAGAAGCATAGTTGGAGGAGCATTGAGAGTTACATTCTGATCTGTAGCAAAGAGAGCGAGACTCCTGATCCACAGGCAGATAGACTCTGGGCTTGGCACGGGCTTTGGGAACTTCAAAACCCACCCCTAGTGCAACACTCTTTCTCCAACAAGGCCAATCTCTTAATCCTTCTAATCCTTTCAAATCGTGCCACTCCCTAGCTACTAAGCTTTCAAATAGATGAGCCTATGGGGCCACCACTCTTGTTCAGGCCACCCCAGCTCCTCATCTTAGGAGAGAATGGACCTAGAGATCAACGATAATCTTTGCTTGAGCCGGAGCTACCTTTGTGTAGGTGAGCATGGGGGCTCTTCGGTCGTTTGTGAGGTCAATAATCCTGCTGGGGCACATGAGAGAAAATCCATCTAGATCTCTCTAGGAGACAGACAGATTTCCTCTATTAATCCAGCAGACTGCGCTTCCCAGCCTATTTGCCGCTTACAATTGGGAAACAAATGATTGACACTTTCCAGTAAACCCTAAAAAGTAAAAGCAAAATGAATGCCTCTCTGGCACGTGACGGTTCTTGTCAAGCTTGAGTGTAGCCTCTGTGTCCCATTCCTGTCATTTTAGGATGTGACTCTTCCAGGACTCCATCCCCAGGAGCTCACAGCTGTGAATTCACGGAACCACACACACAGACACACAAACACACAGAGAGGAGAGAGAGAGAGAGAGAGAGAGAGAGAGAGAGAGAGAGAGAGAGAGA
>NC_022019.1:21025206-21030315 GCF_000317375.1 Microtus ochrogaster
GAGAGAGAGAGAGAGAGAGAGAGAGAGAGAGAGAGAGAGAGAGAGAGAGATTTCTCTAGCAGCTGGGGAGCCGGGGTAGAGGAGAGAGCCACCAGTGCATATGGGCAAGAAAGGGGTTCAGTTGATAAGCCATGACTCATTCTTTCATTCCAATAGTGTGTACTCATTGAAAATCTGTGAACCCCCTGGAGCTGAAAAGTGCCGGTCTTGCCCACCACAGGATACAGTACTGGGAAAATGAATATAACCCCTGTCATCAATAACTCCAGCCCAACCAAGGAGAGAGAGCCACCAACTAGCGACTTTCAATGCACGTTGAATAAAGAAGTTGTCTGACGCTCAATTGCTTTCTGACCACATCCCAGGACAGGGGTCAAGGCAGTAACCAGAAGAGATGATTGCCTCAAACCGGCATCAGCCTGAGCCCATGGCTGACAAAGCTGAGTGAGGTAAAGGGCTGAGCCAGTGTGTTCTAGAGGAGGCTATTACCAGTGCATCTGTGCTGCAAACGTGTGCCAAGCACCTGTGTGTGCCGGGCACTGTACTCTCATCAACAATGATTCTAGTGAGAAGGTAACACAGACGAACCAACTAACGCTGCCCAGGCAAGGGGGTGGATCTAGAAGCTAAAGGCCCCATGATCTCAAGTCTAGGGACTCAAGCGTGCAGGGTTCTGTCATTCTCAGAGCATCATCCCCGTTTTCTTTCCTATCCCTCACATAACCAGGGATCTCCTTTCAAAGAGGACCACTTGGGAGGCTTTGAGACCACAGAGGTCTATGTGGTCATCTCTATGGGTTCCTTAAGTTATTTGTCACGCATGGGTCTTGGTTTAAAACAGATTTATCCACCACAGTTGTTTCTTTCTTCAGTAGCATCCTGTTTCCCTCTTCCTGAGTGAATTGGTGGCATAGATAGATCCTGAATCCATGATCACCACACCCAGCTTCAGGGATTTTAGTCACCAGAAAAGAAACTGCATGCAAAAATAGTCCTTTTTCTCTGTTTTTTTTTTTGGGGGGGGTGAGACTGGGCTCTCTCTCTCCCTCTCTCTCTCTCTCTCTCTCTCTCTCTCTCTCTCTCTGGCAGCTCCATGCATGAATATAATGGCTTTCGGTCATTTCATTGCCGTCTCCCGCTCACCTCCCTCTGAAACTTTCCTCTTCTCCCTTCCACCTCCACATCTCCTTCCTTTGGATGGACCCACCATTCCATTACAGCTGCTCCCACCAGCATGGGGAGGTTTTTGTTTTTGTTTTTGTTTTTCTGGCCCAAAGGCCATTGCTCAGAGTCTACAGCATTGAGGAAAGTGACACCTTCTCGCCCAGAAACCATTAACTGCCAGTACCCCCCCCCCACACACACACACTACACACTGTTAGGAATAGGACCTCATAGCCCCCCACCCATGATGAAATGTTGGCTGGACCAGTCTTGTACAGGTCTTGTGCAAATAACCACAGCTTCGGTGAGTTCATGAATGCACTGGCCATGTTGTGTCCAAAAGATGTATTTCTGCCCATCTCCCCAGCCTCTGACTCTTATATTCTTTCTACCCCATCTTCATAAATGTTTCCTGAGCCTAGGAGGGAGTGATAGAGCTGCGCCATTTAGAGTCAAGCTTTCCACCATCATTTACCCTTTGCCCTTTGACCAGCTCTGAGTCTCTGCGTTAACTGCCCCCCCTGCTCTAAGGAGCACGTCTGAGCACACATTAATCTATGCTTCTAAATATGAGTATTTACAAAGCAGCTTGACAATGTTTTTTGAGCCAGGGTCTTATACAGGCTGATGTCAAACTCATGACAATCCTCCTGCCTCAGCCTCCCAAATGCCAGAATTACAGCATGCAGTGAAGTAACACCTGAACTCTTAAGGGAGGGTATCCGGCTACCGTAAGTCCTATCTCAGAGGCTGGGCACCAAGTGCTTACTTAGAGAAGGAACTTTCAGAACCCATTCGCCAAAGACTCGGAGACTCCGTGTGCCTGACTTCTCTTTAGTTGACTCTCGCACATCAGAGAGTCCACTCTGAGCATCTGTTCCGCTGATTGACAAGCCACTAATTTCCCCAATGAGAACCCATGCGTAAGTGTTAATTAGCAGCATCTGGTGTGAATCAGAGCTACAGCTAGCAATTGAGGCAATTGTGCTCGTTATCTCTGGTGCATGGTCTTTTCCAATAAAACGTTAGGTGATCGTGCTGAGGTGTGAATTCCCGAAACAGGCATTGACAGCCCCACCGGAGTATGGTGTTAAAATGTATGCATTTAGATCCTACTCACTATGCAGAAGTATTTTAACGAAGAATGCAGACATGACCATAAGGCCCACAGAAACATATCACCCAACTCTGCCCCGTCAATCGGCTGAGAACTGAATCCCAGGGAGCGGGGAGAGCAGTGCTACATTAGGATGTCCTGTCTGTGTGTTGAAGCTTCACTGTGACTTCTATCTCTAGCCCTAACCCTAACCCTAACCCTCACCCCTAAGGATTGTTTTGTTGTTTTGTTTGGTTGGTTGGTTTTAGTTTTTCAAGACAGGGTTTCTCAGGTAAGAGCCCTGTCTGTTTGGAATTTGCCTGTGCCCAGGCTGACCTTGAACTCGGAGATCTGCCTCCCGGAAAATTAAGGCGAGCACTGCCACCCGTGGCCTCAGCTCACTTCTTAACCGTTGGTGGAGTGTTTCCGTGTCTTCCCAGGCTTTTGATGGTCACAGGTTTTGAGGGAAAGATGCAGAGAAGCAGGAAAACCAAATAAGAAAACATTTAGCTTTTCTCTCTGCCTGTCTTTCTCAGAAACAGACAGTGATTAAACACTAAAGCCCTAAGTCATGTTTACCCTCACTTCTGGGCCGACCTGACTGTTTACTGGGGATCAGGCCTTGACATTAGCCCCACCCTCTAATACTTGCCCAAAATGTTCTGCCACCCGTCCTGTTTGTTCTTCCACCCTCTGGATAAAAGGCCTTGGCAACATTGGACCTGTCCCTTCTCCCAGGATTCAATCCTCTGCTAACTAGCACAAACACACATCTGAGCATCATTTAAACCTGGGCACAGAATCCTCTTCCTGTTCAAGTAGCATGGCCCCAGTTCCTTGAGGTGAGTGGAAAGGAAAAGCAACCCTCTGGGTGAGCCTTCTACCCACAGGGAGCAGAAGCTGGAGAAAGGGTCCCAGATAATTCCAAGGACAGGTTTCCCCTCCTGAAATCAGGATTCAGAAAGGACAGCCATTACCAAGCCTAGGAGTGTGGCTGATCAAATTGAGAAATGTGTCTTAAAATTCAAGTACACCCTTGGTGGAAGTAGGCTCACTAATGGTTAGGGATAGAATTATACCCAGTCTATAAAGCCTAACATTTCTAAACCCAATTTCGTGGCTTACTCTAAAGGTTAATTCCAAACCTCTCTTGCAAATGGGAAGTTAAACACGGCCAATAGAGGGACGCCATCCATTGCCTGACGGAGGGTTTATCAGTGGTAAGAGTTCATTAGTTTTAATTAGTGTAGTCACTAATGTTGCGTTAACAGTTTAGTGAAGGAAAGTAATTACTCTCACATCCACTGTATTAGATGGGAAGATTAGGATTCATCATCCAAAAATGATTAGCATTTTGCCAATTAAACAAATCCCTTCTCCCTGCCAGCAGAACCCGTGACCTCCCTCACCCTGCATCATTTAAATGAAACATATTTTGCATCAAAAGACAGAACGGGGAGAAATGAAGAATTAAGGCTGCCTTTATTTTTAGTTCTTTCTCAGAGTGCAGAGAGTGCGCGCACAGGTCTCCGTGAGCTCGTGATGCCAGACTTGATTTACATAGTCATTTGCTTCCCCTCTGCTTCCCCTCGTCTACCATGTGGCGCCGCAGCAATTAAAAAACAAAAATGGCTGGTCGTGGTGGAAGACGAAACCAAGAGCAAGCAACCAGAAAGACTATGTGGAAGGACCATCGCTTGGGTACCATAGTGGGACAGGGTAGGGATCTGCCGGCCCCATTCTGAATGCCATGCTACCCACAGGGGTCCCTTAAAGCTATCAAGAGAGTCTCCCGAGCCTCCTGCTACCCACTGCTGGGCACAGAGGCCATTTCAGCCATAGTTTGACGTAGAAGACCTTAGCAGTATGACCCCACTACTCTCCGTCTGCACTAGACCGGGTGGCTTCTCGCAAAGTTCTCAACAGTTCTAATGTACCCTGTGCTCTTTCTGGCTTCTCTGACCTTCTGTTCTCCTTGCTGGTAAACCTTCTGTTCTTGCTAGAGAAGCCACCCTTTATCTTCACTCAGAGTAACGTCACCCCCTCCAGTAACTTCCAGGGCCCCATTGTATATGGTCGTCTGTTAGGACTCACTGGGCTTGGTTCCAGAAGCCCCTCCCACTCCAGATGCTAAAATCCTTGGATGCTCAAATCCCTCTATAAAATAGCCTAGTATTTTCATATATAGCCCATGAACCTCCTCACAAATATCTTAAAGCAGTGGTTCTCAACCTCTGGGTCACAATTCCTTTACAGCGGTCACCTAAGACCATCAGAGAACACAGACATTTACATTATGACTCATAACAGCTGCAAAATTACAGTTATTGTCCCCATCTTCTCAGTATCAGGACTACAAGTGTGTCCCCCCAACCCCAGTTTGTTTGTTTGCTTTTTAAATGTGTGTGTGTGTGTGTGTGTGTGTGTGTGTGTGTGTGTGTGTGTACATGTACTGAATAACAGTATGAATGGGAAAGTCAGAAGACATCTTGAGGAAATTCGTTCCCTCCCTCTGCCAAGTGGGTTCTGTGGATAGGACTCAGGTTATCAGGCTTGGTGAGACGTGCCTTTACCCACTGAGTCCTCTCACGCCACTCCCCTCATTGATATTATTTCTCTAACAGTTTTTCATTTCTCCCCTTCCCTTTCTTCCTTCAAACTTCCCTACCTCCCCTTGCCCCCTCTCAAATTCATGGCCTCTTTTTCTCTAATTGTTAGTGCTACATCTATCTACCTAACTATCTATCTACCTACCTACCTACCTATCATCTATCTATCTACCTATACATCATCTATCTACCTACCTACCTTCCTACCTACCTACATATATATATATATATCATCTACCT
>NC_022019.1:21031100-21044933 GCF_000317375.1 Microtus ochrogaster
CATGCCTTCACTGTCACTTCGAATATCGGGAGAGCCATACTTGGAGCCAGAGACAAGTCTGTCACCCCACTAATGCCCTTCTCTTTCCTTCTAGTATGTGTCCAGTAGACGGGCCGTCACTCAGAACTCCACAGAGCAAGGTAGCTTCCACCCACATCATCTTCCCCACCACCATCGCCACCACTGTCACCATAACCACCTGTGCCACCATGCCCGCCCCCGCCACCTCAACCACCAGGAGGCAGGGACGCACAGTGCTCAGGTGACACCCTGCCTATGCCCACTCTTCTCCTGCCAGTGGGAAGGCCACCTGGAGGTGGTGGTGCCTCACCTGCGCCAGATCCACAGGATCGACATCCTGCAAGGGGCTGAGATAGTCTTCTTGGCCACGGACATGCACCTCCCCGCGCCAGCCGACTGGATCATCATGCACTCCTGCCTCGGCCACCACTTCCTCCTGGTGCTCAGGAAACAGGAACGACACGAAGGGCACCCCCAGTTCTTTGCTACCATGATGCTGATCGGGACCCCCACCCAGGCCGACTGCTTCACCTATCGCCTGGAGCTCAACAGAAACCACAGGCGTCTCAAATGGGAGGCCACCCCGAGATCTGTCCTGGAGTGTGTGGATTCGGTCATCACTGATGGGGACTGCCTGGTTCTCAACACCTCACTGGCCCAGCTCTTCTCTGACAACGGCAGCCTCGCCATTGGAATCGCTATCACCGCAACCGAGGTCCGCGCCACGGATGCCGAGATCTGAGGCCAGGAGCTGCTGATACTCATGCTGCCTGTGTGCACCTTGAACCTCCAGATGTCAGGACATTTTTATTCCCCCTTTCTTCCTTCTTTTCTTTCTTTTTCGTCTCAGGTAATTTGTGGTATTAGTATTCATCGGCCACGGGCATTCTGTTATGTAAACATCTATGAGTCAAGGTCTTGGTGTGAAATCTGTCCTGTGTGTTGTTGGTACAGTTTGGTAGAACGTTTGGAAGATCCTACCAGAGTAGTTATTTCCGGCCACCACTAGTCGCTTTTGCTACTGCTTCCACAGGGAGCGAATGCCAAGAAGCAGGACACTGGGGCTAATGGGAGACTTGGCTTCCCAACAGCTCCTTCCTTCTCTTTTCGGGCGGTTTCAGGTAGAGTCTGACTTGTCCTGGCTGAGGCAGCCAGCCGTGACTGCCACCTTTCCAGGAGCCTTGGGGTCAAAGCTAAGCTGTTTGTCCACAAACAGTGGGGTCACCTAGAGGCGCACTCTGGGTCAGAAGTGGTCACCTGATCCCGGGTTGGGGTCAGCCATCAGATACAAACCCCTCTGTTTTTCAGGTTCTGGCCTCATTCCCTGGCCATGCCATTCCTCTTTGCTTTGCAATTAAAGCCCAGATGTTCTTGGTGCTCCTCTGAAAATCGCCTCGCCTCTGGGGAGAGCGGGATAGGTATGATGCAGAAGAAGAGTTGCAAGGAAAAAGACGGCACTAACCTCTGACCTCTGAGAGGGCACGCCTGCCTCAGCAAGACGAGACGCTTTAAATGTATAAATTATAAATCTATCACCCCCCCCACACACACACACATACACACATGTGCACACACCTTTTTGTATCAGACAGAGAACCACTCTGTCCTTGATGGTGTATGCATAAGACCCATCATCAAACACGGGGACCCCAGAAAGAAGCAACTAGAACTTTTAGCATGAAGAGCTCGCTGTGACACACTCTGGGCCTCCCCTTTTCTCTCCTTACTGACTAACACGTTCTGTAGCCCTGTCCAGCACATAAATATGGCTATGTAGGAGTAAGTTCGGCATAGGCAGAAGGGAACCTCAATAACCTGCCTCACCTCACCCACCCGTTCCCTATCCCCACACCCCACCCACCCACTCCTACCCTCACTCCATCCCTCACCCACCTTCACCCTCACCCTCACCCCTCCTCACCCCCCATCTTCTCACCCCCCAGAGCGCGCGCGCTCCCTCTCTCTCTCTCTCTCTCATTAGAACAAAGCATAACTTTTGGGGAAAGGCTGTCCTGCACTGGAAAGAAGTGGGGGGTCTTTGCTCTGCTTTCTTTCTGTTCTTAGTTGCACACCTTAAAGCCTTCCCAGTGGGGTCACATGTCCACAGTGTCCTTTCTGTCACTGTCAGGTGCTAGGGGAAAGCATGGCACCCCAAACCAGCACAGCTCTCTAGAGGGCTGTATGGGCCTTTCTCCGGCTCACTCCCTGACCTCAGGCACACTTTCTGGGCCTGACTGGCCTCCCAGCGAAAACTGAGTTTCAGGCAGATTGTCCTGGCTGCCCATCAGCAATCTTTTCTCCACCAAAACTAATTCATCTTAAAATACACTACCCATCCTCCCAAACGGGTTGATTTTCCCAGCCGCTTTTGCTGCCTGCTGAGCCACACTCGAAGCATGAGTTTATAGAACTATGAAAACACAGCTCTTCCCGGTCACCCAGTCCTTGCTGAGACTCTGAACCTAGGCTTCACCTATCCAGGGCCTGAGCAAATTAACTTTGCTCACAGATTATCACGAAGATGAAGCTGGGAGGTATCAGGAAGCTTGTGTCCTGTGGGCTCCAGGCCATTAATCTCCAACCACACCTAGACCTAAGGCTGGTGTGTCGGTCCTTGGAGAGACCACTGGTAGGGCTCCATCCCTCCTACCCAGGACCTCCCCAACTGTCTAAAGGCATCCATCAGAAGGCACAGTTCCTCCCCTAGCTTCTGAGGGTCATTTGTAACATCTTAAGTGTCCCAGCTAAACAGACACACAACACCTCAAGAAGAATACATGACATGTAATGCTCACAGGCCTCGGAGCTCTCACAGCATTGCCTTGACCTTGCTACTGAGCCAAACTAAGAAGGACTGCCAGCTGTCATAACTGCACACTGTATTCAAGCGAGTGACTTGAATGCAGTTTCTAGAAATCTCCAGAAGAAAGGTTAGGAGATGTGTTCTTTTCATCCAACTATGGTGCTCCCAAGACGGCCTTTCTCTTCACACTCAGATGTGAAGAACAGAAGACGAAGGTGCAAACTAACAAGCTAACACCGGTGCATTGGAAACCGAAGAGAGGAATAAAAACAAACCGTGTTTGAGTGTTTTTATCACCCAAAGGCTCCCTCCTTTAGCCCTGAATAAAGCCCATCACTCCCCTCAACACACAGGTTCAGAGGCGTGCCGTGACCTTCTCAAGGTCACATGTCAGACCACAAGTAAAACTCCACTTTACCAGTTCAGACTTTGTATTCTCCATAGGAAGATGACTCCCTGCCCTCACCCCCACCCCACAGTGTTCAGGAGGGTCTTGCTTCAGCAGTGGATTGGAGACTTGAAAACTGAATGGGTGAGAAGGAAAATCCACAGGGAAAGGCTGGAGGGAAATCCGCTTTTAGTGGCGTCTTAGCATTGTGGAAGTCCACTGGTCCCGGGGAGGTGGGAAGGACGAGGCACACGGAGGCCTCAGGGGCCCAGTGTCCTTTGGCCTCCGCCGCCCACTCTCAAGCCTCTTGTTCATAGATTCTGGAACGTGGTTGCCTCATTCAGGCCAAAACACTCAGCTTAGTGATACTGTCTGAGGAGTGTTTGAGTTTTAATAGAGGGCGTAGGCAGACAGAACAGGAGCACTTAAGAGACACGAGCTGTCTGTATTTGAATTGGCAGCTGTGAGCAGTTTGTTTAAAGAGAAGCACGCCTCTCCTTGAGTCTGAGCCTAAATGAATGACTCGTGGAGGTTTAGCAGTACGATGAATATCATTCCTAACAGCGAGTACACAGTGAGCCTGGGCCTGGAACAGAGCTAACATTTCTGCGGGGCGGGGGACATTTAGAAATGGAACAGGATAGTTGTTCCGGGAGACCTTGTGGCTGCTGCCAACTGCAAGTTCCCTATATGATGACCCAAGGGGATAAGTACTTGGAATATATTATCCACATAATCTTCAAAACAGCCCCATGAAGCTGCTGCCATGTGCTGGGATAGATGAGAAACTGCAGTTAGCAAGTAGGAAAGCTGGCTCCATAGCCAGGCTTCTAACCAGCTCCACCTGTGTCATTTCTAGCAACTCGTGTTCCAGAGTCTCAGAAGGACCCAGTCATAAAGTCTGAAGGGCATAGAAACCCTGCTTTTGTATTTCAGCACTCAGTGTATCCTTTCTCTTCTTTTTGTCTCCTTCTCTCCCAGCGTAACAGCTGACTTGTATTTCACACGGTTACATTTTTAGAATTTTGTAGGTCAGTTATTACAACCATCACTGGAAAATTAACTTATATATAATCTTACAATTAAATAAATTCTATTTAAAATGAGCATAACATTCAGGCCTCCTGATTCTTTCCCCACGTGTAATTTTGTGTGCCCCGATGCCCTTTGCCTCACATCTGCAAAGATCAAGCTCACAATGACGCACCACCGCCTGTCTTCCAGCTCAGCATGCCGTGGTGATAGCTCACCACTGTCTATGGTGATAGCTCACAATTAGCCAGGATGCAAGGATTTACACTACAGCCATTGGCAAAAACTATAAGCCTTTCCCATCACTGCACAGTCTAAATAGTGCTGATGCATACAGGGTGAGGAGAAAGGACTTTGGAAGGAGGAGTTCTTGGTGAGTAAACAGATGAAGGTCAGCCAACTGTTCAGGAATGCAGAGCTTCTGGGGACGAGACCCTGGGGGTTCCAAGAGTACTTCTTGCCCAGGACACCCTTCAAAACTGCCCCCTACCCTACCCTGACCTAAACCACCGTGCAGAATTTTCTCTAATGGCTCTCATGGAGAACCGTGGTCCACAAAACCAGCCTATTGGTAATGCTAACCTAAAAGCAAAACCAAGTTCTATAAGATGGAATCACCTCCATCACTTTCTCTCATAGGTTCCCCTCCCTCCTTCTTCCTGACCTATAAGCCGAAATGGTCTTGAAAGAAATGCTTTACTCTGGAACTAGAGATCGGAAACATCCAACATTTGAGAAGGACAGAATAAGGAGTGGTTTCGAACATCACATACAACGGGTTGCCAAGGAAGGAAAGTGAGACTCTGATTTGTTGTGAATCAAGGGGCAGAGAAGGCAACAGGGAAGGGGCTGTCATGGGAAAGACGGAGCCCAGCACTTTCCTTCCTGCTCTGGCTACTTTTACTTCATGCAGCCCAGCAAGGAGTCTGCCCGAGAGGTCAGACTGGACCTTGAAAGTCCTATGCCTGGAAGCAGGCAGATACTCTGAGGTGAAGAATGACTCGGGGCTGGGGAGATGGCTTGGTCGGTAAAGGGCTTGTCGAGGGTGTGTGAAGACTAGAATTTGGGTCCCCAGTGCTCACATAAAGCTCAGGTGATGTAGTGTGTTCCTGTAATCCTGGCAATGGGGAGACAGAAAGAGGAGGACCCTTGGGACTTCCTAACAGGAGAGTCTAGCTGAAGGAGTGAAAGCCAAGTTCAATGAGAGACTCTGAACCAGAAATTAAGGCAGAGACACATACTGCCATCATCCTTCATTCTCTACATAGATACATACATGATCACACACAGGCATACCCCCACCTCCACCACACACATGCATGCACACAAACATCTACAAACACACACACACTTGAGCCAGTGCCTCTGAGTCCATTGGTTTCTGTGTAAGGGATGTAACAGAAATTGTGAGGCTTTCCGAGGCTACAAATTGGACCCAACATCGAGAAGAAGGGGGTGGGGAGCCACAGGCTCTGATTTAAATCCAACTCTGATATCAAAAGTGATGTTTGCTAGTCAGATTGTCAAATTTCTGATTATTCGTTTTGAAGATTTCCTTCAATGGGCAACTGAAAAAATTCCCCTGCCAAGAGCTCCAGGAGACTGCACATGCGATCAGCAGAACACAGCAGTTACCTAGGTAGGCTATAGATTGTCTTTCTCACAGCATGTGGAAATACTTCATTTTGAGTGCACCAGAAACATCCCCTGCCCTTTTAAAACCTTGTTTAGAGAATGGAGAAAAGAAAGGGAATGGACATCCAAAGACACCTCACTCCAATAGACATATATAGAATCTTCTGGCTTTTCCTAGGATGTCACAGACAAGAAGCAGTAGCAAACCAGAATATTACTGTCTCTCCATCCCTTCCTCCATGGAAAAACCACTAAACCGCATTTGATACCATTGTTTTTTGAGCCCTTTGGAATCTGCTCATTCTTGTTGCTGGTTTGTTCCCTGCAACATAAGGGGACATCAATGGAAAGCTCCCGGGCAGAGAGCAATACCCAGAGATTCACGGACTGTCATTCTTGCCTTCTGTTTCATTATCTCCCGCCCCTTTCATGTGTGCCTCCAGTTAAAGCCATAATTGAATGGAAGGAAGAAAACGCTAGCCGTGGTGAATTGGAACTGTGACAGCTCCCTTGTCTCCGGTCCTATCTCAGTGCCTCCCGCTGCCCTGAGAGTCAGGACCACTGCCTCTCTCCCTGCATCCTAAAGAAAGAAAAGGGCTTCACCCCTGGCCCTGGCCTCCCAGAACCCCTTATCTCAGCTGTCCCCTGCCTCTGCCTGACAGCGCAGTCTCTGAAATTTTCTCCTGGGTCTATCAGATCACTTGTCAAAGAAGCCTTCATGGTTTAATTCTTTAATTCCAGGCCACTGTTAGTTACTCCCAAGATCAGAATTGAGTATGGTTCTAATCCTATTGCCTGTCAATTCATTTAAACCTCAATCTTCCTACCATCTTATGCCCAGAACCTGTTTCTTGCTCTCATAAAAGGAGAGAGAGAGAGAGAGAGAGAGAGAGAGAGAGAGAGAGAGAGAGAGAGAATTGATCTGAATGATCAAAAGTGACCAAAAGGCTAACATGAACATTCATGAGCTGGGGTACCTTTCAAGCCATGCCATTGACTGTTGACTGTTTTGCACCTCACAGAAGCCCAGGTAGTTGTTTTGTTTCTTTTCACATCCCCAAACACATACACTAGTGTTGCTCAATCGTGGGGACAGAGTGTCCCCTAAACCAAGGTGGAAAGGGAGCCTTTCCAAAAATCAGCCATTAGAGGGAGGCTCATCTCCACTGCATCTAGGGGTTACTGAACTAGTAATTACCTGGAGACCGCAATTTCCAGGCCCCCGGATCCTGTAGTTCTGATTCGAGAGGGCCAGAGTGAAGCCCAGGGCTCTGATTGTTAATGCTCTCCCCTAGGAGTTCTGAAACCCAAAGCCAGGGTTCGGTGAGAAAAATGGGGCACAGGAAATACAGAAAGCAGGCAGAGTCCCCTGGAGAGACCAGCTGATGACTCTGCAAGAAGAGGGGAAGTCTGAGAAGAGGCAACTGGATAGGACCCAGGCTAGATTCTGATGGCGAATCAAGACATAACCAGGGCTCCAACCCAACCGAAGTGGTCTGTCATCCAGGGTTATAGAGGCCTCTGCTCTTGCCATTGGGAGGAGGGGTGACAGCTAGGGGGGGCAGACAGAAGAGTGGAAAGGCCTGCACAGACCAATAGGGGTGCAACAGCTCATCAGCCAGGATGGATGGATGAACCAGTGGAGAGCAGTCCCGGTGCCAAGTGTCACACAGACACAGTCCCCAGCGAAGTGACTGCAACTGTGTAAATCTTCCTCTGAGCAGAAGGGGTTTATCTTTCAAATCCCTGTCTGGGGGACGCGGAGATGGGAATTTGTATTTAAATCTCCGTCCTATCTTCACCAGAAGGTTCCCAGAAAATCCCCTGGGATGCAGTTATTTACCCTGAAAATCCCAGGCTGCCTGAACAGGGTTGCCATTGGGGGCCTCCCCTGGGTGGTGTGATTATCGTGCTCCTTCCTCCAACAGCTCAGAACTAAACCCCACATAAGCTTTGCCTAGAAACAGCAGAGAAAGAAATCACCATACCACTTCCCGTTAGCTTAGAGGTAGATGGGACACTGGCACTTGCTCTGCAAGGGGAGGGGGCAGCGGAAAAAGCATCCATTAGATATCTAAGTTGGGGGCTTTGACTACCACCCAGTTAGAAGGTAACTGACTCTTCCCTTCTCTCTGCCTCTTCCCAGGTACCAATTCAATGTCCATTAACACACAGGAGGTGGACATTTCTCAATTTTTAGATCCAACACTGAGGTCAAAGGAAATGACATTCAGTTGGAAAAACAGGGATTGTAATTCTAGCATACTGTATCAGGGTACCAAAGAGAATGTTCCAGAAAATAAGCTCAGAGGAGGAGTTCTCATTTTGATAGATTTCCAGCAATGTTGTTTTGGGAGACAATTGACTGATTGGTCAGACATCCTAAATCACAAATCCATTCTGACTGGTTAGTCCTTAAGTACATTTGATGAGAGGCTTGGAAGGCCCTTTCAGGAGGATGGATTTTATCTAATTCTCTTTTTGTAGTTTTTATCAGCCATAGAAGGTGATACACAGCAGCATGTGTGAGAACGGAAGATAAACTCTGGAGGCTACTGCTTACGCTTTTACTCCCAACTTTGACCCAACTGCACTGGAAGTGTTTGATCCATCGCAGCCATTGCATCCAGGAGGCCCATGGGCAGGAAATACAATAGGATGTAGGCTGGCCCCTGATTGGATGTAGGTCAGGGGTAGGTAGACAAGAAATATGTCAGGATGTATCCTTGCCTCTGATTGGTCCTGTTGAGAAATACAGTAGCCTGATGTTTTTGCCTTTTTAAACCTCTCCAAGACAAGACTTGTGGCCATTTCCTGGAGACCCAGGAGTGGACCTGGCCAGAATCTATCTTCCTGGCCAGTATTTAATTAAAGCTTGCTTCAATTTTTCTCAAGGTTGTGAAATTCCCAAGATTAACACATATAGACCCTGCCTTACTTACAGTAACCCAAGGTGTCCTCAGAAGCCTCCCACCCAGGTGAAGGAAGACCCTTCACTGCAGAAAGGAACTTCAGGCTGGTTGGCAGGTGGACTCAAGGGATCCTCTTGCCTATGTCCTTACTGTTCCCTCCCTTGCTGCCCAGTGCTGGAATTATAGACACTTACCAGCATGCTCAGCTTTTGACATAGGAGCTAGGGACCCAAACTGGAGTTGTCGTGTGGACATAACAAGTTATTTACTGAGCCATCTCCCCAGCCCCCAGAGTAGGACTTTATTGAAAGAAAATGTTCACAGAGATTCAAGCATAGGAATTAATGGAAAGGGATGCATTCTGTGAGAGACCAAGATGCACTCAAGTCCGGGCTTCATGCCTTTATAACAGCCATATAAAGGAGGCTGATGGGGTTTGAAGTTATTGTCTTTTTTTTGTTTGTTTGTTTGTTTGTTTTATTTTCTGAGACAGAGTTTCTCTGTGGCTTTGGAGCCTGTCCTGGAACTAGCTCTGTAGACCAGGCTGGTCTCGAACTCACAGAGATCCACCTGCCTCTGCCTCCAGAGTGCTGGGATTAAAGAAGTTATTGTCTTTAAAGAGTTGGAAAGGAGGTTAAATGTGATCCTAGAGGGGCCACCAGGTGCATGAGAGGCCCACAGCAAAAAAGATAAAATCATGGACAACCAGAGTTATAAGGGAATGCTCTCAGTGTGTGAACGCTTGTAGCTTTGTTTGGAAGATTCCCAAAGAAAATCAGGCTTACCTCTGGAAAAGGAGCCATGGGAGGTGAGTGATCAGAGGACCCTGAGTACAATGGCCACCAAAACCACACCAGGCAAGAGACTTTTGGATCCTCTGTCTTGCAGATCCAGAATGGATTTTGTGAACAAGGGAAGGGTGAGTCTCAGAAAGGAATTTTATTACAGACGAGAGCTCAGGGAGAAAGGGAGCACACCGTGCAGCTCCAGAAGAGGAGGGCTCCTGGAAAGGGCTGCGACTGAGGGCCTGCTCTAAATTAATAAGGCTCTATTTGGCGGAGGTATGGGGATGTGAGTTGGTTGGTTCGGTTATCCCACCCCACGATGGGTATCTAGACTGGAGTTTTGAACAGGTTCCAGAGCATCTGGTTTCCCATAGCTTCTAGGCATCCTTGCTCATTAAAGTTGAAAGACAAAAGCTAGAACCGAAGTTGAACCGGCGGCACCCTTCATTTAACATTTTGGCATTTCTAGACTTTGGTAGGGACAGCACTGCTGATAGAACCAAGGACCTTTCTGCCTTCTAGACAGGACAGAATTGGTTGGCATGGACAAAAAGCTGGTTTTCAGGTCTCTGCCCCTAAACTGGCTGGTGTCTTTCTCGTGTTCTCATTAACAGTAAGTGTTGGAAAACCGAGAACCACCCACATTCCAGAACCAAGGGCTCGCCCAGCCCACCTTCAGCGACTCAGTGCCAGCAAACACTTCATCAGCCACCAAACGCTACACATTTCCACCATCGTGTATTTCCCCTGGGTGCGAGCACTATACCCTTTACAGAGCCTGCACCTTCACAGCCTGCTCCCTTTCCATCCTTACTCAGAGACAGCCTTTTGTAGATCCCCCACCCCCAATAAATCTCTCCCAGGAGGTATGTGGCATGGAGTGACTGCGGCGTTCCTTGTCATCTACTCACTGTAGAAAGAAACATTTATGGCAAAGCCATATTAGAAGACCATTGGCTTTGAAGCCTGGAGCCCAGCCCACTGCTATTTTAACATTATTTGAAATATCTTTATATAAAAGAGCATTGCCAACCATTTTCTCTAATTTAAAAAAAAAAAAGAGCATTGCTTCTGTGTAGGTAACCAAACAGCAAGTGTTGCTAATTTTCCTAGAGTTCTTGATTCTTGGCTACAGAGGCTTCAAGCAGACTCTAGGGCTAGGGATTCCTTTCTATTTTCAGGTCCCCATTAATAGGTTCTCCCCCCGCCCAATAATAAGTTTCTCTGCGGACACAGTAAGCCTGACCAAACTTCATTGAAAAGGTATAATAACAGATATATTGAGCAAAGCAACTCCTGGGTAGGTTCTCCAATCCCAGAGGTCAAAGTCCAGAGAAGTCTTTCTCCCAGGCCAGGGCAGGAAAGTTTTATAGAGATTATAGGTGAGGGGTGAAGATGTGCCCACCACAAGCTGTGTTTGTGCCCCGGTGCAGTCAAAAGGTGAGTACTTAGGCAGGGACTTGGGTGGCTGGCAACTTCAGGGGAGGAAGTGGCAATAGTGGCCAAGAAGGCTGAGCTGGATCTTTTGGTGTCTTCTTTTGGTTGTCATTGTCTTTCTACAGCTGCCTCATTCTGAAGGAGCAGCCATGAGTACTGTGCTCCCGTGGCCCCCCAAGTCCACTTTAGGAAGACTTTTGCCTCAGTTACTTCATTCTCTTTCACGCCAGATAATTAAAGAATAACAGATTTTCAACATGATACACAGTCAAATCAGAAACCAAAGACCTCAAAAGGCTTCCCAGCAGAAGGCTAAACCACTACCGGCTTCATCTCTTGGTCTCCTTTGAACAGTGACAAAATCTAACTGAAAACACAATAAAGGTCACAAGAAGATTGTCCGTATTCCCTCAGCAGCAGCTCTGTACCTGCCCCAACTCAATAGAAAAGAATAAACAAACCATCACCCTCTGGGAGTGTAAGGCTGGTCTGAGCGTGTTGCTGAGTTGGGGAAAGCACTTTCAGAGAAGGCAGGGACTTGGATTGCTCAACAATACATAAGAAACAGGTTAAATCTGGATTTCCGATAAACAGCAACAACTTGAGTATATCTCATGCAACATTTAGGATGTCATTACACTTCAGCGTTTATCTGAAATCCCTGTTTAATTGGGCGTCTTACATTTTTTATTGGTTGATTCTGGCCAATGTAGGAAAAGACACAAAGGGTAGTCTAATAAACCCCTTTAAAGCTAGGGATACAGCTCAGTAATAGAGTGCTTATCTAACAAGCACAGCAAAGCCCTGGGTTTGGCTCTCGATACTGAAAGGATGTCATTTTATTACGAGAGTAGATTGCTATATATCTATATTCTTCTTGCTAACTCCACTCCTTATCCGGGGAGCCCAGTGTGTGACTCCTTTTCTCTGCCCGCAAGACTGTAAAGTCATGGACCTGTTTCAACTAGAAAGTTAAGTACTGTTGGGTGGTGCTTGTCTCTGCATCTTAATAAGACCAACGTGTCCTTGTTTGTTTGTTTGGGGTGCACGCGCGCGCGCGCACACACACACACACACACACACACACACAAAATAACTGAATCTGCATGTTTTGGACGTGGATGTGGGCACAGAAGCATTCAAGCAGAGGGGAGCTCTCAATGTAGAAAGTGGTCCCCAATGTTCTTGATCCATTAAGAAGGGTATTTGGGGGTAGGAGAAATGCTTGAGCAGCAAAAACATTGCTGAGTGTCTATTGTAGCAAAGAGGAAGACGAGAAGGGAACAGAAGATGCCGTCCCTGCCCTCAGGAATTTCTTAGTGTACTTGAGGCAACCAAATGCCCTTCATCTAATCAAGCAACCTCAAGGTTGATCATAGCACACAGCTTACACGTACAAGCCCGTCAGCGGTTCCCAATTCACAGTTGCTGCAGCTTGGCTGGTTGGCATGCCTCTGTAGACTGGCAAATAAGCAGAAAATGCACCCAAATGTAACAGTTCACTATTTACAGCAAGGGAAACATTCTGATGCAGGGTCTCTGAGCGCCCAGTTTAGTAAGACAATGCGCCAGGGTCTGGGTGCTGCTTTGCAAACGCACAATACATGTGCGTCAGTGAAAAAGCACCCAGAGATGAGGAGAACTCTTCTTTATGTATCAGTTACAAGCGAAGGGGGGGCGGGAATGTGAGTACCCCGAATGTAAGCAAATCCCTCTGAGGAGCCAGCTGTCTTTGCAAATGAATCTGGTCCAGGCAGAGTCACTCTCACTGGGCTTAGATACATGTGGCTGAAAACATAGCTGCAGAGGAGTGGGTAAAGCACAAGGGCCTGCGTTTGAGTTCCCAGTATCCACATAAAGACCAGGTGTGGCAGCATGTCCTATGACCCCAGAGCTGGGGGTACAGAGACAGGTGGATCCTGGGTGCTTGCTAACCAGGCAGGCCAGCCAAAGTCTGAACTCTAGTGAAAGACCCCCATCTCAGAAACATAAGGTCAAGAGCAACAGAGAAAGATACACTATACCTACTTCTGGTTTCCACACATGCAAGTATCTGCACATGGATGTGCACATACATGAATGCACCACACACATGTACACAGCACATACCTAACAATAAACAAGCAAACCGCTTTCAAAAATTAAAGGTAGTTCTGGAACATTTAGCCATTCCTACTCAAACACATAGAAACATGAAAGCCTTGTGGACAACTGACAACCAACAACATCACGCAGCCTCGCACGATGAGGAGGAGAGGGTGGCCCATAAACTGGTAGGGCTTGAAGAGGAACTTGCTGGTTGAAGGTTCCACCGCTAACGAAGAGCTCAAAGTTGATGAAGGGACCCTTGAATCTGCTGACGGGTGACCTGTGTCCCTAACACTGCAAGTCTCCTCAACAGTGAGGGGCATCAATTGATGGGAAGTCCTGCGATTGAATTCCCGAGGCAGAAGACAGACCACCAGGGCTCTGTGATGGGAAATTCAGCTTACGGCAAAAGATGAAAATCTTTGGATAATGATACTTCATGCTTAAACAGCTTCGCTCTCTGTGTTGTAAGATGCAGCCAGGGTTTGTCTTTATTGGGAATGATAAGATACAAGCCAGAGACAATAAACTTTTATGGGAAAAGCGTATTCTTTCAGTTTGAGGGAAAACCCTTGTCCCCAAGGCACCCAGAAAAGATCAGGGTCAATCAGGAGGCAGAAGGAGGGAGGGAAACCTGGGCAAAGCCTTTGTGTTGCTTCTGCCGGAGGAACAGGGGAGGCAGAGTTAGTGTCTAGCAAGCCTGTTTGAAAAAGACGGGAGGGAGAGGCAGGC
>NC_022019.1:21045150-21045741 GCF_000317375.1 Microtus ochrogaster
AGGACTGGACATGGACTCCGCTGAGTCATTGGCTAATCCTGGAAGAACAGTGCATCCCCCAGGCCTGTAAATCCCAGGTGTCAACATATCAAAGAGTATCGAAAAGGATAAAACATGACTGGATCAACCCCCTTCCCTGTAAAATCCCAATTTTTTGGACAAATGAAACTATAATCCAAAAGCTTCCATCTCTTGTAGAAAAGTCCTGTGGGTGAAAAGAATTGTAATCTTTGTGGAAAATTCTCCCTTCACAGTTGGCTAGCCAAGCGGAGTGAGGCCCAAACTGGGGCAGTAAAGAACAGGAGAGCTTAGAGAGGGGTGGCAGCCTGTCATGACCATAGTGATTCCTAAGATGACAGCCCTTCTGAGGGTGTTCCCCAGGGCAGGCAAGAAAAGGAAGGGATGCTGCCTAAAGTCCCTGGTTACAAACAACAAAACCCATTTCAGCTAGTTGAATCAAAACACAATATTAAGGCCAGGGACATTAGTGTATGCCTGTAATTTTAGCACAGAAGAGGCTGAGAGGGGTAGGTTTCATGTTCAAGGCCAGCCTGGACTACAGAGGGAGGCCCTGTCTCAAAGCAGAAGAAG
>NC_022019.1:21045871-21050172 GCF_000317375.1 Microtus ochrogaster
AAAATCCCACTGGGCTACAATATATAACTCTTCTAACAAAAATATGATGGCTGTCACCTTCTGTGCTAGATGCCATGATGGTTGGTGACACAGGATAGACAGAAAGATGGTGAAAATTATGGGGGCGTAGAAGGGAAAAAGAACTAGTTCCTGGCTGAAGTCTTTCACCTGCTGAGAAGCAAGAACCCCAGTAAAGCTGCCAGCATCTACACAGAGGTGGCACCCTTCTATGTGAAGGTATTTTCAAATAAGAACACTTGCATAAACTGTTTCTCCCTTCCCAACTGTAAACCTACGGTTTTCCAGGTCTCTCACCAGAAACCCCATTTATAGAAAAACAAAACAACAAACAATCACGTCCTTCACCCCTTGCCCAGCCATGGTGGCTCCTGGTTTTATCAGATACTTCCATCCAAGGCAGCTCTGGGGTCACCCTACAATCTCACTCATCAAAAAGAAAGAGGCAAAGCAAGTGTGTCCGAGCAGCACGCTGAGACACATCTGGAGGCCACAGTAAGCACATACACGGTTGAGCGGAAACATTGTGGCTCTCGCCCAACACCAACAACACTTGGCTCTGTCTCTTTTCCACTGTGAGCATCATTCTTTCTTTAACCCCCATGCTAACATACATGTTTAGAAAATCATCCGGAACTTTTCTTGGAAGGCCACACCCATGCCTCCACGGTTCCCTATTCTTTCCCTAAGCAGCTCTCTGACTTTTAGTAGAGTCCATTTCTGCTTCCCACTGCCTTGTCCTGAAATCCTTTTCTGCAGTGAAGCCAAGGATCTGGTTTTATCTGAGTTGAGGTACCCCCCCCTAAATGAGTAGTGAAACTCATTTAGGCCGCTGCAGGCAATAGAATCGAACTGTGCACTCCTGCTGACAGTAGAGTTCCATTCCAGACACCTCAGAAGAAGCTACTATCTCTGCCATCATGCCTGATGATAAAAAAAAAAAAAAAAAAAAAAAAGCCCTAAATACCAGGGAAATTAGAGAATGGAAGCCCTCACTTTCCGGCTCTAGCTCAGGAAGTCAATCCAAGAGGGGACTGAATTTGGATTGGCCAGCTCACACTGTGCTGTGTGGAGTATGAAATTTCCCCCATGGGCGACTGTGTTTGAACCTTCGGTCTCTAACTGGTATGCTGTTATGGGGGTTATAGAACCTTTAGGATGTGTGTCCTAGTTAGCAGGAGGCTAGTAGAGCCGCTCCTTCTGCTACTGAGCTCTCTGCTTCCTGATGTGCCAGATGTGAGAACCCCCTCCTCACCCTTCCTCTCCTATGGATGCAACTGTCCCAGAGGCCATACTTCCCACCACCACGATAATTGCATCCGCTGAAACAGTGAGCCCCAACCAACCTTTCCTCTCTTAAGTCTTTCTGTTGGGTATGTTGCTTACAATGAGAAGAAAAGTGACCAATAGGGGACTACAGAAAAAAATGAGACCCCAGAATTCCAGAAAAAAAAAACTTAGAAGCAACTGTCATGGAGACAAACACCCATGTGCCCTGTGCTCCTCTATCCCTGTGTCCCTGTGAGCTTAGGAGCAAAGGCCGAGAAACCCAAGGACGAAAGCGCCAAGACCCTATAAGTAACTACACAACATTCTGCCCACAGACATATCCTGGAAACAGTGAACTAAATCACACACTAAGTAGCACATATAATATTTATCACCCTCAGCATCCCGCCGTGAATCCTTTCACAAAGTGAATAAACCGCGCACCCATATTTCTTCTCTGTGAAACTGGATTTAATATATTGAACTTTCTTAAATCAAGACACGCCATCCGCCTGGAACCCTTTAAAAGAATAGAACATCGCAAATTTCACTAAAGGAGGCCATAAAAAGGCCCAGCTTTGCAGTACCAGACACAAGGGAAGCGCAGCTGGAAGGAAGCCCCTAGCAAGGTCATCACTGCTAGCAATGCCGTCGCTGCTACCAACACCATCACCACTAGCAACACCATCACTGCTAGCCATGTCATAATCAATACCAACGCCATCACTGCTAGCCATGTCATAACCAATGCCAACGCCATCACTGCTAGCAATGCCAACACCCCTAGCAATGCCAGAACCACCAGCAATGCCATCACTGCGTTCTTACTTCGGATTGGAGGAAGCTAGTGACCTGTGCATACATACCAACAAGATTTACCTAATAGTCTCAAGGACATCAGGTCACACACAGAAGCACACCAGTAATAGCTATTTTGAGGGCTAAAGAGCTCAAGATGGTTTGGCTACCTGTAGCATGAATAATAAAAACCCAGAGACAGATATTGGGGTTCAGGCTGAAGATCAGAAAAGCAAAGCAGCTGAGCCACTAGAGAGATCTTACCTCTACCAGGGCTCAGACAAACAAAGGGGTGATCTGTCCTCAGCGTGACTGCCAGCTGCAATGCTCTCCACCAACCTCAGACTGCAGTAAGCTCTTACCTCTTCCTGCCTTATACTCCTCTCTCTGCCCAGCCATATCACTCCTGTCTCCACGTGCCTAGTGCTGGGATTAAAGCATGCGACTCCTGAGTGCTGGGAACACCTTTGTGTGAGTTTCTCTTTTTAGACAGATTCAACCCAGGGTGACTTTGAGTCCTAGGATTAAATGTGTGTGCCACCACTCCCTGGCCTCTGCCCTCGGATCTTCAAGCAAGCTTTATTTATTAAAACACAAAATATCACTACAGCTCCCAGCCTGCAACATCCTAGCTTGCTGCCATCAGTAAAATTGTTTTTCTTTTTTTACATAGGGGTGTGTGTGTGTGTGTGTGTGTGTGTGTGTGTGTGTGTGTGCCCACAGAGGCCAGAGGAAGGCACTGGAACTCCCGACGCTAGAGTTCCAGGCCACCTGATGTGGGTGTTGAGAACTGAGCTCCCGTCCCCTGGAAAAGCAGGAGGCTCTTCTTAACCACTCAGTCATCTCTCCAGGCCCTCATTAAAGTTTCAATCAGTCAGCCTTGCAGAGTATTTAACGCTGATGTGTCTTTTTTGCTAGAAATTTACTTTCAAACAACTAAAGCAGTGTGGTTGTAAAGGGAGTGAACTGTGTGGTCCTAACACCTCCTTGTGCTCAGTGAGCAGTTAAAAGCCCTTGGGGTGTCAGCCACCCCGACAGCAGTGTGTGCACTATAACTCCCCATCCCAGTGTTGGAACGGGAGCCAGCGTCCTTACAGAAGGCAGCCAGGACGCGGTAATTGGCATCTCACACTGGTCTGCCTCCCGCAAAGCCACATTGCTGAGATAGTGGTAGCTGCATGGGCGGAGCGGGGCGGGGCGGGGCGGGGGTGGGGGGAAGGGGAGGAGCGCAATGGGCTCTCCGAACCAGCTTCAGCTTTTTTCTTATTACTTTTATCAGTGTGGCCCCGAGACCTGGAGACCAAACGCTGTACATAATGAAAGATTCCTCTGCCTGCTCACTCAAATCTCAGCTCATAATGGAGATAGGCTCTCACTAATAGATTCCTGTACTCTTTCCCCGGAGCCTTGTCAGATAATAGCGCCGCAGAAGCAATAACAGAGGAGAGGCCAACCGACGCTTCTCCCCGCCCAAGAGGAGGAGGGGGCGTCTGCGTTGCGCTTTCGGGAGCAGAATCAAATAATTTATGGGCCATTTAGATGCAAATGTATCGTACATTTAGCAAACAGGTTGCATATGCAGACAATTTAGCCACACAATGACTGCATAGGGACAGCCCATCTAATCTCCCAACGTCAACTGTGTCTCTTCTTCAAAGGGACTTCGGATTTTCTCTTGAATTGATCAGACTTGACAAGCAATTTCTACCTAATGTTTAGGCGGGCCTCTTTTCTCTTCTCCAGCTGCAGGTGAGAAATTCTATTTTCTGCTAGTGTCGAAGTAATGTAAAAGACGCAAGCTAAGGAAAAAGGGGAGAGATTACACCGAGGACTACGTGGTCACAGAAAATAGGTTTTGGTTTGGTAGCTTTGAAATTACCAAACATTTCCATTTGACACGGCCCCAGCACTCTTTCTGCTTCCTGAGTGGACGAGGGAGAGAAAACAGGAGTCAGCCAAGACTTCTCTGTACAGAGACAGCTATTATTGCACACACAAAGGTGGAGTCTGCATCCTTGCTCAGGGCTTGCAAAAGAGCCACCAGTGTCCCAGGGACTCTCAGAATCAATGAAAACAGCATTACGGAAAAAGAGACCAAATTTGAAAACTCAGCTGAGCCTGCAGTTTGTTATCAAAATGTCAGCTTGATTCAGTTGTCCTAAACAAGTGGGTGGATGGGAGAGGGCAGGCCGAGTGGCAGCAGCTGGATTTTTTTT
>NC_022019.1:21050487-21062926 GCF_000317375.1 Microtus ochrogaster
GTCTACATTCTGATCTCCCAGTTCAGCCCGGAGGGTTTATATCCTGTTGCCACAAAGGGGACTTTGAAAGCACAGCCCACATTGCTTTTGTTCATAGCCAGGAGAGGAATGACAACCTGGAATTTGTCCTCGGCCTCCCCAAAGTGGCCTGAGAGAAAGCTTCTGACCACTGCAGGCAGTCCGCTGGCCACTGCAGGCGGTCCTCTGGCCTGGTTCCCCTGCTATGCCGCCACATTTACATCCTTCTCTAAGAAACTTCCCAGCTTCCTGGAAGGCCAACTAATGCCTTGATTTGAGAGACAGTGAGAAAGCACCAGGGACCCCAGGCTAAGTGCCTTTTACATTTCTTAAGAAACAGATTTTTTTTATGTCATGGAAAGAAATTGAGATGATGTAATTTTTTAATAAAGCTTTTTGCTTGGGATCTTAGGGTTTTAAGTACACAGATCATAGATTCCAGTAGAAACCACACTGTGCCCCTTTAAGGAGCCATCTAGGGTCCTTTCTTAAGGCCACAAGAAGACAGCTACAGTGGGTGAAGTCACCTCTGTGTCACGAATAACCGAGTAGATGCCAGACATGGTGGTGCAAGCCTTTAGTCACAGAACTCAGGGTGCAAAGGCAGGCAGAGCTCTGGGAGTTCAAGGCCAGACTGGTCTACATAGTTATTTCAACCCATCCTAGGGCCGCAGAGTGACCGGGCAATTTTATCTCTATCACTCACTGGCAGAGCCTAGCCCAGCCATTCAAATCATTGTTCTAACAGGGGTCAATTGCGCAACCCTTCCTTCTCGGCAAATACCTTTCTCATGGCCTAATGAAGAAACTGCCAGAGCAGTCATGACAACAGCAGAACAAGAGGGCATTCTGGTCACAACGTGGAATTGCTGCTGTCAACTCTCTTTCGGTGTTTGGACTTTGCTTATGAGACTTAGGCCAAATGCATCTGCCTCACTTCTATGTCATATGTCTTCACACGCAGGCGTAGGTGTACAAACACACACACACACACACCTCACACTGTGGCCACCCTCATTTTCCACCCCCTGCCCTTCACAACTGATAAAGAACCAAAACCTGATAGTAACTGAAAAGGCTAAAACCATGTTCCACTCAGAAACGGCTACAAATAAGGCCCCAGGTCAGAACTAGGCTCAATCCAGAATACAGGGAAATTAGTAGTTTCTGGCCAAGGAACAGGTTGGAGGAGTTGAGGCTGGAAAATTATGAAGAGGTGACATCAGGACAGGGGAACTTGTTGACCTAACAGTGTTTTTCTGAAGGCAGGCCGGCTTTATGGCATGGTGGATAAGGAGACTTGGCTAGATATGGAGAGAGGTGAGATGCTGTGGGCTGGGACTCCCTCTATATGGACTTAACAGGATTCTGGCTAAGGGTCCGTCATGTAGGCCAAGCAAGGAGGACACTAAAACTCCAGGCCAACGCCTCACAGACAGACCAAAGAGAGATTTACCTTGAGGTCCAGACTCAAAACCCCTGTGGCATCTGCTTCTTTACCCACCGAGATCTTCTCTTCCTGTCTCTCCCAATTCTGCTATCTCTGCCCTTTCAATGCCATGGAAATTGTATCTTCATGTGACTGAACTCCGTGTCACATGCTGTGGATGGTCATGGGTTCTACAGGAGGCCCGCTGTCTGCAGCTCCTCTGACCTTCCTGCATTCTTTGCTGCACTGGAGCACCCCAGAACCTCTCACTTCTGGCTTCTGGCATAGTAGTACTTTCTTCTTAGGGATGGAAACTGCGCAGCCGTTTTCCCCCATAGTACATAAGATTGAAGCCTCGCATATATTAGGCAAATGTTCTTATGCCTGAGCTACATTCCCTGCCCATGTCTTAATTTTTTATTTTGAGATAGTGTTCCACTAAGTTGTACAAGGTGGCTTTGGAATCACTCTGTAGCTCAGCTGACCTTGATCTTGCAATCGTTCTGCCTCTGTTCCCAAAATGCTATGGTTGTAGGTCTGCACCATTAGGCCCAGATTCCACAGACATCTTGGACCTTTCTCTTTTCCACCTTTTTATTGCACCTCAGACTACTTGATTCTTCTACATTTTAAGCTTTCCAAGATGTGTGGTACCTGTCAGAAAATTGACATTACAAATGGTGTCATAACTCAAGGTCATCACATTAACCGTACAAAACACCGGACATGTCTTGCTGTAACGATCACCTTCCTCATGGCATTGGTGTGGGTGGGAATACATGACCAGTCTATATTGAATTGACATGTTCTAGTGTAAATGACTTCCATCCTGCTCTGCTTACTGCACTCTGACTTCTGAAATTGGAAGAGTAGATACAAAACACAGCTCTCATTCTGAAGGAGACAGAGACAGTTTATTCTGAGCCAAGTATGCGTGATCATGGCCTTAGAACACACAGATTCTGGTTGTTCCAAATTGCACACCTGTGTGTGGATGTTTCAAGAAGCTTCAGTTCACAGATATGTGTGTGTGTGTGTGTGT
Organism: Microtus ochrogaster; assembly: GCF_000317375.1. Classification (NCBI taxonomy): domain Eukaryota; kingdom Metazoa; phylum Chordata; class Mammalia; order Rodentia; family Cricetidae; genus Microtus; species Microtus ochrogaster. Next base: position 21,052,977 of record NC_022019.1, read on the forward strand.
GTGTGTTTGTTTTTTGTTTTCTGTGGGTTTTTTTGTTTTATTTATTTATTTTTTTTTTGTAAATGTTACTTTGGAGGAGGCTGTCAAAAAAAAAAACACACACACACACACACACAGCCCTATCAGGATTTATATTGAAGTCTTTAATTCATTTGGACTTGAGTTCAGCTCTTTCTCTGCGAGCTCTCTGTGTCCTGTCACTCTAGGCATTGGTCCTACCTATAAAAGCTGGAGTCTTCGTGTTTATTTTCAGCCTCCTTGACCATTCAGAACATCCTTGGAGATTTATCTGATGCTGTGATGTGAACCTTTAAGAGGTGGGATCTGTTGGGCCACTGTCACCACCGTAAGGAGTACCGCTGGGCTCTCCGAATGACTTAGATTCTGCAGTACCAGCTTGGTATAAATCAAGTCCATCCCACTTAGTTGAACTTTTCTGGCTATGGCTGCTTCTCTTTCCATTTTTTTTTCTTCTTCTTCCCCCTGTTTGTAACACTGCCAGAGACCCACGCCAGGACACCAGCACTGTATTGCTTGGAGCCTGCAAGTATCAGAATCACACATTTTGTAAAAAGCTCTTGGTTTATTTGCTTATTTGTTGTGTGTATTCACGTGTGTGAGCCTGCACATGTGTGAGCTTGTATGTGTGTGAGCTTGTATGTGCGGACGTCAGAGGCTGACTTCAGCTGTCCTCCTCAATCTCTCTCCACCTTTTTTTATCTGACACAGCTCTGGAGTTTGTCAATTCAGGTACACTGTCTGGCCAGCAAGTTGCCGGGATCCTTTTGGCTCCTTCTCTTTGCAGCTGGGAATGTAGGCACACTCCACATTGTCTGGCTTTTTAAAATGTGGATTCCGGGGCTTGAACTCAGGTCCTTGTGTTTGATCAATAAACACTTTGCCAACACAGCCATCTCTCTGGCCCCAAACTTGTTTCCTTTCTGAAAGCATTTTACAATTGTGGTAACACCGAATGAATTAAAAGCCATTATTTTAAAGATGAGTCGATGCAATTGAAATCTCTAGGGTGTAGATTGTGGATTTCTATATTATGATGAACATACAAATGAGTTCTGTCAATACAAAACCCTGGCTCTCGTTATAAAGAGAATAAAATAGCGTTTATCCTAGAGACATTTTGAGTGACTATGTCCCAGGAACACAGATTTAGGTTACTCCAAATTCCATCCTGTCGTGGTAGCACTTTCATGAAGTTTATAGTTTTATAGAACAGATAAATTCCTAAATCAAGGCAAGGATAAAGTACATTGATGGATATTTCAGAGAGGCAGGTACAGCAAGATGGGGGAAATTTTTCTATAGGTCCAAGATGTTATCTGTTGATATTCTTCTTAGCTTCGGGGTTAGTGGAAACTGGTGGGCTTGCTAAGCTAGTGACTTCAAAGGTTTGCTGGGTTTTTTTCCTAATAGTTACAGGGTGTTAGTTCTAACACAGGGGTAGGCAAGGAATGGTTGTCTGCGTGTAACACTAGTCCATAATAAGGTAAATTACCCTCTGGTCCTGTAACATTCCAATCTGTCCATAGCACAGAAGTTTTAATCAGTCAGTTCTTATTCACAGCTCTAGTCTGTGTCTTGTTTTTATATAAAAAATTATAATGTAAGATGTTGAACACGTTCTTGCCAGTTGCATTATGTGGCTTGATGTCTTAGTTACCGTTCTATTGCTATGAAGAGACACTATAACCAAGGCAACTTTTATACAAAAGAGAGTGTTTAACTGGGGAGGCTTGCTCACAGTTTCAGAGGGTTGGTCCATGGTCTGCTGTGAGACAATGGTCTTGTACACTGTAGAGATTCGTCACTCATATTAGTTTAATAAAACACTGATTGGCCAGTAGGCAGGCAGGAAGTATAGGCAGGATGACCAGACTAGGAGAATTCTGGAAAGAGGAAAGGCAGAGTCACAGAATCACCAACCAGAATCAGAAAAGGCAATACAAGAATGTCTCACTGAGAAAAGGTACCAAGCCATGTGGTTAACATAGACAAGAATTATGGGTTAATTTAAGGTGTAGGAGCTAGTTAATAATAAGCCTGAGCTAATAGACCAATCAGTTTATAATTAATATAAGCCTCTGTGTGTTTCTTTGGGACTGAATGATTGTAGGACTGGGCAGGACAGAAACTTCTGTCTTCAATGGTCAGCATGGTGGAAAGTAATCAGGCTTAGAGCTGGAGCAGTAGCCGAAAGCTTTACATCCTGATCCAGAGACAGCAGGTGGAGAGATATACTGGGTTTGTGTCTTAGAATTTCTACTGCTGTGAAGAGACACCATGACCATGGAAACTCTTATAAAAAAAAAAAAAATTTCGTTGAGATGGTGGCTTACAGTTTCAGAGGTTTAGTCCATTGTCATCGTGGCTGGAAGCATGGCGGGTGAAAGTATACAGGCATGCCGGCAGACATGGTGCTGGAGAATACTGCATCTTGATCCAAAGGCAACAGGAAGTGAACTGAGACGCTGGGTGTGACTTGAGCATATATGAGACCTCAAAATCCATCCCTGCAGTGACACCTTTCCTCAAAAAGGCCACACACCCTCCACCAAAGTCACACCTCCTATAGCATCACTCCCTTTGGGGACATTTTCTTTCAAACGGCAGTTTGGCATGGGCTTTTGAAATTTTATAGCCCACTCCCAGTGACACACCTCATCCAGCAAGGCCACACCTCCTATTCTGTCCCTAATAGTTCATTGGTTTAGGACTAAGCATGCAAATATATGAGGGTGGGGCACTCTCATTTAGTTCTCTCATTCAATCTTATTTACAAGAATAAGTCAGAAAGCTTACTTTATATTTAGCGCTGCGTTTCCAATATAAACTGCTACTGCGGTGAACTCCAAAACATTGATAACATTTAAATTGCCTTTAGTTGACATCTAAATAAAAATGAAATGGGAAAAAAAACATAAAAATATATTTACCGGTTAGTTTTTGTATAATCGCTTTCACTGCCCTGGAAAAATCCAATGAGCCCTGTGGTTATATTTTGTTTGTATTTTAACAAATAATGCTTTCCTGAAGATCAGAGTGCAGAGCTAGTCATACTAGTTGGACATAGAGGCCAGGCAGTGGTGGCACACACCTTTAATCCCAGCACTCGAGAGACAGAGGCAGATGGATCTCTGTGAGTTCAAAGCCACCCTGGGCTATACACGAGATTGAATTAGTCTAAAAGAGAAACGGAGCCAGGTGATGGCAGCTCACACCTTTAATCCCAGTACTCAGGTGTCACACGCTTTTAATCCCAGCCCTAGAAAGGTCGAGACAGGAAGGGATCTAGCTGGGTGGAAGGAAGACTATAAGGTGGCAGGAAACTGGAGCTCAGGACACTTAGTGTACAGATTCATAGGGACAGGATCACCTCTTTGGTCTGAGGGTGCAGTAGAGGTGAGAACTCTAGCAGCTGTTGCTCTGCTTCTCTGGTCTTTCAACTTTCACCCCCTAATATCTGACTTTTGGTTTTTATTATTAAAACTGATTAGAATCACACTACAGAACTCAGTGAAAATTCCCTATTACTTACTTCTATCTCCAACAACTGTGTGTGTACGGTGCATGTTCATGTTTGTGTGTGCAAGGAGGTACATATGTGCATATTTGCGTGTGGAAGCTAGATTGAGGTCAATCTCAGCTGGCATCCCTTAGGATGGCCATGCATTTCATTTTTTTTTTTTTATACAAAGCCTCTCTCTGAGGTCTGGAGCTTGACTACTGAGAACTAGTTAGACTAGCTGGCCAGTGAGACACGGGGATGTGCTGTTTCCTCCTCCCCAAAGCTGGGATTACAAGTAGATTCTACCATACTTGGGTTTTGTACCTGGGTTCTGAGAAATCAACTTGGGTCCTAATTCTTGCACATCAAGCCTTTTATAGACCAAAGCATCTTCCCCAGTTCTCCAGCAACTTCAAAAATCATTTTAATAGTCTTGGCCTTACACATATATAAGCTTTTCATGCATAGTATAAAACAAGAAAATTTATTTGGATAGAAATCAATCCCTGGAAAGAAATCAATGGTTGAAAAAAAATTCCTAGTTAAATATAATTGAAACAGTGGCACCAATGACAAGATTAGCACGAGTTTCTTTTGTGCAGAACCCAGCAACAATCAAATGCAATATGCATGGGGCAGGGTGTGAGGGAAACCAGGGCCCTCTCTGTGTCTGTCACCTTCACAGGACTCCTGTGGTAAGTTGTTTGGGGCCTGTCACTCCAGATCTGTGTCTGCCCACCATTCCGTGTTCAGAACCCAGCACAAGGATGGGCCTGCAACAGGAAATCAATGGTTGTTTGCTGAATTGGAAGGAGAAGCTTGACGAGGTTGGTCTTCCAATCACATTGACTGTCTACGACTTGTCAAACCTTGTTCCCAAAGAGTGGAAGGAACAGCCTTGGCCAAAGTGGGCAGGATCCTCGTTATCAATAATTTTATATTCCGGGGAGGGGGAAGACTTCTTAAAAATAACTAAATAAGTGGGAGTGAAACATAGTGATCTTTCTGAGAAAAACTTAAAATCTTTTCCTTTCTTAATCTGATCAGGCTGCTGAAGTTATATGACACCATTCTCGATATCTGGACAATATTAAGGTCCTGTGACATACAGAAAGCTTCCTGGTGGGCTATAGCCCCAGGGAGGGCAAAGGAGCCCACAGAAGGACAGAGGAGCCCGGGGGAGAAGAGAGGAACCCAGGGGAGGACAGAGGAGCCTAGGGGAGGACAGAGGAGCCCAGGGGAGGACAGAGGAGCCCAGGGGAGGGCAGAGGAGCCCAGGGGAGGACAGAGAAGCCTAAGGGAGGACAGAGGAGCCCAGGGGAAAATAGAGGAGCTTGGGGGAGGACAGAGGAGCCTGGGGGAGGATAGAGGAACCCAGGGGAGGGCAGAGGAGCCTAGGGGAAGGCAAAGAAACTCAGAGGAGGGCAGAGGAGCCCAGGGGAGAGCAGAGGAACCCAGAGGAGGACAGAGGAGCCCAGGAGCAAAGGAGATGTTCTTTGAGTTAAAAATGGAGCACTGCGTGCTGACCACACAGCAATTCCAAAAGTCTCTGACAGCCCTGGCTCCTGTGAGATGGATCCAGTAACCTACTCCATGAGGGGATGAAGGAGCAATGGGCATAATTTAGAGGGTGCGATATAAGTTCCAGGGCTCCTTTGATTAATACCTCAGATCCACAGCTCTCTGCCTAATCCCTTTGACAAGGGGAAGATTAGCTAGGGTGGCAGTCCCAGAAACTCCTTCTATCGCTCTAAGTTGCATGTAAATTTTTCTGCATCTCCCTGGAGACCCTAGGGTAGCCGACTGCCATTTCTCTCCCACTAATTGGGAACTGTATAAGAAGGTAAATATTGCCGATTCTGTAAGAACTCCAATAATGAAGCAGCCTGTCCCGTATTCCCTCGCTCCTCTATTCCTTTATTAAACACACTTGTGTGGCTGCAAAGGATGGACGATAGGGCCTACTCCATGCCTTGATGCCATCAAATTATTTTCATTATGTTAAAATAGTAACGGTCTTTGTTGAGCAAGGTCTCTTGTCCAGAAATCCTTTGGACTTCCATGAGTGAGAACAGAGGCTTTGCAAGTTTAAATGACTCTCTTTGGAGACATAAAGGCGTCTCATTTATTTGCCCAGGATGGAACTAAGCTACAGCAGCTGGAGGAGGCAGTTTGAGCATGGGTGAAATTGTATGTCTTCATTCCTCATGTTCCGTGCTATTTAACACCCGATGTTTGCGGAGTCTTGGGATGCTATAGCTATGTGTGGCGGTAGACGCCATGTACGGTCCACAGGAGAAGTAAGGCTTGAAGTACCTCTGTGCAGAACACACAGGTGGAGCCTGGCTCTGGTACCACCCCAGGTACTGCCTCCCTGATGTTCAAACAGGCCCCAAGGTTCAGAGATCAGCTGGCCAGTCATCCTGTTTCCAAGTCCCTGTCACCCGTAGGACTCCACCAAAGAAAGAAAAGCCATGACACACGTTTCCAGTCCTGGGGCCCCTTTACCAGTCAAATGACAGCACTGGCACCCAAAGCCTGCTAACCCAGCATCTACTGATTGCCTCCTGGTATCCCCAGACCTCCTATGAGTCTCTCCTGCATTGACTGATTTTTATAGAGCTAGTGAAGAGTGGGAACAGGGCAGGAAAGGGCCTGATACTGTGTTAGGTTGTTTCTCAGTTCAGTCATTCCTTATTACCTTCTGTTGCCTTAACTTGAGAGATATTAAAATATTCCGGGGTATTAATAGTTGACATCATTGGTGGAAATGTAGTAGAACGATGTTTTTAAAGCATCACATTTAATATGCCCAGGAAAGGCATTAGTGAAATTTTAATGAGCAACCAGGCTGTAGTCATTTCAAATTGATGATTCTCTTCACGGCAAAACCTGTCCAAATAACCGGAAACCACGGCGGTGCACACATCGTTCGCACTTAGTTAGCATATATACACAGCACATGTACAACCAAGGCAACCAGCCTGCAAGTAGACAAAGATGGTTATTTTTGCACGAGGGCGGTGGAGTGCTAGCTGCCAAATCTGTCTATGGCTGTACAAAAGGGAATGTACTTTTTTCTTAATGAGTTCCTAGTGAGGGAAGAATTTACAGGTGACCAAAGGAGATGCCTGTGGTACACACAGAGCCACTTTCTATGGCTCAGCACAGGACACCAAGGATGTGACTGCCTTCCCTTTACTCAGAATGACACCTGAGCTGGGAAATGCAGGTCCTAAAACCCAGGAGCTACCAGCAGTGTGCTTGTAGCTTGGAAACTCAAGGGGGACGCACACTCAAGGGGCAGAGTATATCAGGAAGGAAGAGAAGGATGGACGTACGTGGTAGACATGACACTGTCTTTCACCTGGGAGGCTGGAAGATAGCCACAGAGGAGGCCACCTCTCCCCCTCCCTGGAGGAGGACCAAGTACAGTCACTCTCGCTCCCAGTAATACCCAGGCCACTATCGAATGCTCTTGCAGGGCTATTGACACTAAGCAGAAATTGGTTTTAATTAGTCTGCATCTTTTTTCTTTTAGGGTTTGCAGTCATGAAGATGGAATTCGGGGTTTTATGCATTCTAAGCCCATGAGTACCTGCTCTGCCCCTAGGCTATACCCCCAGCTCCTACCAATGCTTTTCTCGTACATAACTCCATACCATAGATAGTAGCTTCCCTAGATCAGGAATGAATGAATGCAGTCCATCATGGGGGCAAGCACAGGGGCAGAGCTTGAGGCCGCATTGCATCACGGTCCATCTTTGATCCTGACCCCTGGGATGGTGCTGATCACAGTGTGTGTCTACAAACTCTCTCAGAGACACGCCCCTCGGTTTATTCTAGAGCTAAAGCGAGCAGTTCCCCACAATCAGTCACACTAAGGGGAAGTGGCAGCTCTCTTTATCTCCGCTGCTGCTCTTGATCACTTCAGAATTACATTTGACAGAAAGTCTCCCGGGAAGAGCTCCATCCCCCACACACCAGAAACTGTACAAAGGTTAAACACACTATGGCAGAGAGGTAGAAAAGGAAACCCCCTTTTACGAGAGCATCCTCGGCAAATGTGCACAGAATATTTGCAAACACATCTTTGCTCCACATCCTTTGTCATGGACATGTCCAACCTTGAAATCACAGGAAATAAGCGCTTCCCCGTTGGTCTCCTGCCAACATAACGGCCTCACTGGTAACAGTCCCAGGACCTCAGGAGATGGGGGAGGACAGAAGGAAAGATGCAGAGAAAAAAAAAATGGATGGAGGAGTCATTGAAAGCAGGAAAACAACCAGCTACATTGAGTGCTTCTTAATTTAACGCATGTCAGTCAGTCGCAATAAGGGCTGGCTGGTACCCATCCTTGTTCACTTTCTCTAAGACCTCAGGGCCAGCGGCTGCCTTGCTCTCCTCAGCTGTACCTGAAAAACACAGTCAAGGCGCAGGCCTGGGTTCTCCACCTGCTCCATCACCTGGTGCCTCCTCGAGTATTAGAGAAACAAACCATTTTTTATTCCAAAACGATTATTATATTGGCTTTCCCCCTTTCCCACCTTTTCCCCATCCTTGTTCAAATTGAACAAGGATGTTCACCACTGCTGTTTGCCAGCTATTTCTGGTCTCCTGTGGAACATGTAGCTGGTTTGAGCTCATGAATTGTTTGTTTTTTACTTTTATTTATGTAGTGTGCCTGGGGGTATCTGTGTTTGGGCATGTGTGTGAGGTCAGAGACAGCTTGTTGGAAGCGGTTCTCTCCTTCCATCATGTAGGTCCCAGTGTTTGAACTCAGATCCCTAGACGTGATGGCCAGCGCCCATACCCATCTCACTGGCTCTTGAGGGGTTTTCTTACTGCAACATCCTCACACTTACTTAGTGGCCATGTTTTTAATCCTGAGAGGAAGAGGCAAGGAAACTGGCAGTTTCTAGACTATAGGTCACCACTCCCAGTGTGATCTCTGACTCACAGAGTATAGAAACCCAAGATTCCTGGTGTCTGTGAGAACACTCAGCTCCAGAGAACTGCCACATGAAGACCCAAAGGCTCTGCTCAAACCTACTTGAGTTCAAGGGCTGCCTGTGACTCTGGGGACCGTGACTTTCCACGCCTGATATGCCAGCATTCCCTACTGAGACAATCAGTCGACATCATTGCAGACTGAGAAGTAACTGGCACATGTAAGAACAGCCCTGCCCTTCCACCGCGTCCCTCCTTCCACCAGCATGAGATTGTAAGTGTGCATTCAGGAGCTGAAAGACCCTACAGACCCCCTCCTCAAAACCCGCAGCTAGCATGCTCCCGGGGGAATGTCCTGTTTGTTTAAAATAAAAAAATTCTCCAGATCAGCAGCCAGCCTGCTCTCGTAAGAACATCCCATGTGCTTGAGAGAGCAGGATGTCTATGAGATAGGAAGACTGCAAGGCAGGATGTCAATAAGATAGGACATCAACAAAGCAGATTGACTGCAAAACAGGATATCTATAAAGATAGGAACAGGATGACTGTTGCCAGACATCCATGCTGAGAGAGGAAACCATTCATGCCCCCTGCCTCATTCTGATAACCTCGCTTTTGCTTCTGTAAACTTGCTTTTTGCTGACACCCCGCCTCATTCCGATCGACCGATAACCACGCTTTTGCTTCTGTAAACTTGCTTTTTGCTCTTCCCTATAAAAAGCCCGTCCTCCAGTTGGCAGGCGCGCAAGTCCTCCGAAAGACTTTGCCACCCACAGGTACCTGTGTTTACTCAATAAACCTCTTGCTAATTGCATCCTGTGGTCTGGACTCGGACCCCCTGCAGGTACCTGTGTTTACTCAATAAACCTCTTGCTAATTGCATCCTGTGGTCTGGACTCGGAGTGTCCTGGTTCTGGGGACTTCATTGGAGGAAAAGGTCCTCTCTGAGGGTCTTTCAGAGCCACAGTGAAAAGTGAGATCTGACTCCATCACTTACTAGCTCCATAAAAACACGTGGGCAAATTGCTTAATGTCAGTTGTTGTCAGCTCTGAAGAAGCAAAACTGTTACCTACCTCTGTGGGAGAGTAGTCAAGAACAAGCAAGGCAGGGAGTGGGTAGGAGGCTCAGTTATAAAGGCACTTGCTGCACAGCCTGAGGACCTGCATGCACACACATACACATACACACACCTTCAGTTTTTATATCAAGGGAGACCCAAACATGAAATGCTCTGTTTTCTTCAGGTAGCACTTCTGACCACCTATGTCATGTGAGCAAGCATCTGGCACGTGGAGCCAGCAGGCTTTGAGAAGGCTGTGTGTCTCCTGTGGAGACTGACCTGTTTTACCTCATTTCAGCACACAGAGCCATTTCTGAGCCTCTGCTTTAGGGCTGACAGTCCCCATGATGCCTCATTCAATCTACATCTTTGATTCATTCAGAATTCAGGATAAAAGTACAGAAGGAACCATCCT
>NC_022019.1:21064214-21067645 GCF_000317375.1 Microtus ochrogaster
GAAGCATGAGCTCTGCCTGGGAAGGTAAACCTGCCAGGCTCCTCTGCCTGCCCCTATCATGGCTGTGCTATTACACTCACTGCCTGTTTTGATTGGGCTATTGTGGCTCAAAGTAATAGAACTCTTGACAGTATTTAGCTTTCTCACCTAGCAGTTCGGAGGCAGCCAGTCCCAGGCTAGTGCAGGATCAGAGGCCGGCTTCCTTCTGATCTTCACAGCAGGATGAGGTGTTGCCTCAGGCTCTTAAGATACTGATTTTATGACCCAGGCCTCATAGTCAACCTCAAGTCCCAGAAAAAGAGAAGGGGGGGGGGAGCTAACAGGCCCATCCCTGCCTTAGGAATCCTGGAACAGATGCTCTGGCTCAAATTTGCCCTACAATGGAGAAAAGAATGTATGGGGAAGGGCGGATCTTCCTCTGCATCCATGGGCCTTGGTTTAGGCATCATTAGCTCGGAGGAAGGAAGCTTTGGCTGAAAATCCTTTGCTTTGCATCCCTCTTGGGATGTCCTTTGCCAGCTGTAGCAGTTACTGATAGCTCAGAAGAGAAAGACTCAGGGTTAGAGTGCACAGGCCACAACAGGTCTCCTGGGTCTGTACCCAGATGCTGGCTGATCCCTCTCCTCTTCCCTCTTCCCTCATCACCACCAGGAGCACACTCCAAACATACAACAGGTTTTACTCCCCCACTCGCCTGGCTTCTGTTTGTCATGTTAATGGACTACCCCAGAAATATCAGAAACTTCTAGAACTCAGCCTCCTGAATCCTAGACAGCACAGTCCTGGAGAAAACACGCTCTCTCCCTGCCACCCTCCTGGTTCTGGCAGCCAGCCAGTGCCATTGTCCAACACCCACTGTTCTGAGGGAGAGCTATATCCTCAGGTTCAGTGAAGACAACGCTCATGGGTGGCTCTGCCTGATAAATTGCCCTGCAGCCAAAAAAGCGGGTGCTAATTTAGTGCTCGCTTCTCGTCAGCTGAAATGTTTTTATTTTGGGAAGGAATCGGCTAGCTATAATTATTATTGATCTCCATGACAACAATCAGAGAAAGCTTTCGCAGGTCCCTGAAGAGCAGGGCTAGAATTAGATGAGGTGTCCTGTTGGTTTTGGCCAATCACAGCTTCTTGTTGCCCTCAATTGATTTTATAGCTGACTTGCCATTTAAAGAACAAAATTAAGTTCTACAAAGAGAATCTGAGTGTATTAACCCTCACCCTCCCACACCCCCTCAGTATTTCGAGAGAAGTCACTGGGGTCTTGGCCATATCCTTTCAGAGAAGGCCTTACCTGACTGGCAACAGATGGATGCTAATGGGATATTTATTTACAGAGTAAAATTAAATTGGAGCTGCATCTTAATGCCCAATTTACATAATCAGCTTTGTTCTGAACTGATGAGCTCTTTTCAATAGCACTTGGGACCTTTCTGTCACAGCTGTCTCAAAGCAGCAGCCATGGCGAATGGAGATTAAGTAATTGCCTAAAGCTGGAAGTCTTGATGACACTCTATTATCCTATCCTGGAGACCCTGTAATTTCTCTAGATACTGGCCTGGGATCACAGAGTCGTGTTAGTTTCCTGCCATAATATGGGATCAAAGGAAAGATGTTCAATTTGCAATGGGAAGCCGTTAGACACATAGGTAGTCTCCACTCTCACCCTCACTTCTGTAAGATGGATTTAAAATGCCTTCTACTCCCCTTAACACTCATAGTTACCACTGCACCTCCCTGGGAGCGTGGGGAGCCTGGAGGGCTTTGTGCACAGGATTCTGGTTCAGGGAGAGCAGACCTGGGGAGCTGAAAGGAGCATACCCTCCAGGTTTGCTGAGTTGGCAAAACCAGATACTTCATCAACAAGCTGTGTTAAACTGTTCCCTTTGCAGCCCTATGCTGGTGCAGAGGACACTCAATGATCTCATACTGTGTGTCCTTCCAATCCCATTTGGTGCTGACCAGCTCTAGGAAGGGTAGCTTACTCTCTGAGAACGTCCTAACAACAGACACTTGCTGAGAATTCAAGTTCCCTAAGCATGCTTTGCCCCCAAATTTCCTGTACCTCTAAGATAACTACGATTGCTCGTCTGGCTTTTGCAGACCAGGAAATTGAGTCCTAGAGAAATAAAATATTTACCCCCAAAGTCCTAACTAATTTAATGGGATAAGCAGAGCCAGAACCTGGTCTGACTGGCCCCCAAATACAAAGCGCTTGTGCACCGGGCCGCATGAAATCTCACATGGCAAACACTGTAGGCAGTTCTATTAGCAGAGATGAGGTACCTTTTATTAATAGAAATAAAGGATTTTTAAAATGAGATCTCCATTCCTTGGAGCTATAATTACTAACCTTGAGCATCGGGCAAACACTTCGAGTCCTTAAAAGGAAAACTGATCTGAATTATTTATCCCTCCTGTCACTCATTTCTTCATCACAAACGGTTCATTCTAAAGTGTGCTGTAGTTGAAATCCAATGGAGAGATCAAATTCATTTCCCCTGGTGAGCAAGCTTCGTCCATCTGGATCTCAGCAAACTTGGGACTTTGGGACAACTGGTTGTCAAAATAAGTCCCAATCCTCACAGAGTGTTTTGTGTACATGGAACCTGTTCCTAAAATCCCCTGGGGTTCTTAGAGATCATTGAGGCAGTGGGGGGGGGGATATTCTAGTGGGACTCAGCAATGGTGGAAGACTGCTACTTTTCACTAAGCATGTGATCTTCGTCTCGTGGGCATTTCCTGATGGTCTAAAAGGCTGTGTTGTGTTTGCACTTTGAAGCTATCACACCCTTGCTCTGGGCAGACTCACAAACAGCTGCTCAAGGGTGAGAATTGTGTGACGTTACTCCTTAACCCCTTGGGACAGAACACCTGGCAGAAGCAAATTTGGGAGGATTGCTTTGGCTCAGGGCTTCTGCATCGCATATGGGAAGGCACGACAGTGGGAACAGCTCACTTTATGGTGGCAGGCGCATGAGGCAACTGGCCGCATTATTGTTGTGGTGACTGATGTGAGAACCGTCCCCCGTGGACTCCTGTTTGGAGTACTCGGTTCCCAGTTGCTGGGGCTCTTTAAGGGGTTTTAGGGAGTGCAGCCTTGCTAGAGGAAGTGCATCACTGGTCGCGGGATGAGAACTGTGAGCTCTCATAGCCTCACCCCAGTTTTAGTTCAATCCCTGCTCAGCGCTCGCCCTGGAAGATGTGCGCGCTCAGCTTCCTGCTCTGGAAGCCATGGATGCCCGCTGCCATGCCTCCCTCCTGGGATGGGTTCTTATCCATCTAGAACCATAAGCCCAAATAAAGTCCTCCATTGAAAGACCCTCAGAGAGGACCTTTTTCTCCGATGAAGACCCAAGAACCAGGACACTCCGAGACCAGGCCACAGGATGCAATTAGCAAGAAGTTTATTGAGTAAACACAGGTACCTGTGGGC
>NC_022019.1:21067853-21071950 GCF_000317375.1 Microtus ochrogaster
TGTAGTCTTCCTATCTCATAGACATCCTGCTCTCTCAAGCACATGGGATGTTCTTAGGAGAGCAGGCTGGTTGCTGATCTGGAGAATTTTCTTTTTTTTTTTATTTTAAGCAAACAGGACGTTCCCCCGGGAGCATGCTCGCTGTGGGTTTTGAGGAGGGGGTCTGTAGGGTCTTTCACCATCCTTAAGTTGCCTTGGTCCTGGTGTTCTATCATGGCAACAGAAAAGCAACTGATACAAGGGCAAACCGGAAGCAGAGTGCAGGAAGGAGGCAAAGACGATAGATCCCAAAAATGACCCACTTCCTGTGACCTGTTTCCACCCGCCAGACTCCAACCTCCTAAAAGGCCTCCGACATCCAAATAGCACCATCAGCTGGAACAAGGTTTGAAACAGGAGCCAACAGCGGACATTTCAGACTCAAGCTTGAACAGTGTCCAAGAGAGTGGGCACACATTTTCATGAGGCAAAATTAGTCAATCTAGGTTTGGGGCTTCCTTATTTCTCATTCATGGCACCTTTAGTGGGTTCAGGAGGCTGGAGACCCACAGTCTCCAACTTAATACTTTGTAGTGTTTACTCCTAATGCCCCATCCCAGACCAGAGCTGAATCTTGACCTCATTTCTCCCCTTCCCCCGCAAGATTCTCCACCCTGGCTTATGCTAGTGAGCACTAAATGTTCAAGTGAACTTTTTCGAAGATATTGTACTCCTTCACGGGATTCCCTAGAGAACCAGCACATAGATTTCAATGTGGTTCTAATTGGTTACAATTTCATGCCAAGACGGAAAGCTGGGGGTGAGATGGCCATGAAAGCAAGAACAGTGGCTCCTATAAGGATGCGCCCATGCTGGAACTCTTGGGGCCCGTGGAAGCCACCTTATTTGAAAACAGGTCTTTGTGGTTCTAATTCACTTGGGCTCTCAGGATGGGTTCATCCTCATTTAAACAGGTGGGCCCTAACCCAAATGGCAAAGGTCCTTAAACTGAGGAGAAAACTCAGCCCAAGAGATTACGGAAAGATAAAGAGTGAGGTGATGGAATACAAGCCAAGGCATGCCTGCTGCTGCCCAAAAAATATAAGGAAGCCTCCCCACCTCCAATACACAAACTGAGCCTGGAGGGGGAGCCAGCTTTGTGGGCAGCTTAATTTCAGACTTCTGGCCCCAGAGCTATGAGAATAAACTGCTATTGATTTAAGTCACTGAGTCTGTGATAATCGGTTACAACGGCCTTACATTTGTAAGGAGCCTTTCTCCAGCCACACAGGAGTCTTCTCGCCTTCACAGTATGGAGAAGCAAACTGAGCCCTCATCATGGATTGCAGAAAAGGACTTATAGTGTCATAATTATATATATATGTATATATACATATATACATATATGCATATATATACATATATACATATATACATATATACATATATACATATATACATATATACATATATATATAGCGCGCCCTGGTCCCAGGTCTTGTCACACTGGAGAGCTGACAGCCCAGTCATCTTGCAGCAGCCTGTCTACCAGTCTCAAGTGCCTATATAGGGGACGAATCTGGGAATACAAAATTAAAAAGGAAAGAATTCTTAAAGCTTTGGAAAGAAAACCCAGAGGCATAAAATGCCTAAAGTCAGGACATCCTTGAGAGAGAACAAAGTTCCCTAAGACAGCAAGAGGCTTAACACAGGGAAGTGGCAGGATAAAGAAAACCCTGAAAGAAAAAGACAAAGGTGCGATGGCATGGATAGCTGAGAGAAGATGCCTGAGCAAGTTATGACAACATCTCGTGTCTTAATTAAGAAGCCTTCAAGGGTCCTCTCCTGATAATGCTATAATGAAACTGTCGCCGGCACTCCCAGCTCAGTTCTTCCCGTGACTTTCCTGAGATCACTTTGCGTATGTGCCCGCTTGTCTATGACCTGTCTGCCCCATTAGAATGTAAATGCCTTGTCTGTTTTGTTCTTCAATAGTCATAATGAAGCCTGGACCATGGTAAATGTGTGGTAAGTAACTGAATAACTAATAAATACAGACTCACTGGTATGTATCTCTTTTGCCTGCTTTCTCATGAAGTGTAACTTAAGTTGGATGTTTTATATTTTCGGATAGTCCAAAGACAGTATTTTAATTTTTCTTGACCATGTATGTATTTATATACTATACACGTATACATATATATTATATAATACTATATATAAATGAATAGTTCGATTGTACTCTAACTCTGTACTCTAGGAATAACCAGACAGGTAAGTACACACTTGCCAACAAAACCATTTCCGTATTGGAAGATGCCAGCCAAAATTACTGTGCACACATTCTGTGCCCTCAGGCACAGATGCATGGAGAAAAACCAATTTGATATATAGGTACTATTTAGAATTCCAATAAGATGTGGAGTAATTCTCTCCACAGGCTTTTTTCTTTTATCACAGTGCCCTGCTCAGCTTTATCTCACAGTTTCTCTCCTTCCTCCCCTCCCTGCTTCATTGTAATACATCAGGCTTTTGATCCATTTGGGGTATGAATATTCATTAACGGTGGAGAATAATTAGCTCAAATAGCAGCAAATCCCTGGAGTCCCTGGTATCAGACAAATGGGCTAAGCTGCAATGATCCTATCGTTCTCCACTACACTGTGTGACCGTTCATTTTCTATGTGAAATCGGCTGGGCCATGGGACCCCCAGGTAGCTGGGAAAGCATTAGTTCTTGCTGTGCCTACAAAGAAAGAAGATCCGTGCAGGCGAGTGACATCCGGTCTACTGCGGCCAGACACAGCAGAATCCAGAGGTGGAGGAGGCGGGGGTCTTGTGTCCGATCTTAGACTTGCATCATCTTTGCCTGTCCCTCTCTTCCTCTTGGCCACTTCTTGGGCCTTCAGATGGAAAGTGGATTGAATAAAGATGGCTCCCGTGGGCTCATGGGAGGGGGGGTAGCATTACTTGAAAGGATTAGGACATGTGGCCTTGATGGAGGAAGTGTGTTACTAGGGGTGGCCTTGGAGGTTTCAGAAACTCAAGTCAGGCCCAGTCTCTCTCTCTCTCTCTCTCTCTCTCTCTCTCTCTCTCTCTCTCTCTCTCTCTCTCATGCCTGCCTGCCAATCCAGATGAAGAATTCCCAGCTCTGTCTCCAGTACCGTGTTTACCTATGCACTACCATGCTCTCCACCATTATGATAATGGACTAAACCTCTGAACCTGTATATCCAGTCCTATTTCAATATTTTCCTTTATAAGAACCACTCTCTGGTTAAGGTCTTCACAGCAATAGAAACCCTAAGACAAACAGCCTGTTTCTTGGTTCTCCAGCTTGTAGATGACAGAGTCTCAGCATTCGTAACTCTATGAGCCAGTTCTTGCTCCTGGTTCTGCTCCAGAGGATAATCCTGTGCTCACTGTAAGGGTCGGGGTACCCAGCAGACAGTGTACAAACCCTCTACCTCCCCACGCTGTGTTACATACATCACTTAGAAGCTCGTTCTCCTCAGTCAGAAAATCGCCAGCACAGTTTTCCCATTCTCTTTTCACTCTGATACCCGAGATGTGTCAGCCTTCTTTCCTCACCACGCCCCCGCCATGCCCCCATCACGCCTTCACCACGGATGATCACTGATGACAACACTGGAATCTACCAGTGTTGTGCTGTTCAGGACACAGATGTCGAGCATCTCTGGAGACCTCTCTCAGCCCAGCGCCCAGGTAAAAGCTTCTTTACTTATTGAACTCCAACAAATTAGATTTCTAAAACTGCCATGTTCTCTAACTTCCGCTGTGTGGGAGTGGCAGGTGGGGGTGGGGTACCCAAGAACAAAATGTGAGGTTTTTCATAAACTAACAGTTGGTTGTAACAACTGGTAGCATTGTTTTCTAATACTGATTCTATACCAGCCTAGTTGTGCACATATGATGTTGGAAATGGCTGTTGGCTATCAACTAATAGTCTACAGACTCTAATAGCTAGAATAACATCAAGTCCTTGGGGCCGTGGAGGTGGGATTGAGCCACCCCACATCATATAGTGCCAGCATCTTATAGTACCAGCATCTTAGAGTACCAGCATCATAGAGTACCAGCATCGTATAGTACCAGCAT
>NC_022019.1:21072055-21074609 GCF_000317375.1 Microtus ochrogaster
TATAGTACCAGCATCGTATAGTATCAGCATCTTATAGAGTACCAGCATCTTATAGAGTACCAGTTCTAACACAGCAATCCTTGCTTCCCTGTCTCTATGTCTGGTGTGCCACGCTTCTTCACATCTGTTGCTGTTCAAAAATTTGAAGACAGATAAGAATTAGAGAATATTTTTCCTTCATATTAATGCATGGGACTTAAAATTTTAGCAAGCAATGCTGATGAGATGTAAATAAAATGCAGGAACAAGCCTCGAGTTTTTAGCTCTGCCAGCACACAAGCGAGCATTGTACCGAAGCTCCTAATGTTCCCCGAGTTTCTAATTTACTGAGTAATAACCTGTTCTTGGCATGATGCTGGGTAGAAGGTAACTACTTTTGCCTTCAAGGAACTCTTAGTCTTGAAGGAGACGCAGATGCAAAGAAAACTGCATCTTGGTGATATTGTCAGGGCTAACGTAACAGGAGACCTATCCCTAAATATATCCCCTAACCTCTAACCTTAACAGTAACTAACTCCTAACCTTAGCATTAACCTCTAACCCCTAACCTCCAACCTCTAGCCCTAACACCTAACCTTACACTAATCCCTAGCTCTAACTCCAGAAGAGATGAAGGGAAAGAGCAAATGTGTCATCCTTAGCCTTGAGCTTCTAGAGGGATTCCTGAAATAAATGATTCCCAATTGAGCCTTGAAGGATAATTAAGAATCCAAACACATAAACAAGCCTGTTCAAAGAATATTTTAGATACAGAGAACTACAAGGATGGAGAGTGATACCCAGGGAGCTGGATTAGTACTGCACAAGGCAAGATATCAGTGACAGACTTCCCATGAGGAGAGTGGTCTGAGCATCTTGGAGTCTCTTCTATACATCTTTCCCACATCATGGCACCTGCAATAATTGATGCCCACACAGGATGGGAGGTCGGGAGTGAGTCAGAGAGTCTGCTCACAGCGTGAACACTCTGAGCCAAAGGAATCAATATGCCTACACAGCTGTAACTGAACCCAATGTACTAGTGGGAAAGCTCACTGAAAGAAATAATGAGCTGTTAAAAGCACCACAGAAAGGTTGTGGAATAGCCAGGACTATATTTTAAATTGCTCACCTAGAACAGGGTAAAACAAAATGGATTAACTTAGGATTTGATCCTCATCATTCAGACAAGAGGAGATGAGACCCTACCAGGGTCAGTGACCCAACAAAGGAAAAGGACATGATCAGGAAGAGTGGGGGAGCAACAGAGGGGCCTCAGTTTGTAGAGCGCTTGTCTAGAGTCTTAGGGCTTTCTATTGGTGTGATGAAGACTATGACCTTTGCAGAGGAAAGGGCTGATTTCATCTGGTACTTCCAGGTAACACTGTATCACTACGGGAAAGCCAAGACAGGAACTAAAGGAGAGTCATGAAGGAATACAACTTACTGGATCGCTCCCCCTGGCTTGCTCAACCCGCATCCCTCTACCACCCAGTGTAAGCGACTGTGCTACAGCTCTGGAGCTGCCCAGAAACCCTGGCTTATCAGGAAGCCAGGTTATACCTAGAGCCGCAATAGAAGAGCTCCCGAGGCTGGAGCCGCAGTAGGGCAGCTCAGCCCTGGAGGAAGAGGTATCTGGACTTGTGAGGAATCCAGGCTACCTGAAGTTGAGGTGTGGTGGGGAATGCTCTCCCCACAGGATGTAGCAATCTTGCTCCTGTCCTAGAGAGTCCTTACAGCTGAGCTCTGCTATGTTCCCTTACAGGAACATCCTAGCAGAATCATCCTCTTCTTCTGTCACACTCTTCTGAAGGGGAAGCCCCTGCAGACATGTAACAATCTCCTCCTCCAGTTCCTGCGAAAGGTTGTCACTGTTTTCTGCTCAGTCTTTCTATCATTTTGAGGTGACACAATTCAGCCCTGGGGCTATCCCTTCTCACTCCGTCAAGCACATCTTCCTCAGACTTCCAGCTGTCCTTCTTAGAAGGGAAAAACCTCTGTGCTCTCTAGTTGTTACTTCCGTGAGTCAGGGATGGCATCTGGAGCCATCTAAAGAAGTCTAGTGGCACCCGGAGAAGCAATGATATATCAGTGAATCCAGAAAGTCGGGAGAATGTGAGTAACATCTACACTTAAGTCAGAGACCCATAGGAAAGTTTTCGCCCAAAGACATGGACAGGGAATGGTGGGTGTTAAGGAGAGAAAGAAGGACCATGATTATATTTTCACGTTTATAAGATCAGTCGGGTTAAAAGACGGAGAATGTGATCAACTCATAGCTGCAGCTCTCACCCAACAGACACTGGCCAGAGCAGGATTTGACAAGTGTAAATAGATAGACGTGGAAGGTTCTAGGGCTGTCTTGGGGGAGACCCTGGAGTTGATAATCAGGTGACTGTGTGGACGAGGAGGAGATGGCAAAGGCAAGGAGCACCCAAACAGACCCACAGAAAGTAACTGATCAAGAAATTTCTTAGCTGGGCGGTGGTGGCGCACGCCTTTAATCCCAGCACTCGGGAGGCAGAGGCAGGCGGATCTCTGTGAGTTCGAGACCAGCCTGGTCTACAAGAGCTAG
>NC_022019.1:21074859-21104462 GCF_000317375.1 Microtus ochrogaster
AGACCAGGCTGGCCTCAAACTCACAGAGATCCGCCTGCCTCTGCCTCCCGAGTGCTGGGATTAAAGGCGTGCGCCACCACCGCCCGGCAAAGGACCCAGTTCTTAACAAACGATTTGGACTTGCTGTTTCCAAAGGAAGAATTTCTGAATGGGCTGAGCTGTCTGCAAAGAATAAAGGCAGGCTTAGAAAGACAGCGCCATAAATTAAACTGCTACTTGTCTTGACGGTACAAAGAATAATGTCTCCCACCCCTAACTCTGTTCTTGGTCACAAAGGCCTTTGTTGGAGTGAACAGACGGGAAGGAACTGATAAGAGCCCAGGTTGGAGAAGACCTGCATGTGAATGAGGCCTTGGGAGATCCAAGCACACACTTTAAGTTTGCTGAAACCCACCCCATCCCATTGAGAGGCTCCAAAGTATGAATGGAAAGAAAACCCATTTCCATCAGCGACTCTCAGCACGGCGTGAAAATGACTGCTTCGCACTGAGTTCTTTCCCATTCAAAACTCAACCAGAAGACAACAAACTGCGCATTCAGATGCACTAAGAGATCACCCAACTTCCTCTGTCAGGCACGCTATCCCATCAGCCTCTTCTTTCTTCTGCCTCCCATATTTCCCAGCGTACCTCTGGGCAAGCACCGACTGTGGAGACTGCAGTCACTCTAATTTATGGAGACTCCAGAGCAAAGAGAAGAGTTTAAGAATAGAATTTAATCACCCAGGACTTCCCTAAGAGTCTTTCTGATATTCATTCTCATTGTGGACTAAAGCTCAAGATGACTGCCATTGTTTAAATGGAGCTTGAGTGTTTTATCCAAGGGAAACTTTGGTGTCTAGGGTGGCAATATTAAAGGGTTGTGGGGCCTTTAAGAGGTAGGAATGTTAAACACTAAGCTTGACATGAACATGTAAGGACAAATTCCTATACTAAAGCACGTTCAGAGGACCATTTCCTTTTGTTTTAGATAGAAAATTTTAAAAAAACTTTTTGGAGAAAATTGAGCATGGCCACAGGCATTCCTGCCTGACTTTTAAAGTCACAAGCTCAGCATGTGCCAAAGTGTTCATGTCCAACATTTTAACCTTTTAAACATGTATTCCATAACCTTGAGCTATGCATGGCAAGATATAGCCTCCATATTTCTGAACTATGACCTTAAATTGAACATGCCCAGAAATAAACTCTTTAACTGAGCAAGCTCAGGAATGTGCTTGTCCCTAGAGTGTGTTCCCGTACATACAGACCCCCAGGAAACTGTCCTCATGCTTTATGGGGTCATGGGCTTTGATTACTTTGGAAATAATCCCCTTTTTCTCCTTTCCGGCTAAAGGTCACAAATCTCTTTCCACTCTTTTATTTCCTGGCCATGCTGGTTTGGGTTTTGTCCCCACCGAGATGTGACTTCATGTCTGGTTACAGAACACAGTGAAAGAGTCTCCGGTCATTTGGACCTGTGGGTGATTTGAATGTGAAGTGACCCCCATAGTCTCAAGCCTTTGTGCACTTGGTTCCCAGTTGGTGGTGCTGTTTGGGGAAGATTTGGGAAATGCGCCTTGCCTGAGGAAGTGCATCAGTGGGGAAGGAACTGGAGAGCTTAGATCCCCAGCCACTTCGTTTGCTTTGTTTCAAGATGTGTGCTCTCAGCTTCCTACGCCTGCTGCCTATTGCCTACTGCCATGCTGCCCTGCTCTTACGGACTGTACTCCCCTGGAACCACGTAAGCCAAAATACACGGAGCTCTATCACAGCCACAGACGAGAAACTGATACGGGACCCCTGGGAAAACTCAACTCTTGTAAGACCCTTTGATGAGGTCTCAGGAAAATGAAAGAACAAGCAGCCTGGGCCTCCGCTTCTTTGGTTTGCTGCAAAGTCATTTCATCTCTTCGTGTGTACTTCTACCCCTGAACTGTCACCCACCACGAGTTCTCATCCAAGATGGCCCAAGGCTAGCTCCATGCCCTAGGGATTTCTACAGCACTAATATAAACTTATTTTAAATAAGTGCACAGCTTTGTGTCATTATAACAGAAAAAGGAACACAATGGTGTACCTTACACAGACGGTTTACCTGTTAGAAAGGCCCCCATGAATTCGGGGGCTGTTTCTGTTTCCTAGCTAGCTGTTTCAGACTATAAATATGTTCTGTTGACCCTGACCTTCGACTTATAGCTAGATAATCCCATGGACAGGACCCAGCCAACTCAGCAAAGAATCTAGTTGACTGTGGCAACCAAGAAAGCCAGCCAAGCTGATGGCCAAATGATAAAAGACAGGAAAGGTGGGATGTTCAACTCTCCAAATGCAAACCTTTGGGACTCAACTCCAAGATCTACCTTGCAAAAAGAAAGCTTCAGTATTCAATGAGGGCCCAGTGCTGGACTAGAGGCAGACCTAGAGTTGGGATGCCTCAAGGAAAACTTCCTATAAGATTGAACAGTAAGGGGCTGGAGAGATGGCTCAGTGGTTAAGAGCACTGACTGCTCTTCCGGAAGACCTGGGTTCAATTCCCATCACCCATACGGCAGCTCACAACTGTCTGTAACTCTAAAATCTGACACCCTCACATAGACATACAGGCAGGCAAAACACCAATGTACATAAAATAAAAAATAAGTAATATCTTTTAAAAAAAAAAAAAAGAATGAACAGTGAGTCTCACAGTTCCACCAGGAGTTAGATTCCACTAGACAATCTGACAGATTGCGCTATGCTGTACAATGAAGCAATGTTCTCAAATAAATCTCCCCTATGCCATAAAAAATGGCATCCTATGGCTTGTCTGGGTTGTTTTTCATCCATTTAGATTCTGACCGACAGAGAAAGTTGACATGGCTAAATAGTATTAAGTTCTCTGAGCAGTCTCAGTTCATGAGACAACATTCAACTGCTGTATATAGATTAGTCCAAGCTAGATACTGGGGACACAATGCTTAGGACAGTGTGTCTTTTGTCTTCCTGTGGTCTAGGGTAACAGACTCAATTTGGTTTCATCAAAAAAACAAAAGCAACCCCTTCCCAACACACACACACACACACACACACACACACACACACACACACACGGGTTATGTTATTACACTGACTTAAACAGATGTGATATTTTATGATACCCTGAGTGATGAATCAATTTAACAAACAGAGGAGGAAAAACAACTAAAGCCCAGAGACTCATCAACAAGCAGTTCCCACGTTTCAGATTCTGATGGCATGAGCAGAACAATGACTGGCCTTCTCCCGTTCATCCGTCACTTGTCCCCTCTGTGTGCAGAGCAAACGCGCCCCTGACCAGGGAGAGAAAAACCTCTCCTATGGTTACCCCTCCTCCGGGATTTCTGATGCTGCTGTGGGGAGTAACACTTGTCAAGTTCTCCAATCTGGAAAACAGGCACCAAAACCACCTTTTAGAGACTAGGAACCTGGCTGTGAGTCTCACGGAAGGAGTCTGACCTGGTCTGCAGTAGAAGGCCCACTCGGCTTGCCTCTCAGTGAGTGTCTGGGAATTTTTGTTTCCACGTCTGTTAGACATGAAAGTGCCCACCACATAGGGCCCTAAGAGTGCCAAGGGTCACAACATGCCAAGGCCTCCAGGAGAGGGGTGGGTTATAGTTCTTGGCTTAATGTCTAAGGAACTTAGCCAAATAATCCTTTTAAAAAAAAAATCTATGGACTTTGCATGTTAACAATGACTCCATGTAGATTCATCAATTTTTATAAATTTTGGTAGGAGATGTTTGTGAGTTTGGGCAAAGGTCTACAGGAACTCTGACTTTAAGCTCAATTTTGTCTAAAGACTAAAATGTGCCCCGCCTCAGCCCCTTGCTTTTTTTCTATGGTAGCCTAGGTAAGTCCTTAAGTTCACAATCCTCCTGCCTCAGCCTCCTGAGTCCTAAAATTACAGAAATGTACCACCATACCTAGCTAAGTAGAAAGGAGAAAAAATGCAAGGGTTGAAAGAGAAAGGGGGATTGAATAATAAGGAGATTGACGAGGAAGGAGGAGAAAAAAAGGACAGGAGGCAGAAGAGGAAGTAGGAAGTTAAAAGAGGAAGGAGGAAGGAGGACGAGAAGAAGCCAAAACTCCACACTGGGGATGGCTGGCCCCAGCCAACACTGCCTTTATTGTGTCTCTGGGTGTAGGATGACCCTTTCTCTGCTGTTCCACAGGCATGCGCTGGGGGGCGCTGAAGGTGAGGAGACAAAGAAGGTTGAGGGTTCCCTCCGGCCTTGTGTGCTGTGCTTGACTGATCTCAGTGTCTGCTGCCACGACCTCAGACCCTGCTGGGCTTCTTGGGGTCTTTGTTGTTCTTGGCTGGCATGAAGGCATACAGCTCTTCAATAAGCATCTCCATCCGGGCTGTGACCTCAGTCACGGTGTCAATGACCAGGCGCTGCTGCAGTTTCAACTTCTTGTTCTCCCACAGGGCCTTGTTCTCCTCCTGGAAGACGCGATGCTCCTCACGCAGGACATGCAGAGCTCGGTTCTCCTCCTGCAGCAGCCGGTTCTCCTCCCTCAGGGCCTGCAGGGCCTGGTTCATCTCCCTCAGCAGCTGCAGAGACTGGGTGCTGTCACCTAGGTTGGGGGCGACCTTGCCCTCCTCCTCCCCCGAGGAACCAGATAAGCTGTTAACCATCTCCCTCAAAGCACGCAGTGTCTTAGAGTCCTCCTGTGTTGCAGGGGGCCCTTTGGGTTCCTCAAACGCGGCCGAGAGGCCTGGGCTCTGATCTGGGTGAGGCTCCTCTTTGGGTGAGGAGATGGTCTTGCTCTCCTCGGCAGCAGTGGCGTTGTCTTCTGCCTGGGCCCAGTAGGCCTGCGTCTGTTCCAGCAACTGCTGGAGGGCCCGGTTCTCCTCTCGAATGAGCTGCAGGGTGTTCTCCTTGCTACGCTGGGCTGGCAAGGTAACAGTCTCTTTCTTCACCGCTTCCTGGGAGGCTGCATCCTTGTGCAGCAGCGGCGCTGAGGACTGACTCTCCTCTTGGCCCAAAGTGACCTTGTGCTCCTCCCAAAAGACCTGCAGTATCTTGTTTTCCTTGCGGAGGGCCTTGTTCTCGTCCCTCAGGGCCCTGTTCTCATCCCGTAGAGTCTTGTTCTCCTCTTGTAGCACGTACTCCTTGGCCAGCCTCTTGTGGTGCAGTTTGTGGTGGAAAGAGGAGGAGGGGGAGAAGTAAGGGGACTGTAGGCGGCAGCTCTCGTTCACCCACCGCCCGTCCTGGAAGACGAACATCTCGTCGCTGAGCTGCACCCGGGGAGGGTTGTAGTCCAGTTCCAGGTCCGCCTGGGAGGTGGGGCGCTCCATGGGGTCAAAAGGCACAGAAGAGAAGCGGTTGAGTGGGTAGGAATGCTGGCTGACTACCCTGCGGCTCATCCTGGGCAAGGCGGCCTGCCGGGAGCATCGAGGGGTGCTGTACAAGTTGTGGAGCCTCAGGAAGGGCTCGTTGGTGCCCCTCTGTGGGAGAGAGCGGGGAAACAGTTAACGGAGGAACTGGTCAAGTACCTGCTAGTGGACTGCGAGGCCTAGAGACCCCTCACCTGACCTCCGGGATCCTCATAGGAAACTATAGCCAGCCTTTGTTAGTCTGGGTACCTTTCTTCTTGAATTAATGGATGGATACTGAACCACGGTTCCCTAGGGGAGATACTGGGCTAGCTTTCTATAAGGCTCTGGCCATAAAAATTTTCTCAATCGATCATTGTGTTTCTATTACAAGCCTATAACCAGCCTAAGTGGAGGTGGTGCAGGTAGAAACCAGAGAACTTCGAGGCTATCCTGGTCTGAATAGCAAGTTCAGGACAACCAGAGGTAGAGAAAGACACTGTCTCTGAAAATGAAAACCCACAGATAAGAAGGTCCAATCATATGATAGAAACTAAAGGCATGGATTTTAGAATCAACCTTTTTTTTAAAAAAAAATTATTTATTTATTTAAGATTTCTCCTCCCCGCCACCGCCTCCCATTTCCCTCCCCCTCCCCCGATCATGTCCCACTCTCTCATCAGCCCAAAGAGCAATCAGGGTTCCCTGCACTGTGAGAAGTTCAAGGACCACCCATCTCTGTCCAGGTCTAGTAAGGTGAGCATCCAAACTGCCTAGGCTCCCATAAAGCCAGTACATGCAGTACTGGCTTAAAAAAAAAAAAAAAACCTGTCCTTGCTACTTATCAGTTTTAAGAATTTGGGCAAGTTGTGTGACTTTCCGTTTCTAAAATTTTAACTTGGGATAACACGCGCCTCCTCGAAGAGGGTGTCAGATCCCTCGGAGCAGGGAATTGCAGGCGTCCGCGGGCTGCTCAGCTGGTTATCTGGTTGCATGTGGTCTACACAATTCACTTAATTCTCACCACAATGGCAAATAAAATATTTTTCCAGCTCGAACATCCCTAACCTGAAGAATCTCACTTCCAAAGTGCTCCAGATTCTGAAGCTTCCTGAGCATCCACATGACGCCACAAGAGAAAAATTCCACACCTGCCTTTCGTGCAAAGACACAGGTGCACTAAAACAAGTGCACGAAATTATTATGGTTTGTAGATGACATACAGATATAGATATGGATTTAATGTTTCTGCATGGGCTCCTCCCTGAGAACCTCCCTCCCTTCTGTCTCCATCTAAATATTCAAATATTCTGAAATCCACCCCCCTTTTAGAGGCTGCCTCCTGCACATAGCATCCATGATGGGTGGTTTTAATCATCAATTTGACATGATCTAGAATCACCTGGAGGGAAAGAATCTCAGTGAGGTTATCTGGATTAGGATGTCCTGTGAAATACCTAGAAGGGGTTTTCTTTTTGAGGGATTTTCTTGCTTGGGTTAATTGATGTGGAGAGATCCAGAGCATGGTGGGCCAGAACTCTCAAGGAGAAATCTTCCTAGATGGAGTTCCTGGGGTTGCCGACCTTCCCCCTAAAGAGTTTGGGAACAGGACCGGACAGCGAGCAGCTGACATGCACTGCTGTGGTCTGAATGTGTCCTTTATATTTCTCGTGCTGGAACTTAATCCCAAAGGTGCATGCTAACGGTGTTTGAGAAGTGAGACCTTTGCAAGGTGGACCGGGTCATGAGGGAACGGATGACCCCATTCGGGGGTCAAGGGTCAGAACCTTCTACCAAGTGAGTTCTCTGTGGCTTACTGTATCTCACCAAGTGATGCCCTCTACCATGTTGAGACACAATGGAAGGTCCTTGCCAGAAGATGACCAGCAGCTAGGATAGTGTCACGTCTTGCTCTTTATTCTTTTTTTTTTTTCGAGACAGGGTTTCTCTGTGGCTTTGGAGCCTGTCCTGGAACTAGCTCTGTAGACCAGGCTGGTCTCGAACTCACAGAGATCCGCCTGCCTCTGCCTGCTGAGTGCTGGGATTAAAGGCGTGCGCCACCATCGCCCGGCCCTTGCTCTTTATTCTGTGAACGCTGTCTGGTCTTGGACACTTCGTTATAGCAACAGAAAACTGAGAAAACAGCACTGAAGTTCCCCCCCTTCCATGAAAGACGTAGCTACTACCACCCAGGCGAGATGTCCACCTGCCCCAAGAAAATCCAAGCCAGTCGAACAAGCTTTTAAAGTGGCTGCTTTGCCAACACTGTTGAGGGTTAACGAGTAGGGGATGCTCAGCCGGTTGAAGTGCTTTTAATGCACGTGAACCTGAAGGGTACCAGGGTCCTAGAATGAAAAACCACAGTGCTAACTTTTAATGCTAACAGCTGAGTCCCACTGTCATAAAAGAAAAAACAATCAACAAAAAAAACCTCTCACCTCTCTAATGATATGCTAAATAGCTAAATACAGTGTTTGCTTTAATAAATGCTAACAGATGAAAAGATAATTCACAAGGTAAAAGTGATTGGTTTTGATAGACTTTTAATGCTAACAGCAAAGAGAATAAAGATGATGCTAATTGACAGGCTCTCGTACTATCTTGCTCTGAAGCTATTTCAGCTGGCGTTGCTGTGAGCCAAAAAGGAAGGAGAAAAAGACAAAGGGAAGCAGAGTGGGCACTGGGAAGTAGTGCCAGAGCGCATTCTGATCCAGATGTATTCTGATCCAGATGTGGAACTCTCATTGATGACCTAAGACTAGTCTTTCATTGACAGTCTAGCACTGAAGGACTTAATGAAAGGCACAGAGAGCTCACTGGGAGGCTTGAATGCCTGGAAGAGTGAGTCTCCATGTAGAAGGGGATCAGTTGCTTGGGCAGAAAATAACACTATGGCTCACAAGCTAATGTGCTAGAAGAAAACAGATGTGAAAATGCTCGTGTTCAGCATCAGGAAGAAAAATGCGAAATCAATAAGACCTGAAAAAACCGAAAGGCGATAAACTAGTGAATCATGGCCTTTGCAGTGTGATTGAGAACTCCAGCCACCCAATAGGGTTGGGAGCTGGGAGCCAGAGGTACTGTCATAATTCCCTTCCAAAGGGAATGAACTCAACTCAGAATGAAGCGACCTGGGGCAGAAACATACAGGCAGCCTGGGGGTTAGCGAGAACAGTTCAGGTAAGAGGAGAGGATGCAGAACTTCTAGAAGCAAGAGAAGAATTAGAGCTAAGGCATCACCTGGCCCTGCTAAGTACCAGTGACAGGCATGACACTGACCTGGGTTCCATCTCAGCTCTGTCCTTGTGACTAAGCCTCCCATTTCCCACAACTGTGAAATTTCTGCTTTATACTTGTGCAGCCCTGTGGCCAGCACATGACACCATCAACACTCCCTCAGTATCCTTCCTCAGCTTGTTTCTCATAGCCATCCTGCCCCGCCACCCCCACTATCTCATTTGGGGAAGCACATGAGCGTACAGGCCTCTCTCACAACCCTACAGGTAGGATCAGTTAATATCATCTAGTAATCCATGCCTACCTCCCTACCCAAGACCACCAGTCGAGGGTATCCTGGCAGGTTGCCTGGCTTGTGCCTGTAACCATCCTGGCAGAAATGAAGATAGTCTAAAGAAATACCCTCCATCCTTCTAGATATCAGATGATTGAAACAATGGACCCCAAGAAATTTCTCTAGTAGTCTTATGTTTGGAGAAGGTAAAGACTGAAGGCTGATTGGTGCCAGTCAGAGAGTAAGATTATCTCTCAGAAAGAGATTTCACAGAGTCGTGATAACTTTTCAGACCACCCTGCAGAAGAGACTGGGGGTGAACCAATGATGCTGGGCTGGACCACG
Source organism: Microtus ochrogaster (assembly GCF_000317375.1). Lineage (NCBI taxonomy): Eukaryota > Metazoa > Chordata > Mammalia > Rodentia > Cricetidae > Microtus > Microtus ochrogaster. The sequence continues at coordinate 21,084,035 of NC_022019.1, forward strand.
CCCAGACCAGCGCTGCTTAGCTACCTGAACCTCTATGACTCTACTTAAACGCAAACTTCCTGTCCAAGATGTACTTGGAGGATCACTAGACCTCCTTGTTACTCCTCCCAGGGTTGCCACATTGAAGAAATCTCCTCTTCCTGCTTTTCAACACCAGCTGATTGCTTAAGTGACCTATAGGTGACCGCTGACTAAGCCTAGCTAGCGTACTCAAGGCCACGTCCAGCCATAAAAGATCTCCAGGCAACAGCGGTCCCTTCATTCCATATCCCTCTGTCATCCAAGATCCAAGACCCAAGGTCCCACAGCACAGGAAGTAGGCCTGAGGAGACCAGAACAAACCCAAGACTTCTCAATCCACCTTTTCTCCTTCACTGCTAAACTGGTGCTGGGAGCTAGGGACAGAAAGTCGTGCCGGGGGGTAGATGGATCTTTCTAATCTTTTTATCACGTGACAGTAAGGAAAGGGTAGGGACTTTATGGTCAGAACTGACAGAAGGGAGGCCCATACTGAAGATGGTTAGTGTTCATGATCTAGGATCCTGGACTGAATAAAACAGGTTGATCTTCCACGATGGGAGGCAGTGGCCCCACCCCCGCAGCTTCCTCTTCACACTGGTGTTATCCCCTGAACCAAGAACCAAAATGAAGCCTTCCTCCCTTAACTTGCTTCTTGCCGGGTCTTTGGTCACAATGCGAACAGTCATACCACTACTTTCAAATGTTAATCCCAACCCCTTTCTTACTCCCACATCTAGGCCAGTATCTCTTGTCTGCCCCTACATGCCCAGCCAGGTTCCTTGTCCTTCTATAGCATGGCCAGGGCATAGTTAGCTAATAAGAGCTGAAAGAGACGTAACTAACAGTGGCTGCTCACCACAATGCTGTAAGGGAAACAAACACCCAGGTTGTCCCCTTGTCCTGTAGTTTTGCCTCCTCCTGACCACATTTACTGAGCTTGCTATAATCACACTAATACAGAACACCAGCTAGAGATCCCTCCTCTTTCGTTCGTACCTCCCTAGACCAAACTTTTGGGTAAATTACCTGTGCCTTGGGTCCCTCCATCCTACATTTCACCTCCACTGGCTGCATGACCCTGGTCTTCCAGTGAGCTCTTGGGTGACTCTGGAGAAAGCAAGGCCACCCCCTTTGTGACATAGCAGCAGAAGGAACAGTTAACTAAAAGGGGTTCCCCCCCCCCCAAGACAGCTACTGTGTGCAGGAGACCTGGAAACCACAAGTTGTAAGGGTTTTAACCATTCACTGGCCTCAAAAGAAACAAGTGAATGTCCCTCCTCAGTAAACCATCTTTGAGCTATAGCAGGGCTGGATTCTCTTGAGGGCTGCAAATGGGCCACATGTTGGGGTCTCAACTCCTGTGTTTACTCTCAAGCATCTGGATTCAAGGTCAACTCTAGCTGTCCACAGATATCCAGAGTGGTTATGTGCCACCATGCAGGGGAGGTGCTCCTTTGGTAAGGTTAGAATTTTCTCACAGTATCATCGATCCTTGAAAGGCTAGCACTGGAGAACCTGACCCTTCAACCCAGTCCCCTCATTCAAGGCCAGAGGATCCCAAGGTGCAGTATCCATGTATCTTCTCCTAGGCACATAGCCAGGGAAAAAAAAAAAACAATATGACAAGAATTTGAGCAGCTGACTTCTCTGTTCATCCTGTAAGGTTTGGAAGCAGGGTTATTCTAGCTAAAATTGGTCAAGTTCTATCCTCCCGTGATCGTCCCTACCTGAGGTAGAATCACATTGATTGGAATTTCTAGGCTTTCAGATCTGGTATCTCTCTTTCTTGTAAAATTAGGCCTGGAGTGCTGCGAAAAAGAAAAAAAATTAGATTTCTCCTTCCCAACCCATCCTCAGGGCCTCAGTGGCTCACCTGAAATCCATAACTACTTTTTACACGTTTATACCCTTCTTACCAATTATATCCCTTATAAAACATCTCAGCCTAAAGGTATGTGTAGAAGGTACCTGCCCAGAAGTCTTACTAATCACTGAACAAAATTCAAGACAGGGATTAACTGATATAAAAACCTTCTTGCAAGTCTTTGAAGCAGAGATCACTTCAGCTCCTCCTGGTTTTAGACTATTATTTCTATGTCAAGTAAAAAGCCATACCAACGTGAGGTGCCAGGTATAGGTCCTATGCATAAACTGGTCGCCAAAACACTCGGAACATTCCAGAGGTGACATCACAGAACAATATGGTGCTTTTCTGAGCTCATGATTTCCCTCTGAGCATCTCAGGTGGGAACAGGGCTTCTGCGGGAAGGAAGAATTGCCGCTGGCTGTGCCCGGGTGTCCAGCCTGGGTCAGTGTGACACACAGTAGCCCTAACACCAGCCTTTGTTTGGTCAGCCTTGCTGCCATGCACACCTCATGGCCAGGCTGGCTTGAAACTTTCCATCCCCATTCAAAGGTGGCATTTTCTTAACCATATTACTCAGGAAAGGAGAAACATTAACTGTCCAGACCTGGTAAGGTTTGGTATTACAGAGGGAGTCTTCAGTTCAGTTCCTCTCCAATATAGGTGCATAGACTTAGTATCAGGTCCCAGAAGTTAGGGGCTCAGCCCTGCAAGATGACCTTTATTTCAGGTGCCAATACCAGACCAGGGCTATCTACACCCATAACTGGTTAGCTGTGCAGGGGCTCCCTTGACCTGCTGCACGGGTTCGATCGTTGTCTCTCAGAACTCAGGAAAGTGCTTTACTTAGGATCACAGCTTTATTACGAAGCACGCAGCTCAGAAATGGCCGAATGGTAGTCATGAAGGGTGAGGTGCTGGAGGGTGATGTTGGAAAGCTTCAAGCCTTCTCTGGACCCACCCGCCTCCCAGCATCTTCACCAGTATCTGAATCCTGTTGTTTGTAAAGTTTCATTAGGTAGGCATATTTAATTAAATCATTGGGCTTTGATCATTTAACTAAAGCCAAGTCTTTCCTGCTTCCCCAGAGGGGGAAGTTTGCTGAAAATTTCAACCTTCGAATCACCTGATTGGTTCCTCTGGCAATCATCCCCATCCCCACCCCCCAACCCTGCCAAAGTCATGCAGCTAACATAAACTGATGTGTGTTCCAATGAGGTCCTGTCAGGAAATCCCAAGGGTTCTGGTACAATTATACAATTAAGGCCACAACACCTGGTCCCTCCATCCTTAATTCTGTCAATTCCATGACCTCCAGAGCCCTTCGAGAGAACTCTCTTATGTTTCCAGAGTCCCAATTCCATGAGATTTTGGCCCCTTGGGGTAGGAACAGAGTGATGATCCAAGATGAGCAGCCCCAGAGATGCTAGAACTAACCCCTTGAGTCCCTAACACCCAAATTACAAGCAAATCTTGGTATAAGAAAATTCAAATGTACAAAAGCTGAAAGCGACACCTAGAGAAAAATCCAAGTGACTGATTCCGTTGCCAAAAAATTTATGTCTACAAAGAAACTTCAAGGAAGTTTTTTAACCGTGTGTGTGTGTGTGTGTGTGTGTGTGTACATACACTAGTACATGAGATCAGACTGACAAACTTGGGTGTCAACCCTCAGCTACCATCCATCCTGTGTTTTAAGACACTGGCCCCGAACTTGACAAATAGGTGAGGTGAGGCCAGTGAGCCCGGGGATCTGCCTGCATCCACCTTGCCAGCCCTGCCTGACAAGAGGGGGCCTCACCAGGATTTTTAGGACCTTTTTCTTTTTTTTTTTATTCTGATTTTCGAGACAGGTTTTTGGTTCCTGTCCTGGAACTAGCTCTTCTAGACCAGGCTGGCCTTGAACTCACAGAGATCCGCCTGCCTCTGCCTCCCGAGTGCTGGGATTAAAGGCGTGCGCCACCACCGCCCGGCTTGACCTTTTTCTTTTTTTACATAGGGTTGGGTGATCAAATTCAGGTCCTTACAATTGCATGGCAGGTACTTCACTGAGCGAGCTACAAGACTTACTTAGCTGATTATGAAATTGTGGTTATTAATGCAGAGCACTGAATTTGCCGAATTTGCCATCTTTGCCATCTTTAAGTTTCTAGTTCAATAGTTTTGACTATATTCACATCGCTGTAAAAGAACACTCTAGAATTCTCTCCTTTTGGGAAACTATGACTTCTATTAAGCCCTAATTCTCCCTCTTCCTTCTCACCAGTCCTTGGTGGCCACATTCCTATTTTCTGTTTCTATGATTTAAACCACATTAATGTCTAAGCTAGGGTTTCTATCGCTGTGATAAAACACTGTGACCCAGTGCAATCTGGGTTTATTTTATCTTACGCTTCCAGGTAACACTTTATCACTGAGGAAAGTCAGGGCAAGAACAAAGGCAAATCCAGTGGAGGAGTGAGTGCTGCTTATTGGCCTGCTCCCATGGCTTGCTCGGCGTGGGTTCTTACAGCACTCAGGACTGCCAGCCCAGAAGTAGCGCCACCCACAGTGAGCTGGGCCATGCCACGTCTACAGTCATCTCCACAAGCTTGCCCACGGGCCTGTCAATGGTCCCTGACAACTTTCCAATTGTGTTTCATCCTCTTAGATAACTCTAGCTTGTGCAAAGTAGAAAACCCAACCAACCAACCAAACAGCTACCCAGCACAACGAGATGTGTTATGTGCGTGGAATTACAGAGTCTCGGTCCTTTCGTGATTTACCCAAGTTGAAACAAATGTCAAGATTTCCTTCTTTTGAAAGGCTCGATGACGTCTCACGGTGTGCAGGTGTTGTTTGGGTAGTGTCTGTCCCCTGACGGCTGCAAACACTGCTGCAGTAAACTCGGGGGCGCAAACATCTCTCTGAGACTCTGCTCTGGATTATTGTGGGTACGTACCCAGAAGTAAAGTTGCTCAATGACAAGGTAATTCCATTTTTAATTTAGGAGGATCCCTCCTCACTGTTGTGCACAGCGCCTGTTTTATTTAGCCTTCCCACCAATGGGAGACTTCCCATTTCCCCACACCCTCACCAACACTAGCTGGTCTCAGTGGGCCATACCTGTGCTGCCTGAAAGCATGGCCTCATTTCTCCTCATGCACGTTCCCCACAGAAGTTCCTGCACACCCCTGGATGTAGAGGAGTCTAAAGTCACCGGAAGAACTAATGCCACCAACAAACTGAGGCCTGGAGGGGGCTCCCTGATACAAAATTTGCTCCCAACCCCTCGAGTAGAATGTCTACCAGCTGACACACAATTGGTACTTCTGCTGTGAACAGTCAAGAAAGGGCTGTGCCAGAGCCTCTGCGAGGGCCTCTTTGTCTGCTCACTGGATGGATTGATTTTCACTTTTATTTTTAAAGAGACATTTTACCTGGGCCATTCCAGTTGCCAAATTCCAGTTGCCCCAAATGCCTGTTATTACCCAGGTTAAAGCAACCCAAAATCACATGTGCTCCACAGACCTCCCAATCAGAGTTTAACCGCGTGGTGGATGGAGGGAAACAGGGCTCCTGTAAATTGTTCTCTGACCTTCATGCAAATACCCACATGCTGTGCCACGTCCTGTCCTCACCCCCAGACAAATACATACATAAATGTAAAACACAATTTCAAATAATGCCATTTTATTTATCTCATTCGTTTATAATGCAAAAAACACATTTTTTTTCATCAAAAGGTAAATTATCACTTTTCCTTGGTTTCGTTGGCCACCAGCTCATGATGGAAAGGGGAACAGAAGCAGCAAACAAGGTTCAGATGGCCGTGAGTGTGACGGAAAGAACTGGGAGCCAGCTTCAGAGAAACAGATCATTTTATTGCTCCAGGAGTAAGGTATATAATAAGGATTCTTGGGGTTACAGGTGGGACGGGCCATGCCACAGCACCTAGTTATCATACAGGTGGGAGGAAGGAGCCAGACTTGGGTGCTGAGTCACCCAGCGTCTGCAGGGAGCTCTGCGCAGGGTCATCCTCCAAGTAAGGTCAGGATCTGAGCTTAGAGAGATTCTCCAAATAAGATTAGACAGAGGAGCGGAAGCCCCGGGAGAAATGAAGTCCTCCATTTTGCACTGAGCTCAGAGAGCTATCCGGACATGGTGGAGTGCAACCTGAACAGCAGGGTTCTCCAACACCTCCCCCTGTTTTATTTTACAATGGAGAGGAGTCATTATAGGTTCTGAGAGCCTTATAAACTGTACTGGAGGGGTCCAGGGTCTGATAGTGAACCATAGCCTGGTGGGTGATAATTCTAACAATAGTGGTAATCTATCATGGGAGAAGTTGTATAAGGCAATGAGCAAGCATCAAAATAAAATACAGCATAACTGGGGGCTAACAAGAGGTAGAAGCAAAGAAAAGGAGTTATTGAACCAACCTAATTGTTCAGTGGGTTGGAATTGGTTTCCACATCATTTGATTTTTTACATAAAAAGCAACATTCTTCTCCCAATGCTACGCAAGTGCCCCCATGTACAACAGTTACCAAATCCAGGGTCCAGATATTCTCACCTGTTGGAACCACAGTGCAGTTAAATGTGCTTCCCATCCTTCATATGAGCCAAGCATCAGAGTAAGTTCAGTTTAGTTGGCGTTCTGCGATAAGTACCTACCATCCCTGAAGAGGCTACTCAGAAAGATCTGAAGATCTAAACTAAAAGGTTTATTATTGACGTGACATCCCTTGTGAGGCAGTGGTGGCACACACCTCTAATCCCAGCACTTAGGAGGTAGAAGCTGGTGGATCTCTGAGTACAAAGCCATCCTGGTCCACAGGGTGAGTTCCAGGACAGCCACAGCTACACAGAGAAACCCAGTTTTGAAAAATAAAATAAACAAAATATTACTGATTGTAATTTCTAAATCATAATAATCAATATTCAAACTTAAGCCCAAAGGATGCAAAGGTTCTAGAAAAGCTTCCCTGTGGAATTTCCACTTCTCCTCATGTTACTCAGTTATTCTCAGTGGCTAGAAAGGTGAAACTGTTGCACTAGTGTGTATGCAACTCTACAAGCAACTAAAGATTACTGCTATATGCTTTGAAAAGAGGAAACTTACACAGTAAAAGAATCTCAACTTAAAAAATACTCATTAGAAGATATTTGACCCCAAATCAAAGCCTACCTAAATGTTCTAGAAAAACATTTTAGACTAAGCATCTTGATATGCTCATCACTGTCAGACCTGGCCATCTCGTGCAGACTGAGGGCAATGCATGCATTGATCAATGAAGATATTTTCCAGAACCATTTTCAGATTGCCCTCTTCATTGGATATGCTTCTTTCAAAAGCTCTTAGTTGCTCATTGTTAAACCACCATCTCTAGCAAGAAGAAGAAAAGGAAAAATAAGACTGTTTTCTTTCTTTTCAAATGGTTCCAAGATAACACTATAAACAGCCACTTGCCACCACAAAAGCCAACAAACGAGATGACTGCAAAACTCTCAGTGGCACCAGAGACTTCCAGATCATTCTCTGTATCAATACAAAAGAGACACTCAAATTTCATGCAACCCTGTTACTTTTTAAGAGCAGGTCGGTCGGCTCCATCCTCATGGTGCTCTGATGTGTCATCCATTTCCTGCCGCGTCTTCTCTGTGATCAGACATAAATCTCTATAACTCTAAATAAATAAATGTCTCGCAAATAAATTTCCCGCATGACACTACCGCCCTTCCCCACATGCCTCCAGCATCCTCTTTTAATTCTAGCCAAAGCAGCTACTCCATCAACTGTTATCTTCAACCACTGCCCCTCTGCAGATCATCTCTAGTAGAGATGTTATTTACAATTGAGAGCATATTTCTCCTGGCATGCTTTCTATAGCTCATTCATAAATTTGTACGTGTTTAGCATCAGAGCAGAAGCTGCATTTATATTTCAGTCAACAGTACAGCCACCACTTCCTGGTTTATTTCCATCACTCATTCCTTTCCAGTTTTCTCTGCATCCACCAGCAAAAAAAACCTTTGCAGCAAAGGATGAGAATTCACTCCATTCGATCATTAGGGAACGGCTGATTGAGGACCTTGAAAGAGCCAGCCACTGTCTGAGGAAGTAATGAACAAAATTAAATTTTTATAAAGCTACACTCCTATAAAGAAAGGCCAATGATAGACAAGGTCTGGAAATCAAATAGAAATTAGTCTGTAGAATCTGCTGAGGATTGCTTCCAGGACACAAATGCCCTGCTTGCTTAATCAAGATAATCAAAAATAGTAGCTTATGAAATAAAAATGAACACAAAATGAAATAGTGTGTGACTTAACCTACCCACATCTTTTATGGTTCAATCATCTTTGAGTTATTTATAATATCCACGAAACAATGGAAATAGTGATTAGATTAGATTAGATTAGATTGTTTAGGGGATGGCAAAAAAAAAATTCTGTACACTTTCAGTGCTCACTCAAATTTTTCCAAATGTGTTGCTCTGTGTCTCTTGAGTCCACAAATATGGAACCAGGATAGGTGGAGGACCAACTTTATATGTAACAAATGTATCCCCACAGGCAAATTCAGCCGCCTCCTGAGACAGTGGTTCTAGGCAGTGAAGAGGCCTCTGAGCATGTGAGTGGGATTGTCTGACCTCTGAGAAGAGGCTGCCAACAGACAAGGCAGTAGGAGAAAGTCTCCGAAACAGAAGCCTTACAGAATTGACTAGACCACAGAAGCTAGTCCACCTGGAGTCAGAGTGAGGGGTAGGGAAGAGTCAGAGGGTAGAGGGCTAAAGGCAGCCCAGGGAGGTGACAGAGGACTGTGAAGGTTAAGGCAGAGATTGTGACTTTTATTCTAAGTGGCAATGGGAAGTCACTGGAAGGTGTGCATTGGACATGGCATAAGTTGACATAGGTAGAAAAGGACTTTTCTGGCCTCAGTGGAGAGTAGGCAGCAAAAAGGTAAGGCAGGAGCAAAGAACCTGTTCCAGCTGTCTAGACTAGACATGAGTGCATTAGTGAAGATCAGAGGACCTGATAATCAGATTCTGGGTATATTTTGATGCAGAACCAGTGGGACTTGCTGGAAGTTTCGCTGTGGGGTAAGAGAGAAGGGAGATAGAGGGCGACACAGCTCTAATGTAAGCACTTGAGAAAGGTCAATTCTTGGAGTGGGGTGGGGGCTGGGAGGGAGGTGAAGGTGGGCCAGGCACGGAGATGCAGAATTCAGTTTGGACACGGAAAGACTAGAGACGGGACTGAGTATCGGAGCCAAGCAAAGAGTCCCTTGCAAGAGTCTGGAGTTACAGGAAGGTGCTTGGAATGGAAATATCAATTTAGGATTTGTTAGTGTTCAAATGGGATTGAAAGCCTTGCCTTTAGATTTTTCCATCCTTCATTTCACGTGTGTTTATTGTGGTAGCAAGAACTGGTATTCCTCTGGACAAATGCCACTCTTTTCCCCCACTACTAAGTTACAAACCCAAAAGAGGCTTTGAAGCAAAAATTCCCATTAAATTTATTTACATTTTAAAATACTGCATTGTACATGATTTAGATGACTAAAAAATATAGCATACCTTTTCATAGCCTTTTTTAAAAATGATGACTTCAAATTCTTATTACCGAGTATCCCAAGATAACACAGTTAGGTGAGGTTCTTCATTGCAGAATGTGGAGATAAATCTGTATTTGTACAATACCTAGCAACTTCATTGTAAAAGAGAATGTTCCAGATGAGACGCTGCCACTGTGGCCTTTGCTCTTGTCCATTTCACTTCCCTTGCAATTACATCAGACCCACCCATCTCTTCTTGGAGATCGTAAGCCACGTGTCCATTCTGGGATAAGGGGTCTAGCAATGACCAGATAATATCGTTTCTAAATCTACTTTATCTAGCACAAATAAACTGCCACCCATCAACACAATGCTCAGAAAGAGATCCTATTCAGTCCTTGCAGAATCTGCTTTTCATGAAGACACTCCCCCTATCAAACAGGGACACCCCTGAGACCACTCGAAGATGCTAGTATCTGTCTTTGAGTTGTGGGTTCACAGAGTTCGGTTTCCATCTATTTTGGTTTGTTTTGGGGGGAAAAATTGGTGGAAAATGGTGACGGTGAGATGCCTCGCTACTTAAGAGTACAGGCTGTTTACGCATAGGAGCTGGGTTCAGTTCCCAGCCCTCCTCTAACTTCAGAGGGCACTGGGCATACCCGTGGTACACAGACATGCATGGACAGAATACTCACATGCATTTTAAAAATGGAAAAATAAATCTGATCAATGATGTGGGATGTCTTTCTGTATATATGTTGCTTTTATTGGTTGATGAATAAAGCTATATTAGCCAGTGGCTACCACAGGAGAAAGATTCCAAAACATTACCAGTAAGCCACAGCCTCGTGGCAATACATAGATTAATAGAAATTTAAGATGTAAGAGCTAGCTAAGAATACACCTGACCAAACAGTGTTGTCATTAATATAGTTTCTGTGTGATTATTTGGGTCTGGGTGGCTGGGAAATGAGAGCACAGTATCCATCTACAAATGGTACCCAACGTGAGGCTCAAAGCCACGACCCTGAGATTAAAAGTCTCATGCTCTATGAAATTAGAATCATGTTCTCTTCCCAACTCAATGGAGTGCTTGGTACACACGTCCTTTAAGAAACTCTACTCACAAATTGCTTTGACGGAGGCCTTTTCACTGGTAAAGGAAGAAACAAATGAGGCTGCCATCGAGTCAAACAGGAATGGGCCCCAGCTTCTGAACCAACAGACTCCCACCCACCAGTGACATGGAACAAAGACCAAGTCAACATTTAAAACTTAAAGATGAAAACATTCATAAGCCAAAGTTGTCCAAATTGAAGAGTTGTCTGGGGGCTATTTAAAAATTAAAACTCTGCGAATTTTCTCCTCTGAAGCATTTGATATTATGTTTTATGGTTTTTGCTGTTGTTTTATGTTCTCCAAGGACTGGGGAGATAGTTCAGTAAGTGCTCACCATGCAAGGTCTAGAGTGAAAATCCCCAGAGCCCACTTGAGAGAAGAGTAAACTTGTTGGACAGCCTGTAACCCTAGCACCCAGGGGACAGAGAACCCCAAAGTAAGCTGACAGCTAGAATAACCACAATTGGCAAACTCTGGGTTCAGCAGAGAGACCCTCTCTCCATATATAAGTGGAGAACAATCCAAAAGGACTCTCAATGTCAACTCTGTATGCACAAAAATCCAAACTTGATGACCCCTTGAAGGAAGCAGCAGTACTCCATCTCCTGAAGCATGTTGCCCAGCAACCTACCAGAAATTAGATAAACACTAGTCCCTTGTGTCTAGGTGACTCTGCCCTGTAAAGTAGAATTTGTTGAACTCATATTAGTAACACTGCAGTGAATGGCTCAAGGCCATCTGCCAATCATGCCTCTGCTCAGCCTCTGTGGAATTATGGGGCAACTTGCAACAAACCCAAATGTGGGCTTGCAACTGAAATAGAAAATGAGAAATGGTCTGCATATTTTTCCAAGAAGCAAAGACATAATTTGTTTAGAAGTTTCCCCAAGGGGGAAAGGAAGCTTCCAGAACCCACTGGATGACAATGAAATGGCTTCATGCTTTCCCCTTCCATAACCTCACCTCCTTAAGAGATCTTCAAGGTCTTATCACTCAGGCCTGGGAGAGCTGGAGCTGCTCAGTGGGCTGGGCAGGTCAACTTTGAAGAGAATGACTAAGCCATTCAAGCCAGTCCTTCTCCTAGCTTGGTGTGTGTGTGTGTGTGTGTGTGTGTGTGTGTGTGTGTGTGTGTGTGAGCGCACGCGCGTGTGTGATGTCTATGGGCTTTTTGCAAGTATGTCTATATACTATATGGTATTTGGTGCCAATGGAGGCCAGAAGAAAATGTCAAATCTCTTAAAACTAGAGTTATAAATGCTTGTGAGCCACCATGTAGGTGCTGGGAATCCAACTTGGGGCTTCTAGAAGAACAATCTGCACTCTTAACCACTAAGCCATCTCTCTAATCCTTTAGCTATAGATTTTGCATATGTTTTTTCTTTCTTTCTTTCTTTATTTATTTATTTAATTTATTATGTACACAGTGTTCAGCCTCCATGCCTGCAGGCCAGAAGAGGGCACCAGATCTCATTACAGATGGTTGTGAGCCACCATGTGGTTGCTGGGAATTGAACTCAGGACCTCTGGAAGAGCAGTCCGTGCTCTTAACCTCTGAGCCATCTCTCCCAGTATATGTTTTAAAAGAAAACTAAGATAGCTTTTGACTGGACCATATCTCTTCCATCAAGACAGCCAGATCTGCTGTCCCTGGGCTATGACGCTGGCTTGCCATTACCCTTTAGCTTCCAAATCAGTCAGCCATCTGAAGCCCTGAAATGAGTTAAGAAGGTGGGAAGAGAGTAAGCAATATATAGGATCACCCAATTTTATAAGACATTCAGTGACCTTGAAGATGTCAAGGGAGGTCACAGAACCCCTTCTCAACATAGAATCAAGCCTGACAGAATCCAATCACTTAAGAACCCTCTATATAGTAATTGCATTCTGAACAATTATAGTATCCTCACTGGGAATGATCTTATCAAAGAAAGAACTGTGGCCTCAAGGATTAACCCTGATGACAGTTGAGCTTCAGAACAAGATTAAACCTTGATCACTAGTGTCCTTTTACCCTGAGTGGAAAATGCAAGTAATCACCCCCAAAGAAAGACACGATTCCTTGGAAACCCCTCACATGAAGCCAGACTCTCAACCCGTGCCCTGCCATAGTGCCAGTGGCTAAGCCAGACTATATTAGCAAGAGGGCTGTTGGGTGGCAATAATGTCATTTGGATATTTCATTTAAAGATCATCCTTCCCATTATGATCCTTGAAGCAAATCCAAGAAGCAGGGAAATAAGCCTGATAGCCTGTGCTTGGGAATCTGAGCATCAGACAAGTCTATTAATCCAATACAGTAAAACTCCCAAACTCCCAGGAGTCCTCGCGGTATTCTTAAAATTAAAATTCCTTTCCGTGAAACTCCTTTCACCTACATCATTAAAGAAAATTCCATTTTAACTCAGCTCATCCCAGAGAGGACATGAAGAAAAGTGTTGGGTCTAGGAATACAAGTTTTTACACACACCAAGACTCTGAGAAGCAGCACAAGGAATGTCCAACCCGACCCTGACATTGGCCTGCTCCTGCCCGTTTTCTTACATAATAAAACAGAAGAAACAGCTCACACTGTCCAATCTCGCGGCACATCTAAAACCCACATTGCTTTCTGCAAAAGTGCTTTCCCAGTCAATGCACGCACCCAGGCTTAACGAAATTCTGAGAAGAGAGAGGAAAGATGGCTCAGTCAGTAAAGTACTCACCTCCCAGACACAAGGACCTGAGTCTGATTCTATGTCAACCGTATGAGAACCATATGAGAAATCAGGGCATGGTGTTGTGCACTTGTAGCCCAATAGTTAGCAAGACAAATGGGGTGGGGGAAGGTTCCAGGCCAAGGAGAGACCCTGTTTCAAAATAAGGTGAAGAACATTCCTAAAGGGTGACACTATGGTTGTACTCTGACCTCCACATACGTGTGCCTACACAAGCACACACACATACATACACACACACACACACACACACACACACGAAGTAGGTGGCAATGAAGGTATTACTTATTTTCTTGCACAGTGTATTTTTTTTTTTGTTAACTCTACACAAAATAGTCACCTTGGAAATCAATTGAGAAATTACCTCCATCAGAGTGGTCTGTGGGGCATTTTCCCGCTGATATACACAGGAGGGCCCAACCCACTTTGGACAGTGCCATACTTAGGCAGAAGGACCTAAGGTGTATACGAACAGTGGTTGGGCGAGTCAGTACACAGCATTCCTGGAGTCTCTGCTTCAGTTTGCCTTGAGCTCCTGCCCTCGGCTTCCCTTAGCAACGGAGTGTGTGCTGTAAGATGAAATAAGCCCTTTCCTTCTCAAGTTGCTTTTGGTCAGTGTTTTATCGCAGCAGCACAGAAGCAAGCTGGTAAATACAGACGAGGTAACCAAAAGGCTGTGTTTGACCGCAGACATTGGAACTGGAAAGGGTACGTTGATCTATACAGTGAATGGATTGGTGTGACTGGACTCCTGGGGCCTGTTCATTGGCAGGCTATTAATCTTCCATGTAGCCTTGAGCCAGAGCTTTTAAATGCCTCCTGCCAATTTCTTGGCATGAAGAACAGAAATGAAATATGCCTCTCTATCAGAGCGAAAACTCCTTTCGGTTGCTGTATCCCACGGTAGCCAATATTTGTGTCCCTCTTTGCGATAAAATGTTGCTTGCAATGAGTGAGAGATCAAATGGTTGTCAAGAGGCACTTAGGTTTCTCACAGAGAGTGGGCTTTAAAAGCACTCACACACAGGGGCTGGAAGGTCAGGGGCTGAAGAAACAGTTCTCCTTTTTTATAATAACAAGAAAGTTGGCTTTAGCGGATTAGCAATCCCTTTTTCTTAATCCCTATTAACTGTCCATGACCCTTCTCTTCTGCCAGGAATCTCCTGCATTTGCCTCTATGGCAAAGGCAGTGTCTTGGGGTCACTATCGCTGTGATGAAACACAATGGCCAAAGCAACTTGGGAAGGGCAGGGTTTATCTGGCTTGTATTTTCAGGTAACAGTCTGTCACTGAAGGAAGTCAAGTCAGGAACTCAGACAGAGCAGGAACCTGGAGGCAGGAGCTGATGCAGAGGCCATAGAGGGGTACTGCTCACTGGCTTGCTCCTCATGGCTTGCTCAGTCTGCTTCCTTTTTCTTTCTCTCTTTTCCTTTTTTCATTCTTTCTCTTTTTTTATTTATTTACTTTTTGAAACAGGGTTTCTCTGTGTAGCTCTGGCTGTTCTTGAACTCTCTCCATAGACCAGACCTGGCTGAACTCAGAGATCCGCCTGCCTTTGCCTCCCAAGTGCTGCTATTAAAGCTGTGCCCCACCACTGCTGGCTTCAGCCTGCTTTCTTACAGAACCCAGGTCTGCCAACCCAGGACAGTACCACCCACAATGGGATAGGACCCTCCCGCATGGATCATTAATTAAGAAAATGCCCTTCAGCTGGATCTTATGGAGGCATTCTCTCGATTGAAGTTCCCTCCTTTCAGCTAACTCTGGTTTGGGTCAAGCTGACATAAGACTAGCCGGTACAGGCCATCGGCAGGCATGTGTATTATTGTCTCCCCATAGCTTAAGGACAACTGCTGGCAAGTAACTGGCCAGAGACTGCATTCTCCAGTCCCTGTGAGCTGGGCTGAGGCCATGAGACTGACTTCCAGCCAAAGCAATGTCCGTAGAGATGACACAGACACCCCAGCACCACCTCCTCAGGGAGACACAGGAACTGAAGATGACTGACGCTCCGTGGAGGGACCCCTGCAGTCAGCTGAGACACCACACACACCTCTCCCTCCTGGGAGTCCTTGAGCATCACACCCTGAGACTCAGTGTGGCTAACTCCCTGGCCTCAGCCTGGGAGAGGTCACCCTGGAAATTAGACTACATGGATTTGTTACTTTTGCCTTACCCTGACCACGGTACCTGACAGAAACAACTGGAGGGAGGATGGATCCATTTGAGCTCATAACTTGAGGAAAGTTCGGGCATGATGGAGCGGCTCAGCTGATGGCATTGGAAGTGCGGATGACAGCTGTTCGCATCCCAGCAGACCAGGAAGAGAGGCGGGAACCAGGGGCTGAAGATCACAGGCCAATTTCTACCAGTTGGCCTCACTTCTCACAGGTCTCACAATCCCCTCAGTCAGCATCACCAGATAAAGAACAGGTGTTCAAAAGACGAGATGTTCAAAACACTTAGTATCCGCTGAACTCCTAATATGCCAACACCTTTCACATGACAAATATTTTCTTTTCAAGGCTGAGGATCAATTCCAGGGCCCAAACATGCTAGGCAAGCACTCTACAGACTGAACTACAGCCCCAGCCCCACACAATCTTATTCTCAAGGAAGGAAGAGTCGGCTCCATGGAGCAAAGTAAGAAACTTGAATCAAAGAGATGTGAATTGTGCAAGGTCAACTCGAATTCAGGGGTTCTGAAGTTTGAAGCCAGATTTTCTGGCTTGGGTTGCAGAGATGGTGACATGATTCCCCAGATCCTTTGTCCAGACATCGTGCCCAAAGGAAGCGCCACCTGTCATTCAGCTGTTCCCCGCAACCCCAGGCCTTCAACACAGAACATGAGAGTGGCCATGTGCAGCCCACCTGCCCATGAAGGGCAGCCTCCACGGGATTCTGAGAATCATTAAAAAAACAGGAGAAGGAAAGATTTCTCCAAATTGCTTGATCTACATGAATGCACAGGCCATGGGGTATGACCATCTGTCCACCACTCTCCTTGTGTAGATGACCACCGACTGCCAGGTGTCACGCCAGCCAGCCTGGATTGGGTAAAACAAGCTCAACATAATCATTCAAACTGGAGCCTTTAATGTTTAATAAAACTAACAGCATAAACTCGGGTCACCAAAAAGATGAATGACCAGAGAGGAAGTAAGAATAAGGTCATTAGTGACCGTGACACATGCGTGAATTGAGTGTAATACTTGTTTGCCCGGCAGAGACTCTGTCAAATGGCCATTGCTATCATTGAAAAATTTGTGTGCCCGAACACATATGGATCTGTGACCACGTGACCCACCACAGAGAAACCTCACACTCTGTGAATACTGCCCTTTGCTGGTTCCAACCAGACCAGTACATTCCAGATCTGCTGGCCAGAGATAGGGAGGATACATTACAGTTACCATAGCAGCCCCAATGTCCCCCCTGAAAAGGGTCTCCATTTGCCCATCCCCTCTGTGACAGGATCACAGAATATATATCACTCTAGCTTCCCAGGGGGGCTCCCAGACTGTCCGAGCTATTGATTGCTTTAGCAATTTACCAGGTAGGGAATTAGAGTTATGGGTTGGTAATTTCCTGTGCATGTCTTCCTTCGATTGCTGTGTTGCTTGGCTGCCCTGACGGTGATACGAGAGCTGGGTATTTATCTGCAAGATTTGTCAAAACTTGCTAATTGTCAATGTCCCTCCACTGACGTTAAATACAGGATCAGTTGCCGAAAAATCTCACTCTGAGAATAAATAAAAGGTTCACTTAGACAGAAAGCGAGAAAGCTGGAGAAAGGCAGCTTTGCATTGTTCTCCAAAGAGGCAGTAGGAGTAGGAGACTCCGTGTAGCAAGCACGCACCTTGCTCAGTCCCACCCATGTGTCTGTTTACCCCAGAAAATCATCAGTCACCTTGTTCAACCAAAGAAAGGATCCAACCAAGTTCACCTAAGAACTGGCTCCATACGGTCTTGAGTCAAAGTTTTGTGACCTACCTTGTATTTTCCAAACTTGTTAGGATCCAGAGAAACTCAAATGGCTAACTCTGGTGCCTATTAGCATACCAAAGAGCATGCTGGCCTCTAGGCTCCCTCATGACCGGTTATAGAGTCATTCTGACTGGCATACACCACACCCTACCATAAACTTCTCCAGCCGTGTGTGTGTGTGTGTGTGTGTGTGTGTGTGTGTGTGTGTGTGTGTTTCCTGGTCCTTTTGGTCCTTGACTCCTCTCTTGGTCCACTTGACCTCTCTCTCACTCCCCACTTCATGGCCTGGTTCAGTGTACTGATCATGTTCAGTGTGCTATTTTCTCTCCCTGCTCTGGAACCTTCTAGATACTTCTGGCTGTTCTCTCCCTCATATCTACAATAAAAAAAAACCTTCTTCTTAATCATATCTTCATTTCATTCAAACCATATTTTCATTATTGAAATATTAGTAGCCCAGAAAGATACACAGCAACATAACCAGCACGTGAAGTGTTGGCAAAACTGTGATTTATTCATAAAAGAGCGGTTCTTGGATTCTCAAGAGCCAAGCGTTGTCCTTTGGGAGGAAAGGCAGAGTCTAAAATTCATGTAAAAGTAATGGCATTTAGTAGCAAGATATATCTTCTGGAATAGTAAGAACGACAGATGGGAAGATGGACCATGAAGGAGGAAAAGGTTCAGAAAAAGGGAGGGATGAAAGGACCAGAGGCAACACAGGACACACCCAGACCAAGTTCTCAGAAGAGGGACAGAGGGCAGGGAATAGGAGACAAAGACAGGAGACAGAGGACAAGAAGACCGGGAAGGGGACAAAGGAGAGGGGTCAGGGGTATTCGCCCCTGAAGGACAAAGGACTGCCTCTGGATGGAGAGGAGACAGACATCGTCCTAAAGCAAATGGCAGGTTATAAAGGGAAAGGGGGAACACTCCACCCCCACCCCTGTATTAGCATGAGCTCTTTGTTTTGATTGGGCATATTAATAGGTGATCCAAAAGGAGGCATTTGGTTGCTGGACTTCACTACGTTAATAGCTGGACCTTGGTGAGCCATCTTAGGAGTAGGAAGTGGCCAAATCGGGAATAGACCTTGGTGGCTTTAGGGATGCAATCTAGTGGCTGAGCAAGGAAGAGGGAATGGGAAAAGCAAGGCCTGCCAGAGCCATGGTTGCCATGCTCAGGCCTGCTAGCTCCAGTCAATGACCAATCTGTGCTTTTTGTAATATTGTCAAGTATCAGACTAGATGTCAGCATCGTGGAGATAGCCACCTAAAAACAGGAAAGCTTTGTCACAACTCCTGGGTTGAGAAATGTCAATCCATCCTGATTTTGGTCCCCATGGAAAGGACATTTCTTCCTGGCAGCAGCACCTCATGTGATAAAAACCTGGTGACCAAAAAGCAGTGCAGAAGACACAGAAAGAGGAGAGGCTAGTGTTACCAAACCCCCCTTAGGGACACACCTCCAATGACCTAAGACCCACCATCAGGCCCACTCCCTTGAGTGTTCCACCACCACCTCCCAATAGTTCCAAGCTGATGAGGAGCAACTGAGGAGGACCATCAAGACCTGAACTAGAAGGCCACGTTTATGGACATGGCTCCTGTTATTCGTTAGGTGGAATTAGGAATCATCTCCAACCACACTGAGAGCTCTGCCTTTCACAGTTTGGCAGAAGCAGCCTTTGAGGAGGTGACATGGGCCAGGGAAAAACATCATCCTCCCAACAGACAGAGCCCTTCTCCCAGCCCTACAAAGCACCTGCTGTACCCCCCAAGCACTTGCTGTACACCCCACACACTGCACCTGGGATGCCCCAGCTGTCCTGCAGCCTGCCGTAGTGGCCTCAGCCCCTCTACTGCTGACCGTGCCAGGCTGCCTCTTAGGACCTCCTGTAATTAATCAGGAGCATTTCAGACCCGTATTCTGACTCATCTCACAGATTGATTTTTCTAAATTATGTGTCAGCATGAAGGTGTTAAAAAAAAAAACCACTTACCTCAGCAACAATTAACAGCAAAGTTTTTAAAGCTTCGTTTTCATTTCCCGGGTCTTTAAGAGCCAGAAGTGATATCAGCAGCACCGAAATCAAGTTGTGTTTAATCCCTGGCTAAAAAGGCAGCAAATGTCGTGAGCGATCATATGACTAAGGCAACATTTGTGGAACTTTGCCTTCTCTGTCGCACTCTGGATGCTAACATTTCTTATACATGTACATTGACTATAAAGGAAAATATATCAGGGTAAAATTCAGCTGGAATGGGTCTTGCTCATATGAAATACTTAGGAGAACATTCAAGATCTCTGAGCTCTTCTAGAATGTCAGCCTGGTATTTTGGGCAACACTTAGGCATAGGGCTGTTAACACATCTGCCAGGCATTTCTAGGAAAGCTAGGTCTCTGAGCGTATGGCCCTCGGAAAGGTGACTCTCGGACATTTGAAAGCTTCTCTGTCTACCCAGAGAGGCCCAATTAGCAAGAAGCCAGTTATTTTCAGCAACAGAAGGCATTTGATACCGCTTCCGGGTCAGAACCCAGGGGCATGCTGCACCCCAGGACAAGATGAGCAGTAAAACTGCACGTCAGGGAGAAGATTGGGGTGCCTGAGCCAGAAGACTGTCCTCCATCATCTAATATCGCAGGAATTTGGAGGCTGAGGCTCCCTGGTCTCCCACCTGCCAGGCACCAGGCAGGCTCCCAGAGCTTTCTGATTGTACAAGCCCTCTCAAGCTGTCCTTGTGCTAACTTTAACCTCATTTCTCTTTCCTCCAGCAGGTGAGGGATGAGGACGGCCATGTTATGGGGTAAACAGTCACTCTTTATGATTGACCATCCTTCGAAGGCTGCCTTGATCCCTTGAGCTCATACATCTAAACTCCCTTGGCCTCATATATGTTATTATTTTACTTTATTAGATACACACCATCATAAATCAACGTGATTTCCTTTTCATCTCAACTAGCAAGAATCAAGCCCACTGCTTTGCTTTAATGTGATATAGCTCACAACTGCTCACAATTTCCACCAGCTTTGTCTTACTTTCTCTCCTGTCTGCTGTGGAATAATCCTCTTGTACACTGTAAAGATTTGTCACTTTGGTTTAAGAATTGGTTTAATAAAATGCTGATTGACCGGTAGCCAGGCAGGCAGTACAGGCAGGGTGACCAAAAAAAAAAAAAAAAA
>NC_022019.1:21104562-21146606 GCF_000317375.1 Microtus ochrogaster
GTGCCATGCTAATAAAGGTACTGTCATGTGGCAGAGTATAAATAAGGAATATGGGTTAACTTAAACTGTAAGACCTAGTTAATAATAAGCCTGAGCTATTGACTGAGCATTTGTAAATAACACTAAGTCTCTGTATAGTAATTTGGAGGCAGCTGCCAGGTCTTGAGCTTGCAGTCAGGACAGGAAATGTTCTCTTACACATGTCTCATGCTCATGACATTCTAGAAAAGCTCAGGGATCTTGAATATTATCTTAAATACTCCTTATGAGTAATGCCCATTTCAGCTAAATAATTATACAATGTTAGCCTTTGTTCTTCCATCTTTCCTTGGATATAATTTTTACAGCAAGTCACGAGAGAGAGAGAGAGAGAGAGAGAGAGAGAGAGAGAGAGAGAGAGAGAACAGAAGAGAACAGAGAAACAATATTTCTAGAGAACAAAATAACCTTTAAATCAGTGATTTTCCATTTTGGAAAAGCCAGTCTTTCACCCCTCCCTGTATGGACATCCTAATTGAGAAATGTGGATCTGGGGTGACACTCCTCAGTGAGGTGATTAGCATAGCACATCAAAGATCATAAAATCTCCGCACCAAAACCCTGTGAATCAAGCTGTCTCCACCTCCCGAGGAGAGTTCTCCATCTTCAAAATGATGACAGTGCCCGCTCTTCTCTGTTACACTCTTGTTATCAGGATCAATGGGGCAGCATCTATGAAGTGTCTGAGCTCCTTGGGGGACAGGGCTCTGTAGCTGTAATTATCTTTATTGACAGCAACAAGGAGCTGTGACAGGCTTTTCCTGGTACGATTCCTTGTCTTCCTGCTTGTTCCAGCTTCTCAGGGGCGATTGAAGCAAGTGATGGATTCCATACCTTGGCTTTGTCCTGCTGCCAGGGGGCATGCTTAGACTTAGTGCCAATAAATAGCCAAAGCTCCATACAAATAAAGTGCTCACATGTAGAACAGGTCGAAGAAGGCTGGAAAGAACACAGCATCACCAGGGCCAGTAAAGAAACTCCTGATCTGGTGAGGGTCTCTCGTGAGGAGGCATGCAGCTGCTCTGATCTTAAGGTCTGTGTCATGCCCACGGGGCATCATTCTATAGCAACACAGCATAGGCAGTACTGGCCTCGGAACACTGGAGCTATTCCGTAGGAAGATAATCCCTTCCCTGGTCAGCAGTGCTTGCCTGGGATTCTGTTCTTTATGCTGGCAAAACTAAATAATGTGCCCATCACCCTTTGAAGACTGGATCCGCAAAACTTACATTATCTAAATGAGAGTCCCAGAATTCAGCCCATCACCTTTTACTCCTCCTCCTGCAGTGGCTACTCTCATTTCATTTATATGATGGCTGAGGCTCATTTTCACAGGCAAATTCCTCTTCTGGGAGGTTCTGAGAGCCTCTGACCTGAAATAATAATGCCCTTTGCAACCCAAGGGCTTTTATGTCTGAATTTGTGAAATATACAGTTGTCTCTGTTTCCTCAGAATTAAAATATTTGTTTTCGGCTGGGGAAATAAACAAAAGAGTTCTCCAGAAGCTACTGAAACATAAAAGATTTATAAAGTCCCTCACAAAGGTCACAACCACTGGAGTAAGTAGCAACCGCTGGGGTAAGAGACCCTTCTACTGGCTGAGCTGTCTGAAGTCCTGCAGAGAGAGGTCCAGGAGCCTCCACCCAGGCTGGAGTGGGCTTTTCAGGGGTGCAGCTGCCTTTGCTCATCCCTGTTCCTATAACCCATCACCCACACTGCTGTAAGTCACCCCAGTATGCTTACAGGTTTACCAAGCTACTCCGGGTGTAGTTTCTCTGATTTATTGTCATTGCCCGATCTGGCGATGCCCTATCTGGGGTAAAGACACTTTTGATCACCTCTCCCTTGGATCTCTACAAAGCACATGTCCTCTGAGTCCTTCTCCAGTCCCTTGGGTTGGACTGTTTTCTCTCAAGTTTTTCCAGACATCAAAGAACATTAGAATAAATCCTGAAATCAGATGCCAGTCACTCAGTTCCAGAGAAAACACTTCTGTCTGCAGTTGCAAAAAGTCTGAGCACCACTCATGAGCGATGTTAGCATTGTTGACATAGTAGCAGTGAATGACCAAAAACTTCAAGAACCAAATGAGATGAGATGCTTTCGTGTCCCGACCACATAGTCCCAAATAATCACACAGAAACTTTGGTTGATTACAAACTGTCTGGCCTATAGTTCAGGCTTATTACTGATGAGGGATGCCCTTCTGTGGGCTATGAGTATCTGTTGCTTTTATTGGTTGATGAATAAAGCTTCTTTGGTCTATGGCAGGGCAGAATATAGCTACGTGGGAGATCCAAGTAGAGATACAGGGAGAAAGAGGGCACGGTCAAGGAGATGCCAGCAGCTGCTGGAGAAGCAAGATGAGAGCATCATGGTAAAATATAAACTAATAGAAATTGATTAATTTAAATGTAAGAGCTAGCTAGTGATAAGCCTGAGCCATCAGTCAATCAAATATAATTAATAGTAAGCCTCCAAATGATTATTTTGTAAGTGGATACAGGGACCAGCAGGCAGGAGAGAAACTGGTCCAGCAAGACCAGGCGGTACAACAGAAAAACATCAGGCTACATATTGCTAACTAGCTCTTACATCTAAATTAACCCACTTCTATTAATCTATATATTGCTGTGGAGTTGTGGCTTCTACTGGTGTGCTAGCATGTTGTTTCTTAGGTGGCTGCTTGTGTCTCTCTTGACTCTCCCCCCCCCCATTTGAGTTCTCAATTTAGTTGTTGCACCTAACCCTATGTTGCCTGGCTATTGGCCAGACAGCTTTTATTATTAACCAATGAGAACAATACATACTTAGAATGTACAGAAGCATCCCATAGCAGAGATGGTTTGTAAGTCGGGTTGGGAAAGACTGTAAAGCTTAAGTTAAAAAAAAGAAAGAAAGAAAGAAAGAAACACATACACACAGAGAGACAGATACACACACACACAGCTTCAAGATGTGTCTAGCTGCACAAGCAATGTATGTGGTACTTAGCATCTTGCTTCTAGTGGAACAGCAGTGAATGCCAGAAAAAGGCGATTTCAGAATATCTGAAACTCCACTGCAAATTTGCATTAACGCTTCAGAAAGAGGAGGGGAACAGAAAGTGACAAACGTACTTGGAGTCTCACAGACTCGTATTTTTGGCTAAATTGCTGGTTTGAGACAGCTCATCAGCTTTGTGAGAACACGAACCGCAGACTTGTCACTTTCCGCTCGGCGCTAATACAAGCTGAGTGATTATCCGCGTCTGCCCGCCCCAATCAGCAGCCCAGGCTCCTGTTCCTGGCTCTTCTCAGAGCCAGAGAAAAGTCTTCTCGGGGGACTAATAAAAAAACTGTCATCAGTCCTGTACGAATGGGTAACGGCAGAATGACTGCTATAGGCAAGCGGCACCTCGTGCGGAGTAGAAGCCTTGCTAGCAGGGAATGGCGTCAGCTGATTGAAGGCCCCTCAAGCCCAGTGTGGGCCTAATAAGCTGCTGCTCTTAGTTGGTTCTGTGCCCTGGACTGTGCTCAGGAATCACTGCCTTATCTCCCCCAAGACCAGACTCATTTCGACTCAGGTCATCATGTAAATTGAGAGTACACCCCCAATATTCTCCCTAATACTTTGAGAGAAAGCTAAGACTGCAGGCCTGTGAACTCTGGTATAGGGAGTCACTGTTGACCTGTCCGTGGGGAGATCAAAAGCTGCTTTCTTAGGAATGATCCTTCTACCCCTACAGCTATACCATACTGAATGTGCCTGATCCCTGAAGCTAAGCTTCCCAAAGTAGGCAAGGCTAGCAGGCAGGGTGACCCAGGCATTCCCCTGCCTCCCCCTCTCCAGTCCTGGGCTACACACATGCGTCACTGTGCCCATGTTCTTTCCATACGGATGCCAGGAGTCAAACTCAGGTCCTTGCGCTTTCAAGCAAACACTTTACCCCATACGCTCTTCTTTAAAGACTTAACACGCTTGAAGTGTTTATTCTTGATGTGTGCTCATGTACACAAAGCAAAGCACAGCATGGTGAGCTCTGTCAGCGGGGGAAACAAAGGCAGAGTTACCTCTCCACATCCTTGAAGTGTGTCTAACTTAGGAAGTTCCAAATCCCTGCTTGTATTTTGTGTCTGGCCCTGCTGTCTGGTTTGTGGAAGGTGAGTAAAAGTACACCTGTATCCTCTTCCCACTACTGTGGTGGCTGTGTTAACGGCTGTAAAACTGAGCCTTGGTCTGAGTGCCATGGACCGTACTTAGGACACCTCCTCTCTTCTTTCTTGACTCATCGCTGGGAGTCATATTGATTACTGAAACTAAATGAACTTCTTCAAAATTCATTGACACCAAACCATGTTATCATCAATTGGTGATCTTACTTTTTCTTAGGTTTTTTTTTTTCTTTTATGTATTCTGTATGTAAGAGCTGGAAGATGGAAGGGGTGTCATAGACTGCTGCTTTCTGGGTTTTCATGGTTTTCATACACATGACTTCCCAGTAGCCGTGGCTACACAATAAAACCTGCACAAGAGTCGGCCAGTGGATGAAATTAATGTATAGGTAAATTTAACGTATAGGTAAACTGAAGAGTGACTGGATCAGTATCAATGAGTTTATATGCTGATCCCACTGAAACCTGGCCCGCTGCTAAAACATTGCACAGGAGAAAGACAAAGGCTACGTGAGACATGCGGTACACCCACCACATGTACACACTCTCGCTGTTTGTGTTTGTCCTGTATCCCAGTTCTGAGCTGACTGAGGCTGAGAGCAATCTCCTTCGGATAGACTCTGTTGGCCTTCCTGGCAGGGCATGCCAAATGTCAAAGGGCCAAAAGATTTACTGGAACGCGCTACCCTGGCTTATCTAACATTCCCTGCCCACACTCACCGACTCAATAGTTTCTGGTAGAAGCTCTTAGGTATTTATTTTTATAATCGCTAAGCTGTTCAGCGACTCACAAATGATCCCTTCTCAAGAACAGAATGGTCAATCAAGAGTGGTTTTCTGCAGAGAAAAGAAGAAATCTCACATCCTGCTGAGGACAGGCCTCACAGATCCTGCCGGAGCCTCCTACAGTCTATGGGTAATGGCATCAAGAGCTCTTCAGAAGTCCCAGCTGTCACCATGGGTGTGTGGTGTCACAGACAAGAGCAGATCAACCCAAAGACATCAGGCAGAGCAGTGAGGTGGCTAGCCTTTCTATAAATAGAAAGAAGTAAAGCTGTAACGCCAGCAAAGGAATGGACGTGCTAACAAGGTGAGAACAAGAAGGTGAAGAGCAAAAGCTTCCATCTTCCGTGTTCTTATACAGGCTTCCAGCCGAAGGCATGCCTCAGATTAGAGGTAGATTTTCCCAGCTCAACAGATCTGGACTGAAGGTGTGTCTTTCTGCCTTAAAGACCCACATTAGTTAGTCCCAACTCAGGATGCAGAGACAAGAGGATCTCTGTGAGTTCAAGGCCAGGCTGGCCTACAAATTGAGTTCCAGGGCAGCCAGGGAGGGCTGTTACACAGAGAAACTCTGTCTTGAAAATTAAAAAATAAAATAAAAATTCTTTAAGAAAAGATCCTGATTAGAAGTAGATCTCCCCACTTCAAATTAAACAAAGATCCCTCAACGATGTGCCCTCCATTGGGGGGGGGGGGTTATGTGGTCAAGTTGACAGCCAAGAGTAGCCATCACAACTCTTTCACAGACATGTAACAGTATTTACAGCCACTGAGGACAGGCCTCATAGATTCTGCCGGAGCCCCCTACAGTCTGTGGATAACTACATCAAGAGCTTTTTAGAAGTCCCAGCTGTCACATTTTCGGCCTTGCCTAGGTATTGCTGAATGGATATAAATTATTGGTTTGTATTTAATTGGTATGCAAGTACTTCAGCAAATTCTGTAATGGTTCTAGTATATTTCTTTTTCTTTCTTTTTTTCTTTTACCAAAAACTCTTTCCAAAAAAGTCATATGGTAATAAAAAAAGAAGGCACAGCTTTTTTTTGTTTTGTTTTGTTTTGTTTTTTGTTGTATATTTTGAGCCAATCAGCAATAGCGCTCAAGCAAGAGCAGAGTAACTCATTGGGGGAGATGGCCAGCAGCTACCTGCGTCCTCATTATCTCCTCGGGTTAGTCTCCTCTGCAAAACTGCAAACAAACAACTGGGAAACTTCGAAACCAGAGCCAGCCACATTCTACCAAGTAGCACAGAACTGATTTAGACAGTGTATCCCAGTTCCCAGATTCCCAGGCAGCTGTACCACCGATCTCATCTGGTTAACTTACGAAAATACTGGTCCACATTTTGTGTGGCTAATTCCAGGGTCTTGTTTCCTGCCTTCCAATGGGCTTTTGCTAATCCTTTCTTGCTCTACTTTATGTTGTAACTCTCTGGTTTTTGTCTACGTTGTCTGTTTATCTTACTCCATTCCCTCAAGTTTTCAAGAAAACCATGGAATAATAACAGTAAGAGGGGCCAACCTATGCACTTGTTGCATGATTTAAATTAAAGCATCTTTTGTCTTTTATTACTTAGAATAAAATTTGCTGTTGGTTTCAGATTATTGATTCTTGTCATTTTGAAAGAGCTTGGATATAAGTAACCGACACTTGGCTGAAATTTAAACAGATACTTAGAGGCAGACAATTACTACTGCTGTTTGGCTAGGGCAACAAAATTAGAAGCGGAATATTTGTAACTACACTGGCCTATTCCTCCAGCTTGTTGCCTCATAGTTACAAAATGGCTACTGCAGCTCCAGACACCACCATCACATTCCAGGTAGAAAAAAGAGAAAAAGAGTATGTATCAGATTGGCAAAGCTTTATTAGGAAACCCACACAGACCTCAGGAAGCAGAAGTTACACTGCAACCCTTACCTTCAAGAAATGGTTATTTTGCCTATCTAGGCTCAATCACAGACTAAGATAGGGCTAGGAAGATATAAATAGCTTGAAATTCACTAAGCCATAATAACTACCATTTATTCATTTCCCTCGAGAATGGCTGTGATTCTGTCTGAGACATTCGCCATGATTTGATGTGAACACTTTCTCTTTATTGATGGAATAAATTGTGGCAATTGCTGTCCTTGTGTTTTTAAAAAAAAGTATTTCAGTTTTAAAAGTATTTTAAAGTTCAGTGAGTTCCAAGTCTCAGCGAGAAACCCCATTCAAGAAATAAGGCACATGATGTCTGGAAAATGACACAGTTGAGGTTGAACTCTGGCCTCCACATGCACACACAAATGATCACATTCTTGTATGCAAACTATTTCCCTCCAGATAGAGAGAGAGAGAGAGAGAGAGAGAGAGAGAGAGAGAGAGAGAGAGAGAGAGAGTGTTGACCTAGGTTCTGTCCTGCCCAGTTCCATAGTCATTCAGTCCAAAGAAATACACAGAGGTCTACATTAATTATAAACTGGTTGGTCTAGTAGCTCAGGCTTCTTATTAACTCTTATAACTTATATTAGCCCAAAATTCTTGCTTATGTTAGCCACGTGGCTTGGTACCTTTCTCGGCAAGGCAGTCACATCTTGCTTCCTCTGTGGCTGGGTGACAACTGCAGACTGCATCTTTCCTCTTCCCAGAATTCTCTTGTTCTTGTCGCCCTGCCTCTACTTTCTGCCTGGCTACTGGCCAATCAGCGTTTATTAAAAAAAATACAAGTGACAGGATAAAAGACCATTGTCCCACAGCAGACAGACAGACAGACAGACAGACAGACAGACAGAGATAGAGGTTCAATATAGACTCTCCTGATAGTAGAGAGGATGGCACTGTGTGAGAAAATATGACATTTTAGCTGTGAGTGGATGAACAATTTAGATTATCTGGACTCTAGATGAAGAAGCTGGAGAAGTATGGTAACAAATTCATTGCATTCAATTCTTCCTTTTATTAATGTACAAAACAAGATGGAAATTTATGTCTGAGAGAGCTTGGGAAAAACCCTTCCAATAATTATTAAATAAAACTTCAAGTTGTTAGAGCATTATATTGTGATTTCATTAGAGCTGGGGTTTTTTCCCCCTAAGGTAGTAAATAAAATGATGGTGCATTTTGGAATAGAATCTAAGAACCCAAGATATGGTATGTATGTCGGGTGGATGGAAACCTGATTGCAAGAATAATACTGACTGAGACTATATGATCCACACCCAGAGAAAGCATTTGAAGAAAAGAAAAAGAAATGGAAAATAATCAGAATACCAACAGGGAAGAAAAGAATGGCCAGTGGAGAGGCTCCATGGGGTAGCCAAGGAGACTCTGGTGACAGAGAACTGACCCCTCAGAGGTTTGTCCACACAGGGTTCCTTTCCTGCTTCCCTAAAATTCCATCCCTGGGTGGCAGGAGGACACACTGATCCACTCTGGGCATGCTTTCTGACACTGTGTCTTCAGTTCCTAGCATGGTATCCAAACTATGGAAGTCATCCCTTTCAGAAAGGTCACAGTGGAGGAGATGGCTCAGCGTACCAACACATACAAGCCAGGTGGATGTAGAGGTCTCAGTGAAGAAGGTGGAAGCATGATGGAGGATGGATCCTAACATCAACCTTGAGCCATCGTATACACATGGGCCCAAATGCAGGCAAACCCTCCCCCCGCCCCCGCACAAGCCAACGTGCATATACAACATATGAACATGCATACACACATGTAAACACAGCATATACATAGACAATAAATAAATAAATAGATAAATAACTAAATAGAACCTAGGAAAATGATCAGATCACCCATGCCCTCCCCCTCATTCCCACCACTGGAATGCAGCCTTTGGAACCATTGTTCCTCAGAACAAAAGGCACTCTGCCTGTGTGAGTCTCTGGGGACAAGAGGACCAGGAAGTTAAGCCTAAAGTGGTTTAGATATAAACCCTCCCTACCTGAGCTAAGACATTCTTATAAGAACAGCAAAAAGGCAATGCCAGCTTCTCGGGGAAACCACACAGAATGGGCAAGGCCAGCATAATTTAGAGAGTGGCACTAGGCCCTCTCAGTTCAAATCAGTAATTCCCTTAACATTTGAGTGAAGATTAGGTGGAATTGCAGAGCAAAAGCATTCTGTTTGGATCCCTAGCAGATGAGCCTCCCAAGGTAACAAGTATTTTTGTCCTGCCTCTCATCCCAGCCAGCCTGTACGAGAGACAGTTTGCACCGGCCTGCTCTGGAGGCCTTCCCAGCTTGACACTCCACAGAATGTCAGTGTTGTTCTTGGTCATGTGTCTACCAGTGAATTCTCCAAGGCATTGCACTCAAATGTCCCCACACTTCTGTTGAGTGCAAGGTTGCTACCCACAGTTATACGATATTATTTTAAGGTGTGTTACATTTGTTTATGCTGTGGAGTATTTGTTTAATGGTGCAAAGATGTGTTACGTTCTTTTATGTTACATTTGTTTAACTCGGTGAAGCTGTGCTACTTTGCCTGTCTAAAACACCTGATGGTCTAATAATAAAGAGCTGAACAGCCAATAGCGAGGCAGGAGCAAGGATAGGCGGGACTGGCAGGCAGAGAGAATAAATAGGAGGAGAAATCTGGGAGAAAAAAAAAAAGTAGTAAGAGAACAAGGAGAAAAAAAACAAGAGAGAAGAAAGAGCAAAAGAACCAAAAGAGTAAAGAGTAAGAAAACAAACAACCAACTACAGGCCATGTTTGCCCATGAAATTCAAGTGACAAAAAATGTACCTCAAATGTTTAGGACAGCACCGTTCATCTACTGTTCTGTCTCTATCCCTGCTTCCCAAGCAGGCCACAGAGTCTTCAGTGGTGGCTTCCCACTCTTCCACAGGCTCAAGCCGCCATCTTGCCAACAGGATTGGCAGCTTCAAAATGAAGTCTTAGTTTTCCCAAGGGGATCAGTGTTCTTAGGATTGATGTTTAGCATTAAAAGCCTCATATGAAAACAATTATATTGGCTCCCAGGGCTTCTGCTCCTTCAGGAAAAAAAAACAACAACAACAACAAAACTCAGGCCAGAGTTTTGGGTCAGGGTGCCCATGCTACCACAGAAAGTACCCCAACAGATTAGTAGGCCCGGAAGAACATTGCTCCCGACTGCTATTCCGGTTCACATCTTCCTTTGTCTAGTTAGCTTGCCTGGCAAAAGCTGAACTGCGGAGAGACATTATAAGTTTGAAATAGAGAAGTTAAATCAGTTCTACCCCAAAATCAATGACCAGGAGTCTGGAACCATAAGCCTTTGCTTTGTCTCGGGGAAGATAAGCTTCCCAGCTGCCCCTCAAGCAAGCTATGGCTTTAATGGAACAGTAAAAGCGTTGCATGAAGAACTCAGAGAAGCTCCAATAACTCCTGTGTGAACTCTGAAAGAAATCTGCCGCGGCCTCGCAGGCAGATACACACTTAGAGAGGGTCATTTCACCAAGCATTCCCTTTCAGGACCCCACTATGTGAACCCTTAATTAATTACTGTCGTCCTAATGTGAAAAATACTTTCATAACAGAGGGGCAAACCTATTCTCCTACATAAGCCAACCACAAATCAGTCACAACTCCCTCAACGCCACCAAGGAGGCGCTCAATTCGTATCTGTAACGAACTTCCAGCGTTGCATAATTTATATCTAAAATCCACTCTCATACATCTGCTAAAATGCCCACTCTGACCTTCGCTCCCAATCCCAGCTGCATTAAAAAGTGACTATAAATCACTGAGGAACAAGCCCCCCATCGCAGGCCAGCTCTCCCCAAGCCAGACAACTTTTCTTCCTTTGATGAGTTCATCATCCCCTTGGATAGGTTATGGAAACCACTTACGTCTCAGTATAATAATTCAAAGGCTCTTATATCGAGGTCCCCTGTCTACACAGGAGAGCTAAGTGAGCGTGTGGATAAACTGCACATCTCAGGTTCCAGGGAGCTTTACACTCAGCCCTGCGTCAAGAGCAGCAAGCAGATCCTTCTGGCCCTCTGCAGTATAAATGCCCTCTTGTTTACAGAGCTCAGCTTTCCTCTGCTTGAAATCTCACATCCAAGGGCACCCTGAGATAACTGCGAACTCGCACTGACTTTGCATTAGGGCAGAACTTTGCTTTGCACTGGAAAAGAACCTTACATTTGCTCTGCTTAGCTGGCCTGGGTCTGAAAAAAGCATAAAACCGGACTCGCTGAACATAGCGGACAATGAGGACTAATAAGAACTCAAGAACAATGGCAATGGGTTTTTGATCCTACTGCACATACTGGCTTTGGGGGAGCCTAGGCAGTTTGGATGCTCAACTTACTAAGCCTGGATGGAGGTGGGCGGTCCTTGGACTTCCCACAGGTCAGGGAACCCTGATTGCTCTTCAAGCTGATGAGGGAGAGGGACTTGATCAGGGGAGGGGGAGGGAAATGGGAGGCGGTGGCGGGGAGGAGGCAGAAATCCTTAATAAATAAATTAATTAAAAAAATACTCAGGGCTGGGTGTTACGTAGCTCAGTGATGGAGTACTTGCCTAACATGCACAAGGCCCTAGGTTCAGTCTCCAGCAGTGAAACACAAAGGTTCTCAAACTGGTTGCCCTACTGAGGCCGACAATAAGAAGCCGTCACTCCAAGTCCCCGTGTGTGGGGGACACCAGAAGCCCTGCAATGAACAGGTACCACAAAAAGATGGAGTTTCTTCCAACAGAGCCCAGGGAGAGTTTTGAAAACGATCCAAGAGGAACTGTGAGAAGAATCTTCCATCAACTGTCGCCTGGAGGTGGGGCAGCTCAGGATTGTCCCCAGCAAATCTGACGTCCATCCAGGGAGGTGCGAGAAGATCCTGGGAAAGTGACCGAGCTTGCTAGAGAACGGGGACCTCCTGTGCCATGAGTCAGTGTCCAGAGAAAATGTTCTTAGGGCGACATCAATCCGTCCTATTGAAGGGATGCCATTAGTGACCCCAAGGTGAGGAATTTGGTTGAGGTCCTGTCCCCCACAGACCCTAAGGGTCGTTATGATGATATGATGATTGATTCTTTGCAAATGTAGATATAACTTGTGAGTGTCTCAACTACAAGTCAAGTTGCTCTGCCTAAAATATTCAGTCAAAATACAAACTACATCTCAGCCACGACATGTAGCAGAATTAGGTATGGCCACCAAAGAGTTAGAGATAGCCCACAGCTCACTCGCTCTCTCTTTCTCTCTCTCTTTCTCTCCTCCCCTTGCTCCACAGTGGATTTCCCTGGCTTCTTTTCCTATTCTTCAGCGCTTACTTTTTCCTTTACATCTTCAGATGTGGTCAAGCACTCTGTATGGAAGAGGCAAGTTAGCAACACACAGACTTGATCGCCCTTCTGTTCCTATTTGGATCAGGAAAACATCTCTGCACTCCTGCCTACAGGACAATTCCGTATGGCCAACTTGGGGTCCAGACCCCAAGATATATGCAAGAGCCTTCCCAAATCAAAGAGGCTCTTATAGTCTTTGATTGAAGAGACACCAAAAGAGTAATAAAAGCAGACATTCAAAAATACAAAACAGAAAGCAAGCTTCTCAAAACATTTCCTCGCCTTTAGAAGGTCTTGTCAAATGAGATCTGATCATCAAAGCCAACTGCCCTCAGAAGGAGAACAGAGAAATATAGAGGAGAATCAGAAGCAGGAAGCAATGGGGGCTGAAAATGTAGCCCACTCAATAAGGGCTTGCCTTGCCAGAGTGAGGACCAGAACAAGAACCCCAGAGCCCACATGAGAGGTGCTGGGAGAGGCAGCACAAGCTTGGTAACCCCAGCCCTTGGGAGGCAGAGGTGGATCCCTGGGCCTTGCTGACCAGCCAGTCTAGCCTAAATGATGAACCCAGGGCCAGCAAGGGTCCTTGTCTCAAAATATGGACAACCCTCCTGAAACACAACACCAGGGGATGTCCTCTGAACACCACCTGGATATGCACACAAATACATTTGTACATGCACACAGTAAATTCATTAATAGATAATAAATAAAGTAGGCGGGGTTCAAGGCACAAAGGCCAGTGAAAAGGGAGCTGCTGCCAAGGGTTAAAGCCTGTCCTGCTCCCCTGCCTTAAATGAAGATGGAACTGGAGCCTTCTGTGTACAGAGACAAAAACACACCTAGCAATTGCTAAGAGCTCCTTCAATTCCATCGTCTCTGAAAGATGTTAAAATAGATTCCACAGGGTGCATTTACAGTCACCTGGAGCAAGAAGTGGCAAAAGAAAGTCAGCAGCGAAGCTTTGTGAAAAGCCTTATCCTTCCGTGCTCATCTGGCTGTGTGGCTAAGTGACAGGCAGTTGCAAGAAAGTAATAGATGGTATCTCCGGATTCTCCATTAGGCTCCAGGTTCTCTTGTTGCCAGCAGCAACCTAAGGACCAGCCTTTGAATGAGAGACTTGTGGGGCAATGGCTTGAGAGGATAGAAATTCGGCTTCAGGAAAGGGGCAGACAGGGAAAGACAACAGGAAGAGAAGCGAGGTCAGTTCCAAGGATGGGCTGACCCAGCCTGAGTGCCTGAGAATTTGAGGCTAAGCCTTTGGGAGCCACAGGATGGGGATGGCGGTGGGGCTGTAGCTGAGTTGGGAAAGTGCCTACCTGGAATCATCCGGTCCCAGCGCTGTATAAACCATGCACCCTCCTGGAAACCTGGCACTTGGAAGGTGGCAGCAGGAAGAACAGGAGTTCAAGGCCATTTGGGGGCTACATGAAGTGTTCAAGGCCACCCTGTTCTGTGTGAAACCTTGTCAAAAACAAACAGAAAAGAGAAACAAAAATAGCTGTGAATCCCAGAAATAACTCTCTTTGGTATTCTGCCTTTGTCTTTATCTGCCGCTATTCAGAGCTCCCTCTCTTTGGGTTTGAAAACAGTGCTGATTGAAGTCAACTCTGAGAGAAGAACAAAAATCAGTCTGCATTTTTAACCCTTGTAAAGCTGAGAGCTGCCCCAAGCACCGCTGGGGTCCATCTGAACTGGAAGAGCTCTTCTGAATCAGAGTCCGATTAATGCCTTTTTAAACTTTCATTCTAAGTTCCTACGTTTGAATACGATTTCTTAATGGGGAGAGCTAATATCTGTGTGGCAAAGGGACTGTATTTTCACCCCCAGTGGCACACGCTGGCTATTGCTAAAGCGATTGCTTTCCCAGCTTTCTGTAGGTGATGCCGGTGTGTGCCTTTGTCTGCACATATTCATCCTTATCTTCCCTCTTTCGGACACAAGGGCTCCAGTCTGGATGACAAATAGAATTACCCTATCTGTGGACCACACACAGAGCCTCCTTCCTCTCCTGCTTCCCCTTTGCTAATCACCTGCTGCCTCTTCTAGCCCATTACACTGCCATCACCCTACAGGTCCTTAATAATTTATTCCTCATCTAGCACTTACTTCCAAACGAGATTGAAATGGTTCAGCATGCAGTTACCTGGCAAATATTTATTGGAAGCTTAAAAGTTTCC
Organism: Microtus ochrogaster; assembly: GCF_000317375.1. NCBI lineage: Eukaryota > Metazoa > Chordata > Mammalia > Rodentia > Cricetidae > Microtus > Microtus ochrogaster. Next base: position 21,118,984 of record NC_022019.1, read on the forward strand.
AGAAGTCAGCCAAGATGGCCAGTGCTTGTAATCCCGGCACTCAGTGGCTGGGGCAGGAGAACTTAATCATGAACTCAGTAAAGACATATTGAGTGCCTACTGAGCCTACAAGCCAGGGCACAAAAGAGCAGACACAACAAATGTCCCTGTCCTTGGACCTTGGGTCCAGTCAGGTGAGACAGACACAAATAAAACATAGACTGTGTCATACAGTGATACGTGCTATGAGCTCGGAGAGGGCGTGCAGTTTTAGGCGATACTTAAGGGAACTTGTGAAGAGGAAGAGGGAGGAGCCACGGGAATGACTTGGGAGGAGTCTCCCAGGCACCAACGAGCAGAGAGGTTCACACATGAGACAGGGCATTGCCGGTGGCATAGGTGCCAGTGAGGGTTTGACAAGCCAAGTATGGGGCATAGAGGAATCAAAAGAGCAGGCAGGGGGCCAGACAGCCAGAGAAATGAGGTCAGCTTCCAGGCTGCCCTAACTGGGGGTGGGGGGAGAGGGTAGTCAGCAAATAGTACCCAGCTTGAGTGCCTGGGATCTAAGGCTAAGCCTTCTGAAGTCACAGAACAGGGAGGAGGTTATAGGCGAGGAACAGGCACAGGAACCTTGAGTTTTATTTTTCCAAGGAAAAGAGCAGCCATGGTTAGTATGACCTGACATTAAAGAGTTACTCTATGTTTGCTATAGATGGAGAGAATTGGAAGGCCAATTAAGAGCCTCATAAAGTTTTCCAAGGAAGAAAGGAAGTGGTAAGAAAAATGTCTGGCTTCTGGAAGTGTGCTTGGGTTGAGGAACTACCTACCTTTGGAAGCACACTGTGTGTGGAGCGCACCCAAGGTGTCTCTAGGTGCTGGTCTGAGCAGTGCAGCTGCGCTTTACCAGATGGCAGAAACCAGAGAAAGGATAGCTTGGGGGAGGGGCCTCATGGAACACATTCCTTCTGGACACCCAGGTAGAAAGGCCACGTCAAGTGGACAGCCACAGAAAGGCCAACAGCGTCTTTAATGGGTAGATCCTTAGGTCAAAATGACAAAAATCTATTGGTCACCATTCTCCTCTCAGCCTGTAAAGAAAACAAAGAGCATTCATTGTCATTCCGTGAGAGCGGAGCAGCCATGTGGTATAGAAATGTCTGAAAAGATGCTTCATTCAGGAACCTAAGAGGACAGGTTACTGAACCCAGAGGGACAGACAGCTCATAAGGACCTCTGCCTGCCCCTCCGCCCCTGCTCCGCTATGATGCCAGGCTTCCCTTTGGCAAGAGTGGGCACTACATTGCTTTTCTACATTACCAGGCTGGTGATCACTACAAAAGGAAGGGACCCATAAATTTCCACCTAGAGCAAAGAACCAATTCATTCTTAATTGAAGGCTAAGTAGTCACTAGGACACTTCAAAGACCTCTTCCCCCTTTTTCTTTTTATTAGAAAGAGTCATGAAGGGACTAGAGAAATGGTTTGGTGGCTAAGAGGGCTTGCTGGTGTCGCGGCTGACCCTAGTGCAGTTCCTAGACCCCACATCCGAGTCCCCACCACCTGTCACTGCCAATGCAGTCTGACCTCCTCAGGCACCTGCACGCATGTAATACACATGTGCCGGCACACATGTACACATACGGTTAAAAACAGTAATTCTTTTGAAAAAGAGCCATGAAAGCCTCAAATGACAGACGAACCCAAGCTGAACGGCCAGATGGCGAGCTAGCGTCGGCAATAATTCAGAATCGCACCAGTTGAGACTTGAGCCTCAGGCGGTGACGTATCTGGCAGGTGTAAGTTAACCCCCTCCTCCAGACATAAATAAGAGTCTGCCCGTGCCTACCAGTCTAGAGAGTGTGAGGAGTACGCCACTGTCAGAAGTAGCAGAACTATCAAAAGAACCGATCAGCAACAAAACTCTTCTGCTGTGTGTCCTAGGACTGTAAAAATACAGGACTTTTGAAATAACTTAAAATCGGGAACTTAGTTTGTCTTGCTCAATCTGTACCCTCAACACCTCCTGATACAATAAAGATACATAGTAGGTGTTTAAAAAGAATCTTCGCAAAGGAATGACCTCGTCAGTATAAAACACTAAAAACCAAAACCTACGGATGCCATCTTTTGGAAGACTTTGGCGAGCTATGACAGGCTGTCAGTGAGCCCTGATATGGACCCTGACGTGAGAGCTGAGGGCACTGTTTGAAGTCACAGACTTGGAGACTTTTCTTGAAGCTGTGTGTGCCCACCAAGCACACTTCTTGCTTAAATTTGTGTAAGAGCAAGCGATGACATGGGCCTACGGTCATTCTCCCAGGCCAGCTGTTGGCACTGCCTTTGACAATAACTGACAAGTATAGATGCCCAAGGCAACCCATCAGTTCTCCAGTCTCCTTCCCAGTAAAACAAGGAGAGAGGGGACGATCCCAAGAACTCTTAATACAGAGATAGCATCCTTTTGTCTCCTGGCTTCAGCTCTGATCCCCAAACCTCAAGATCCTGGTTGGAATTTTCCCCTTCTGTTTTTCTTCCATTTTCCATATCCTGGCGTAGAGGGGTAGAAGTGGCCACTTGACCACTTTGTTTGTTGATGTCCATGTGGGTCCATGTCCACAGCAGATTCTCTGTTCTGTGGTTCCCAGCTCTTCCCAGGAGTCTGTCCCAGGCCACCAGGAGATCTTAGAAGCCAGGAACACGCAATAAGCACACGGTCCTCACAATTCTTCACTTTACAGATTACCTGTAGCTTGTACGGTTTGGTAGACTCTCCTTCAAACAAAGAGAGAAACAGAGAATTGCAACTGCAAAGTCCAAACACAATTGTTTATTTAGGACGGGAAACCACTCCAAATTATCACACCCAACTCTCTTTCTTTTGAAACTTCTGTGCAAATACCAGCCACAGCCCAAAAACAGACTGCAGTCTCACCTCCCAGCTCCTCCCAGCTCACCCTACACCAGCCAGTCCACTCAGGGACTCAGTGTCTGTGAATTTCGCTGTTGGTGTCCTCTGCCTTGACCCCAGATCAGTCCCACGCATGTAGGCTTTGTTCCCTCGCGGCAACTCTTGGCCCAGGAATGGCACTCAAGGGGGCAAAGGAGGAGAGGTGACACCCAAGTGCTCAAAGGTGTTGATCCTGGGATCCAGCTCCACGCAGGATGTCCTGAGAGATACTCGTGCCATCTTTTTACCTCAGCAGTCACACCCCCTCCCACCACCCTCTTCCTCATCTGGGAATGGCAAGCAGAGTGTCCCGAAGGTCCGAAGAAGGTTCGAAGTGCAGAACGCCTGAAACAGCGGAGAAGCAGTGGCGATGCGTGTTCCGTTCCCATGGTAACAGAGAAACGATCCAAACTCGAGATGGGAAGGGTGCAGCTGGCTCGCGTGCGGCAGGATCCAGGCTTGGGTAAGAGCTCTGGCCCTGGGCTCCTCCAGCCTTTGGGCCTTGGAGAGGCAAAAGCTCAGAGGAGAATCTAGAGTGGATCAGAGTCCAGGGATAGCAATTGAAGAGGCGCCAAGTACCCAGACCTCTTTGTGGGTCTTTTTTTTCTCTGGTCCTGTGTTGCTTTGACTTTTCTGTTCCCTGCCTTGACCCCATCTCTCCCCTTTACGAAGGCCGGGCAATGCTCTACTGCTGGAGGAATAAAGGAGGACTGATCACCCAGAAACCCAGGCCCTGGGGGGGGGGGGTTGGGAGGGGGAGCGGGGCTCCTCAATCTGAAACTCCAGACTTGCCAAACCTAAACTGTGACCCTAGGCAGGTCACTCAGTTTCCTTCCACCCACCACACCCCAGCTCTCACTTCTGTCAGGTGAGAGGAAAACAGTCCCCCTACCCAGACTAGGGGAGCAGGGAGAGGGAGCTGTGCCCAAGGTTGGCTTTTGACAAGCGTTCTGTACCAAGTGCAGACTCAAAGTTATCTCCTTCAAAACCAAATTCCAATACATTTGATATCTTATTTATTAAGAGAGAGAGATTCCTAGGAGATATAGTCTCAACAGGGCACTGAGTGTCTTTTCTAAAAACTGCAGTGATTGGTCCACAAGGGTTCAGGGGAAGTCTGGGATTCTAGTGTTTGTCCCTGGCATGGAATGTGAATCTAGACCAATGTATGGATCATAAAACTCACAAAAGTGGGCCATCAGTTGCTCCCCTCAAAAGGGACAACTGCTATCTTCTACCCAGGGTCAAAAAAAAAAACCCACTAAATAAAAGGACTTATACACAGACCCACAAAGAAGGCAGTAGTAGACTTCCTGGTTTTCTCAGAACGCTGTAGGACTCCGCAGTCCATTACAGAAGTGAGAGCTCTTCCTCTGCTCCAGCTAGGATTTATGAACACCTGCTGCCAGAAGCCCAGTGATCCCCAAGGGGTCTGTGGTCCACTCCACGTCTTCATTAGCTCCCTTTTACCATCTGAGCCCATCACTCACTCCTTGGTTTTTCCCCACTGGGGAAGTTAAGTGGATGAAACATCCAAACCATTTGTAGTCCGTCTCCTGTACGTCTCCCTCTGCAGTTCCTCTGTTCGGTGTCTGAACCTCTGTTGATAGCCCACAGTAGGCCAGGCACTGTGGTGAAATAGTCTCCTACAAGTGACGCATATATGACAACAGACACGAGGCGTGCAGAAGTACAGTGAGAGAAAGAGACACTCTTTCCACGAGAAGCTGAATGCAAGAGCCCGGGAGAGCAGGCCTTGCCTTTGCTGTGAGTGCAGGAAGAATCATGCAACCTGGCCCTCGCTCTAGCTCTGGAGTAGTGGTGTCACTTGACCTATTCTCTAGCATGACCCGTCTGAATGCCTGGCCTTTACTACTGCATACTGGCCAGACTGACTCTTAGAACCCGTGTTGGCCATTCCTGGACTTCAACTTGACTTTATCTGGCATGAACTCTAATCGGGATATGGAGGGCACACCTGTGCTCCTGATCCTGAGGCCGGAAGACAATAGTAGTTCTTTGATGCAGATCTTGAGGCTGGATGACACACACCTTCAATCCAGACTTTGAGGCTGGAAAGTACACCTTTAGTCTGGTCTACACCTTCTGTTGGAATACTAGATAAGGATGATGGAAGACAGAAGAGTGTTCTTTGCCTGCTCGCCCTCACCTCCATCAGCCCATCCAGCCCTTCTTCAAGACCCCAGCAGACCAGCTGGGACTCCCAGCCCTGTAGGACTGAGCAGCTCCTAAGTTCTTGGATTTTTCCATTCATAGCTAGCCATTCGTGGATTGCAGCCTGGAAATCATTCCAATAAATTCCCATACATACATACATACACATGAGACAGAGAGATAGGGAGAGAGAGAGAGAGAGAGAGAGAGAGAGAGAGAGAGAGAGAGAGAGATTCATTCTGAAAGTTCCATGACTCTAGAGAGCCCTGACTAATACAGTACCAAATTGTGCAACATTAATAACAGAGCCTGCGTTGTGGTTTAAGGGATAAATGCCCCCCACCTACTCATGTGTTTGAACACTTGGGTCCCAGCTGGCGGCACTGTTTGGGGAGCTTGGGGGAACCTTTGGGACATAGGATCACTAACATGGGTTTTCATTGCCTCTGGGCCCAGTGCGTGTTCTCTGCTTCCTGCCAAGGACTCCTACTGCTGCAGGACTCTCTGTCATGCCTTCTTCACCATGACGGACTGATCCCTCTGAAGCCATGAGCCACTATAAATCTTCCCTTAAGTTATATCTATCAAATATTTTGTCACAGCAATGAGGAAAGTAATTAAGTCATCCCCTTCTGGGCACATCAAGCCTGACAGGCAAGAGGCAGGAGGGGTTTTTAATTAAGTGGCTTGTTTGACGTTCCCAACTCCATTGAAAGGCATCCCACAATTAATCCATCCAAGCTCGAGGCTTCCTCTACCCTGAGTCCTGGAGAAGCCCTACCTCCCATCTCTCCTAATATGTTCATCAAGAGGGCCCTGAGCAGAAAATCCTTCACTCTTCCTAGACCCCAGCTGACAGTGTGGATCAACCCAGTCCCAGTTGGATTATTTGACTCACTTACTCTCAGGAGCTCAGACCATCCAGAAACACCTTGCCTGTGTTCTTCCTGCCCCACCAAAAATGGGAGGCTAATTTCATTCTGGTTTTCTACACTCTCCCTCTTGTGGGGATTTAATTTCGGTTGTCAACTTTCCTGGATTGAAAAATACCTAGAGATAGCCAAGTGCCCTTCTGTGTTTGTCTGTGAGGATGTTCCATGGAAGATCTGCATGTAAACCAGTGAAGTAAACAGGAAAAATCTGCCTTGAACGTGAGTGCCAGCACCCAGTAGGCTGGAGGCCCATAGAACACGGAGCTGAAGCAGGCAAAGCCAGCTCTGCTTCCGCCCGAGTTGCCCAGTAGATGCATTTTCTGCTGCTGTCTCCAGTGGACACCAGACTCCCAGATCCTCAGCCTTTGAACACAGACCCCACATATACCTTCTGCTGTTTCTCTGCCGAACCCTGACTTATACACCCGCTGACCTCCAATGTGGAACTCAGGATCTATTGTCTTCTGTAGGTTGTCTTGGCCTTTTAGAAGAGGAAGATTCTCGGTGGACCACCTTGAGTCAGGAGCTTGTCCTGAACCCCAAATTCATAGATTTTATTCTTTTTGTTGTTGTTGTTGTTCTGTGTTAAGATAGTCCGTGGCAGGTTTCAGCTTTTGCTGATTCACAACTTTTTGTAATGTTTTCAGAGCTCAGCTAGGTGTGTGGCCGACATTCACCCATGGCTGGGCACCCACTGTCCCAGGGAAAGGCAGTCTGTAACCATAATCCTGGTCATAATATCCATATCCTTCACCCAGACCTCATTATCTAATGTCTACAACAGGGAGGATTTAACAGCCTGTGCAGTCAGTTTGTTTGTTTGTTTTCAAGGCAGGGTTTCTGTGTAGCTTTGTCCTGGAACTAACTCTTGTAGACCAGACTGGTCTTGAACTCACAGAGATCCGCCTGCCTCTGCCTCCTGAGTGCTGGGATTAAGGCATGTGCCACCCCACCCCATCCCACCCCCGTTTACAGTCAGCTTTTTCTAAGAAGCTCAAGAACAGATCCCAGGGAAGGAAGGCACCTGGCCCAGAACCAAGTAGCTTACAGAACTCCTTGTCTTCTTGGCTGCAGGTATTTATTTCTTCAGAAAGGGCTCACTGCCAAGAGGGTGTCCCTCAGTGAGCAAGGACACGGAATGATGGGTCCACCAAGGTTGTTCATTCTTTGTTCTTCACATTTCCGGCTCCTAGAGCTTCAGACTCTGGCCCAGCCCTGAGCTGGTCGGCGTGCAGAAGCTCTTCTGCTTGGAGCTCAGAGGAGAACAGCTTCTTAAAACAGGGCCTCACGTATCCCAGGCTGGTCTCAAACTCCCTGTGTAACCAAGGGTGACCTTCTGGTCCTAACCTCCAGAGTGCTGGGACTGCAGGTATGTGATACAGAAGCCAGAGCTAGGGTTGACTGTCCACTGGTTCCCCAGTGTCTCCTTTTGCAAATATTATGGCTTCAATTCATGGTAGAATTCTTTTTTTTTCATTTGTTTCATAATTGTACTTTGCTGTCATTTTAACTTATATTTAATAAACATAATAATTTGAATAAGCAAGTGACTTTCTTGGTGTTCACCTGCAGGTGTGCCTTTGGTGATTGTAGAGTCCCAGAACACAACACAGTGTCCAGCATATAGAACACCTGCATAGAAATGTCTGTAGAAAGAAAGAGGGAAATAAGGCAGGTGAAAAGGCTGGGAGGGAACCTGGCAGCTTCTCATCTTCAGGAGCGAGTTATGTAGGGCCTGAGTGATACACTCCCAACTTACAAGTTTTTGAGCAGCTTGGACGGGGAGCAAGCCCAGTAAGCTGCAGTGTGAGGCCAATTCCTGGAAAGACCTGTGTTGGGATCAAATGTGAATATAGGTCAGGAAGGCAAAGGGAACAGAGGAAGAGAATAAAAGCTACTCCAGGTATCTGCAGCTCAGTGCAGAGCGTGCGTGCTGTGTGGCTGTGGAGTGGACCCAAGGCCACTGGCTGCAGGCCCAGGGGATGGCGAGAGGTAGAAGGTCATGCTGTTTGTTATTCGCTAAGTGCAGCTCTGACACCTAGATGGTGGCTGTGATCTTTGCTGTCACGGTTATTTCCAGCATCGGGGTCATTATTTATTGTTTGTTAGGACTACCTCACGAGGTCCTGAGCCTCCGTCTCTGGAAATGCAGTGTTTATCACCAGGGAACCACCTGTCTGGGGTGTGTGTTGACTTGATTCCTGACCCATGGCTTCCCTTATTCTGTAATCCTTGTGATCCATGAACAATGCCCCTGCATGTCCCAGCGAGTGAAGGACGTGCTAGCAGAGCAAGCTGCCTTTCCATAAAGCCGGTCGCACCACCGTGCTGGCTGCTGCATGCTTCCATCAAGCAGCCTCTCCTGAGCAGCTCTTTGATGTTGAAAAAGGAAATTGCTTTGTGCGAAAGCTCCTTTAATCTTATATAGATACAAATGCCTTGTATCTTTGGCGTTGTGCCAAACTGCGCTTCATATTTCGGAATTAATCTTATTAAAGAAAGCTCTGCTTAATCCCCACTGCTGTTGCCCAGAGATGCTGAATAATTCTGCACCTGTGCCTATCGCCGCTCTGCCATGTGCCCTTCCTGGATTCGCAATTGAAAAGGCGCATCAGCAAGCTGAGGCTGGACAGCAGCTGTCTTGTTTTGGTTTAATGCCATAGGTATAAAAGGGTCCTTTTAAGTCTTTGTCTCGGTCCCTTTTTAAAAAAAAAATGAATGAATGAATGAATGAATGAATGAATGAATGAATGAATGGGGGAGGGGAAAGAAATGGCAAAGAAAGCTTGCCTGGCATGAAGAATAACAATAAAATAAAGCTACTTCAGTGACTGGGCAATTTAATGCAACTGTTCATGGCGAAACACGAGTATTGTTAGGAGCATGGGTTCATACATGGTAACTAGTTGCCGAGTCTTGCTAGATACAAATATATGGAACTCTGACCTTGACCGAATGACCTTCTGTTTCTAAATGTGAATGTGTATCTGTCAGCTGAGTTGAAATCATTGGCTCCCTCCTGCCAGGTGCACCAGGGTTCTCCCCCTCCACCCAGCAAGTGACCCAAACAACGACCATCGAGATAAATCCTCTCTTGTTCTTTCAGACGAGTTCTTGTCACCTCCTACCTTGTTCCAGGCCCTGTTTAAGTGGTGGCAAGTGGCAATGGCAACCAAGAAAGCAAGGCTTCTGTTCCGGACCACGTGGGTCCAGAAACATAACGCTTTCAAGAGTGGCGTATGCACGTCTTGAAGAAAATAAAACATGATGAGATGGGCGGGAACTAGGAGGAAATGACCCAGCTTCAGATCAGCTGCTGAGCCAAGCATGTGCAGATCTTTAAGGACGTTAAAAACGTTTCCAGGCAGTGGAGGAAGAGCAGAGACCTGAGGTGGAAACAGATTGCAGCAGAGGGGAAAGGGCTTCCAGGAAAGCAGGCACTAAGGATCAAGACCAACCTTGGCCAGCCTTGAAAGTGGAAGACATGGGAGAGACGTGGAGCAAGGGAGCAACACGACCTAACTTTTGTTTTTAAAGTCCATATCTGATTTGTGGAGTACAGGAGCTGAAGCAGAGAGGCCAGTGTAGAAAAGTGTGCTGGATCATGTGGACAATCATGTGGGTGATGGGTGGTGGTGGTGGGTGGTGGTGAGTGGTGATGGAGGTGGGTGGTGGTGGTGGTGGAGGTAATGGTGGTGGTGGTGGTGGTGGAGGTAGTGGCGGATCCTGAGTATTTCAGAGGAAATAAGATGAGCAGGACATACTAGGTGGCTTGGGAGAGTGGCAGAGTACAATCAAAGATTATTTGTATTTCCCCATCTGCGCACACAGTGAATTATATCCATTGTTATTTCCATCTCAGTGAAATTTTCACAACTACCTCTCACCAACGGAAATCTCTGAGGTTCTGTTTCTTGAGCAGCTATATTCGGGGGTCGGCTCAGTTGGTAACATGCTTGCAAGGCAAACTCAGAACCCACATTGAAAAAAATAGAAAATCTGGTCGTCATGGGATGTACTTATAGTCCCAAGGTTAGGAGAGGTAGACACAGGCAAGTCCACGGGGTTCAATGGATGCCTAGCCTAATTTAGAGGCTCCATCTCAAAAGCAAGGGGAGCAGACAGCACCTGAATAATAGCACCTAGGATCATCCTCTGGCCTCTACACACACACCCTATATATGTAAACGCACCCACACACGACACACGAGTACTCACACACACATGACTGTGCACAAACATACAAAGTATTTATCCCCAAGGAATCTTGTGAGACCAGCTGGCCTCAGGCCCACAGAAATCCACCTCTCCCTGCAGCCCAAACAACGGTATTAAAGGCATTCACCACTCTGGCCATACTAAAAATTTTAAGGTTTATTTTTATTTCTGTTGATGTGCATGTATTTGGGGGAGGGTGTTTTCTATGTGTGTGTAGGTGCCCAAAGAGGCCAGAAAAGGGCACCAGATCCCCTGGAGCTGGAGTGACAGGTGGCCATGAGCTGCCCAGTGTGGGTGCTGGGAACTGACTTTGGGTCCTCTGAAAGAGCAGTAAGGGCTCTAACCATTGAGTAATCCTGCCAGCCTTCCATACTGATCCATTTTCCCATGATGCTTGCTTTTTCACCTCAGCAACCACCAAAATCCATCTTTGCAAAAAATATGTCATCACGGAAAAAAAAAAATGGTATTTACCTAACACCACTAGCTCCCACGACGGCTGGCAAATGTTGACTATTCTGCTTCTCTAAGAACCTTAAATTATGCGGTGGCATTCTCGTGAGTTCTCCGCAATGTCTGGGCATTGATTCTACCACTTGGAGCAAGGGACAGTGACGGGGATGTGTGTATAAGAGAGCTGCCCGAGTTTGCGTTGCTTGTTGGACATTCAAAGGCAGCTACTGACCAAGGGAATCGCCTTTGTTAGTTTACTATTGCTGCAATGAGATACCATGACCAAGGCAACTTAGAAAAGAAACTCTCTCACTGGAGCAGGGGTCCAGAGGGTTAGAGTTCATGATGGCAATGAGAAAGCATGGTGGTAGGGACAGCAGAGAACTCACATCCCTAGCAGCAAGAAGGACGCAGAGAGCTGGCTGGGAATGGCACAGTCTTCTGAAATCTCACAGACTTTCTCCAGCAAGGCCGTGCCTCCTAATCTGCCCTAACCCGTTCCACCAACTGGGGACCAAGCATTAAAACACATGAACCTATGGGGCTAGTCTCATTCAAAGCACTGTGGAAATTTAAGACAGTGATATGCACTACTAAAACAATATCCAATAGTAGTAGAGAAAAAAATTATCTATTACCCAGTATTACTAATAAGTACAAGGTTCTCTGCCCAGTTTCCTGGATAAGTAACCAGAAGGCTGTTTTCTTTCAGCTGCTGTCACTACGGAGTCTCCTGGCTTGGATGCAGCTCTCTTCCCAGCACTGTGAGTACTGAGCCGGGGACATAACCACAGATTCCACCGCCATGGTCTTGAATACTTATCATTGTCCTCTGTGTTAGCCACACTGGATCCCAGAAACGGCAATGTCCAAAATTGTTTCTCCGTGAGGTGGATTTTATTTCCCTATGGATAAACATTTAAATGCATTCCCCATCAAGAACTTGGTGTTAGATACATCTTAGATGTTAGATGTTACCACCAGCAAGACAGCCACAGAAATGTTCATATGGAATTAAAATCCTTGATGCAAATTCTGACACCCACAAGGTTCTGAAAACTGGATCTTTTGGGGGAATTGGCAGTAAATCAAGCGACCATGTGACCTTGACCCACTGTAGCTCACCTGAAAGCAAATTCCTACCTGAACTACACAGGACCATGTAAAGTTCTTTTTTGATCCTACTTATTGTAAAGATTTTGCAGGATTGCTGCAGAAATACAAATAAGACCCACTCAGGAATCCTACCCTGGACCTTTCTAGGGCTGCTGCACATTTCCCACGTGGCTGCTGTATTTGAATTTCACAGCACAGCTGGCCACAGGGGCTTCAGGCCACAGGAGCTAGTCTTAGACGCAATAAATTAGCCAATAAACACAGTGGCTCCCTACGCTGGACTAGAGAAGAAGACTCTCTCTGTTTTTGCTGGCTGTGTCCATCGGGGGTACATGCATGTTTGTCTCACCTTCCCGGGAAAAGTCACGCAGCACACTCAAGCACAAAATTCTTTTTTTTCCCCCTATTTGGAAGATGTTTGTACTTTCATATGTTACTTTACATGTTTTTAATTTTTGTGAGACAGGGTTTCCCTGTGTAACCCTTGATGCCCTGTGCTGCTTCTGTAGACCAGGCTAGCCTCAAACTCAGAGATCTCCTCCCTCTGCTTCTAGTGCTAAAACTAAAGATGTGCACCACTACACCTGGCTTAATTTTTGAGATTATAATATAATTACATCATTTCCCCCTTCCCTTTCCTCCCTCCAGACTCTCACATTTCCCTTCTTTGCTCTCTTCCATAACTAGTCTGTTTAAGGTTCTTTGTACGCATGTTTTCAGGGCTGACAGTTTAGAATGGATAATCAACTAGCTCATACAAAATTCTTCTGTATGCTGGTTGATTTTTGGTTTTGTTTTGTTTCATTTTTATATTTTTTTATTTCATTTATTTATTTTACATCCCAACCTCAGTTTCCCCTCCTTCCTCCCTCCCATTCCTCCCCCCCCCATTGTTTTGTTTTTTGAGACAGGTTCTCTCAACATAGCCTTGGCTGTTCTAGAACTCACTCTGTAGACCAGACTGGCCTCAAACTCACAGAGATCCACCTGCCTCTGCCTCCCCAGTGCTGGGATTAAAGGCATGTACCACCATACTCAGCCACAAAATTCTTTTTTTTTATTTTACATACCAACCACAGTTTCCTTTTTCTCCCTTCCTCCCCCTCCCACCCACCTACCCTTGTCTCACCCTCATCCATTCCTCAAAAGGGGTAAGGCCTCCCATGGGGAATCGAAAGACCTGGCTCATTCAGTTGAGGCAGGACCAATACCCCCCCTCCCCTGCATCAAGGCTGAGCAAGGCATCTCACCATATGGAATGGGTTTCAAAAAGCCAGCTCATGCACTAGGGATAGATCCTCATCCCCCTGCCAGGAGTCCCAGAAACAACCCAGGCTACAGACTGTCATCCACATGCAGAGGACCTAGTTCGATTCCATGCAGGATCCCCAGCTGTCGGTCTAGAGTCTGTAAGCTCCACGAGTTTGGGTGAACTGACTCTGTGGGTCTGCCCATCGTGACCTTGACTCCCTATTGCTCATATAATCCCTCCTCCCTCTCTTCGACTGGACTCCTGTAGCTCAAGCTGGAGCTTGGATGGGGATCTCTGCATCTGCTTCCATCAGAACTGAGTGAAGGTTCTATGATGACAGTTAAGGTAGTCACCACTCTGCAGGAGCTTGAGGTGGAGGGTCACATTGCAAACATAGCCAGGAAGCAGAGGGAGAGGAATGCTTATTCTTTCTCCTTTTCATGCAGTCAAAACGGGTCGCTAGCCTCGGGAATGGAGCTGCCTACTTTCAGGGTGGACCTGCCCAGCTCAATTCATCTAATTTAGATTAAACCCTCCCAGGAAAGCCTGGAGAAGCTTTGTCTGCTGGGTGATGCTACATCCTCTCAAGCTGGCATTCAATATTAACTACCACACCTCCTTTCTCTTTATTAATTTCTAATTTCAGTTCTCTTCCAGAATGTCATGAAGCTGCCTACCACAGCTTGGGAACAGACTAGAAGAGGCAAAGTCTTTCTTGGCCTTGACCTCCTAGAAAGAAGGGGGCTAGATAGTGCTTGTAGGGCAAACTTGGGAACTTGGACCAAGCTACTGGAGAACTATAGGGTGACTGTCACCTGGACATCCCACCTGAAGCTGGCTGGGCTTCCTTAGTCACAAGCTAGCTGTCTCTAAAGGAGCCCAGCTCCAGGCAAAAGTCACAGGCAGATACTGAAGGCCCTGGCAAATGGGAGCTGATTGCATAGCTGGGAAAATTCATCTTTTGTTTGTTTGTTTTGTTTTGTTTTTCGAGACATGGTTTCTCTGTGCAGCTTTGAAGCCTACCCTGGAACTACTCACTCTGTAGACCAGGCTGGCCTCGAGCTCACAGAGATCCACCTGCCTCAGCCTCCCAAGTGCTGGGATTAAAGGCACACGCTAGAACAGTTCATCTTTGAGCAGGGGCCTGGATGGTGCACCTCTGTTTATTGTGGCAATGAGTATTTCTCAGCAAATAAACGCAGAAGTTCTCTGGCAGTCACACCAGCAGTCCCCAGCCATGCCTTCACTGGCCGGCCTATCTACTTCACAGTGTGCTGTGTATATCCCCTACCAGCTACTGAGGGCGAAGCCTCCGGTCCTTCTGTTTGGGGAAGAGGCAGCCCTTCGTGCCACCACGCACTTATCTGCACACACAAAGGGCCTCCAGAGACTACTGAAGGAATTGAGTGGACAAAATGGATTTCTATCCTATTCGGTGGGCTTGTACTTACTAATGGGGTTTTATTCCTTTCTTGGCTCCCAGGATGGTAAAGTGCCGTTGTGACATTACCGGCTACTTAAAGAACTCATCTACTCATCTGCTTAGGCTTCTCCATCATGTCTGAGGATACTTCATCATCAGAGCCCTTGGGTTCTAGCCCTACTGTGGCTCCTAAACATTACACAGTGGCAGCTTCCTCGGACGGAGAGGATAGCGAAGAACGGGAAGATGAGAGTTCACTGGAGGAATCTCTGGGTAGTCTGGAGAATGTGTCGGAGGGGTATATGGATAACGAAGAGTCTCTGGAGGATGAGGAGTTTGTGGAAGAGGAGGAATCTCTGGAGGAGGGCAATTACCTGGAGGAGGATGATTATCTGGATGAGAAAACATTTCTACAGAGAGAAACTTTTCTGTTTAAAGGAGCATTTGTGGAGGAGGAAACGTATTTAAAAGAAAAACAGTTTCAGAAACATATGGCAAAGGGTGAGTATCTGCAGGGAAGAGCGTCTAGAGAAGCATCTGGAAGGGGAAGAGTACCTGCAGATAAGAGTGTCTAGAGAAGCATCTGGAAGGGGAAGAGTATCTGCAGATAAGAGTGTCTAGAGAAGCATCTGGAAGGGGAGAGTATCTGCAGGGAAGGGCATCTAGAGAAGCTTCTGGAAGTGGGTGAGTATCAGCAGGGAAGAGTTTCTAGAGAAGCTTCTGGAAGGGGGAGAGTATCTGCCTGAAGGGTGTCTAGAGAAGCAACTGGAAGGGGGAGAGCAGTTTTATCTGAGCATCTGGCTATGAGCCAGGTGGGAAGAGGATAGTCCTGGCTCCCTAGGTACTCAGGCAGAAACAGCAAATGGGAGAGACGGAAAAGCCCCAGGCACTCCTGCTCTGTCCATGGTGCTGACAGAGAGGATGCCCTCAAGACCAAACTGCTCAGAATGTCTGCAGCCCGGCCCCTACCTAGAGAGCATCAGGGAGACTTCAACAGTGTGAAGCACCTGCCTGACTTGTTTGTCCATCCCTTCTTTTGCTCCTTTGTCTGTTGAAACAGGGCTTCATTTATTCCCAAATGACCTCAAATTCACCCTGTAGCCCAGGATGACCCTCCTGCCTCGACCTCCCAAGTGCTGAGGTTACAGCCTGTACCACCACTTCATCTGTGTACATGTTCTGAAAAACATTCTGCCAACTGAGGAGAGTTCAGTCTATTCTCTATAACAACAACAACACGCACACACGCATGTGTACACAGTTCGCACGTGGGTGGAGTCTGAAGGGCAGCCTTGAGAGTTATCCTTATGAACTTGCTTCTTTTTCTTATATTGTGTATGACTTCTAAAACACCTGTGATAAAACTTCATCCATCCTCATTCAAAAAGGACAATGCTGTTGCAAAATTTACCACCAAAGATGACGACCATTTCTCATACTCAGCTCTATGTTCCTTAGGCTTACATACACGTGCACGTGTAATATGCAGACTAATTGTGCGTACATAATTTGCTAGTAAGATCCTATCCTGTATTGGTTACCAGGTTGATAGGTCTTGCCTTTTGGAAAAGGATCATGCTCTCGAAATACTTGCTTTCAAGGTACACTTATTTAGGTATTTGTACCTTGTGATTACAAATATTATGTTTCGTGAATATAATTTTATAATTTGAAAATTTGAATGCATTAATTTTTCTTTCTGATATTTTTATTTTAACTGACATAGCAATTGCACACGTTACTGGGCGTGGCATTACAATGCCAGTGTGTATACTATCCTGATGAGGGACCTGAGAAATCTGCCCTTCATACATGTGTCTCTTCCTTATGGTGGGAACGTTCAAAATCGTCTGCTATCTCTGAAATATCCACCTAATTGTTGTCATCTGTGGTTCTCCTACTCCTCCAGAGGACGTTCGAAGTCACTCCTGTTGTCCACGTGTGCCCATTAACCACGCTCTCCCCGTGGCCCCCACTTGTCCATCCACATCTGTCCCAGCTAAACCACAATATTGCTATTCAGTCCCTATTATTGATCATTCATTGCTTCCAATTTTAGTGTTACCTTCTGTCTCGTTTTGTTTTGTTGACAGGGTCTGCCTCTGTAACCCTAGTGAGTATGACATTCACTATGTCACTGAGGTTGGCCTCGACTTCAGGGCCTCCTGATGCCTAGACCGTCTGAGTCCTGGGGTTCCAGGTCTATCACCCCTCAATTATTGTTACTTTTCTAGACAGCCATTTGAGACAGGGAAGTAGTTCATTTGGTAGAGTGCTTGCCTATCACCCATGAGCCTTAGATTTGATCCCCTGAACCACCTAAACTGGATGCGGTGGAGCACGCCTGCAATCACAGCCCTCGAGAACTAGGGCAGCATAGTTAGAAATTCAAGGTCATCCTTAGCTGCATAGTGAGCGGTTCCCAGAACGCAGACCTACAATCTAACACTGGGCCACCAGACTTTGCTTCCCAGGTCACCTGCGCAGCCCCCTAGAAGGAATAATCTTCCAATGCTACTGAGTGATGGCTCTCAGCCAAGGACTGATGTTTTTCTACAGCACTGTTCCTGCGGTGGACAGCATTGCCTTGAGTCAGGTTCTATTCTGGCACCAGTGACCACTGTGCTATTTGCCAGCTCTGGCTAATGTGTCCTGGCACAGAGACCCATGTGGCCTCTTCCTATGATGTTGTGACTTCATAAGATCTAGTCAGGTACAGAAATGTTAAACCCAGGCCATCTGCATCATCTTGATGTGGATCTAAATTGAGAACGAAGCTATTTTTCTGGATCCAGCTTTGTTACCTTCAGCTTTCATCTTTACATCCTCCTGCATCCCATCAGACATAACATCATGGATTCCAACTCCCCTCACAGAAGTTGAGCTGATGCATTGCAGAAATAACTGCTCTGCAGCTGAGACATCCTTCTCTGCGTACCTCTACCATCAGGCTTCCTCTGGGGATCGAATATCCCTGCTGTCCAAATGCCAAGTGTAATGTCAATACTGAAAAATAGCAACTCGTGCTTTTCTTCTGCACGGCGTGGATCAAGCATTCTTAGAGTGTCCCCTCTGTGTGCGGGATCTTTGTAAATATATTACCCACTGGAGCAGGACAAACACAATGCTGTCGAGCGAATGGAACTGTGCATAAAGCACAGGCTCCGAAAATAAACAACCTGCTAGCAAAAATTGGAAAAGCACTGAAACCCCTGCAGGGGAATGTTAGAACAGCTTTACCGGCACGGGGAAGAGATCCTTGAGCTAGGAAAACCCCGATACCACTCTAGATTATGCAAAACAAGTTAGGAGGGGGTTGAAAAGAGAATTCTTAGTTGTTTTTTTTAAAGACTAAGGTTTTTAATGTAGAATATTCTTCAAATATCTTTAAGATATAACTATTGTGGGACACGGAATTGAACAAGAATGCCATCCTGACCCATAGCAGACAATTGAATCAGCCAGTCAGATATTTATTTTATAAAGACATACACATACATACTTGCACACACACACACATACTTATTTTTAATAAATTAATTGGTATTTATAAAAAAGAACCTTAGAAAGAACATCTGAACTACCATCGCTCATTCTGATCAGTTACTAGGAGTCAGAGGTGGGTCACTAACTTTGAGGGGATTGAGGGGCCCTATCTAGGCCCAGCAGGAATGAGAGCTATTATCAGCTAGTAATCCTGCCCCAGAATCAGGTGGTAAAGATGAAGTACAACTGCCATTTGTTTATGAGTGGCTGACTGCCATCAAGAAGGTCTTTCTTTCTTAGTGGCGTGACTTCTTAGGCCTAGATGACAGCCCTGTCCCACTTACGAGTTACATGAACTTGGACAAGTCCCCTAATCTCTTGTCTAGGTTTCTTCTCTTGAGCAACAACAGTAGACTCCCTTACAGGATGCATCAGACACACAGTATTCTGAGACAATGTGAAAGGTAGCCATAATCATATTATATGCTATTCCCTTGCCATTGACTTATGTGTAACCGATCTTCCAGGGCCACATTTTCCTGCTTTGTGAAATAGATAAAGCAAAAGACAAGAGATCATGAGGCAGGGCCAAAGGACTTGGGAGACATCTCCTCAGGGGCTCGTAACTGTCATCAATGCCCTGGGACACTGTGCCGGGCTCTAGCAATTCTTCACTTGAGTTAATGATGACTGTACTTGAAACTCTTGGTGTCATATGGTTAAAGACAATCAGACTATTAAGTGACCCCAATGGTTAAAGTTCTGATGCATTCCTTGAATCCCAGCATCCTGGAGGAAGAGGCGTGTGGGTGGATCTCTGTGAGTTCGGGCCTGGTCTACATAGTGAGCTCCAGAACAGCCAGGGCTATGTAGAGAGAGAGATCCTGGATCCGAAAAAGAAAGAAAGAAAGAAAGAAAGAAAGAAAGAAAGAAAGAAAGAAAGAAAGGAAGGAAGGAAAAAAATCTTCCTAATCTTAAATATTCACCCCCTGTTCCATCTGGCACCTTCATTGCAGGGCCATCCCTTCATCCTGTGGCAGAGGGGCACTGTGAGTACCTTAGATTAGCAGAGCAAATCTGGATCCTTGTCTGCTTGAGTTCTCTCCAGTTTAAACATCCTCATTTTTAAAGAGAACCATGAAGAGGGAGAATGAGACAGAAGCAGAACATTTCTGTAACCCAGTCCTCTCGTCCTCACCGTTAGAGACTTAACAAGATATGTTTAATGTAAAGAAAAAATGCTGTGTCGGGATCAATAATTCCTTTCTGTTCTCCCCCCACCCCCTAGAACTCAAGGCAGTTGGTGCAGCAGCAGGCCAGGCCAGTCTTAAAGCAAGGTAATAATCTTTTGCATAAGCCAGGTGAAAAACACCTTTTCAAAGATGGAGAGGAGTGGAGAAAGCCTTAGGGAGCAGGTCCCTGAGGAAGGACATTAAGTAAGGAGCTCCTGGAAGTCACCACAGAGCCCACTTGTGTCACAGAGCTCACAGGGGAGGGTTCCAAGGTCGAGTGTCTGAATGCCCAGAATGTCCAGCAATAAAAGGGCAGGGCCTTCTGAGTTTGGATCAAAGTCTAGATCAGGGACAGGTACTAACCAGAGACAGGCGGTTACTAGAGGCAGTCAGCAAAGGGCTGATAAGCAATGCTGTCCCTGGATAGAAGAGTGGACGGCCAAGGAGAAGTTGCGAGCTATACAGAGGAAGAATCAGCTTGAGCATATTCCCAAGGCTTTCTTGAATAGTGGCGAAAACACTGCAAGAGAGGCCAGCATGCCCTAGATGATGAAAACAGAAACGTCTGCGGAATAAGCAAGTTCTCCTGTGTGCCCAGCTCTACCCAAGTGTCCCGGCATGCTATCCTTGTCTTTTGTCGTGTATCCTATAATCCCCCCATGAGTGTACTTGCAGAGGCTGGATTGAGTGGTCCCCTTCTCCACTGATGAGCTGAATGGACGTGAGATTATAAAAACTCACAAGCCCTTTTGGGGGGTGGTGAGAAGTTGGGATATCCCTGATTTACCACAAGTTATAGCTCAGAGCAATGGGCTGATTCTGACAAGGCAGCCTCCCAGTTCTGTTCTGCACTGACCCCTCTGGTCTATATTCCACACCTCTAGGCCCAGGCAGGGTGGATCTTATAAGACACCACACATGCACACACACACACACACACACACACACCACAAGCCATATACAAACACACCCACAAGGCATGGCTTGTCAAAGACACCTCTCCCTCACTTGTTTTGAGGATTGGCTGCAAAGGGGACAGACAGACTGCCTGTCAAGTCTGTCTCACAGCTCCAGCCAGCCAGCCAGGCACTACAGAGCAGCTGTTTTGTCGCCTGGCAGTTGGGTCTTCACCTGGGAGCATTGGCCCAGGTGAAGGACTCCACACACAGGACCAGTTTGGCAAGTGTGAAGGGTCTTCTTCATTCTGATCCTTGTGGGCCACTAGGAAGACACTTCACAGGCCGAGAGCATGAGTCATGACCCCAGGTCATCTAGATTTCAAGATCACAGACCCATCCCATCTTTATCCGTATTCCATTGAGAACATGTTCAATTCCCTGGGGCCCTACAGAGAACTCTGACAACCAGAGCGGCCTGTGTGGGGGAAGAGGGTGTGCTTAAATGTCTATATGTCATTTGGGTTGAGTCCCTCAGCGAAGCACCCTACAATTTCTTACCAGGCATAGTCACCACCTCAATATTTATTGGGCCTGTCTCTTTGGGCCAGCTAGGACAGTGATATTAAATAATTCCCGTGTGGACACTCCCTTTGAACTTCAGTCTGAACCCAGGGAAAATCCAGATATTCCTGAGAAAGGACATAGCACATTAGAATTGCCCACACCTCACTCCAACACCCGGCCATCTACCTCTCCAGCACTTCAGACAGTAGTGAGCCACCCGCGGGACACACCTCCATGCTTGATTTTAAACCCCTGGAAAACCGTGGCATGCTAGCCTAGTCTTTTGACACATTGTGACATGTCTTTCTGTGGGTTTCACACTCCTAAAGCAACTGTGAGACTCTAAAGACAATAAGCAGAGCTCAGAACCAGGATTGATGGGGAATGTTCTAGACTATTCTGTTGTCAGTGAAGGCATCCATAGATCCTTTCAGGTTTCAGTGAAACAGCAGCTGGCTACATGGAAGGGCACACAGGTCTATTCTCTGCAATCCATAAGCCGGGACCTCCTCATCTTCTATACTCTGCCACCGGAAACTGGAGAAGTCTATAGGAGACCAAGAGTAGCCACTGTCTTCCCAACCCCATGGGGCTATACACCCGGGATCCTAACCTGACTTCTGAATGGAAATTAACTAACCCTTTTGCTCCCCTTTGACAGGAGCCCAGTTCCCAATAACGTTCAAGAAATCAGTCTCCTACCTGCCACTCCTTCCGGCTCTGACCATGACCTGAAGTTCACCACGTCTTCTTACTACAGTTTGTCAGGAGCCGGTGTCTCTCTAAGAGACCAGAGCAGTCAGACGGAATGGCCCTACTACCAGAGCAAGATGGGTAAGGGAGGCTACACCCTACCAGGACCCCAGGGTCAGGTTCCAAGGCCTGAGATGGGAGGGATGGCCTTGAAGTGCACAGGCGCGTACGTGTGCGTGTGTGTGCCTGCATGCGTGCGTGTGCGCGCGTGTGGGTGACTGAGGGTTGAGTGCTCTCCTCTGTCCTTATAACATGACACAGTTCTACATGATAAGATGCCAGGCCAGACATATTTGTGTAAAAAGTGAAACCCCCCTGGCAATCCTATCGCCCACCACTACACATCCCAGATCCCCTAGGAAGTATCTGCAAAGAGCTGATACAGGCATTGCCTCCTGCCTCCTCTCTGCCCCTTGTCTTTTGCTGTAAGTGCCCAGGCAGCATTTCCCTCGGGGACAAAGGCATTCCCTTCACAGGTTGTGCTCTGGTTCTTTGAGGCAATAGACCGTGTCCAGACAATATATGGAGACTAGTCAACAGGACAAAAGCCACCTCAGACTGTGTCTTGGAATGCTGTTGAGGCTAGCGCTAATGCAGACCAAACCATCATAAAACACACAGAAGAGATTTCAGGGAGATGGCATCAATGGTCTCAGTTCTCTACCCAATTGAGATGAAAGGTCCTACCCTCTGGGTCCTAGGGGTGAAAAGCTAAATGCATCTCTTACCATTTTTAATCCTAAAGTCCAGCAGTGGTAAATGACCCATGGCTGACTCACGGGGTTCCTTCCCATCTATAACCAAGACAGCAGGAAACTGGATTCCCTGTTACCTCATCTCCCTGCCTAACCCCTGTCTGCTAAATTTTGTGGCTCAAAGGTGACTAAACAAAATCAGCAGCCACTCCAGAAATGGGGGGGACATAGAGAACAGGCCCACACCAGTCACTGAATGCTGGACGTGTTTTCCCAGGCTTGAGGGACTCATTTGGCCCACACATGCATTCTCACAGACTCCCCGAAAACTGGAACTGTGCAGAGTTAGTGACCTCTGCGGGAGAATGCTGAGCTTTCATCTAAACATGCACCAACGAGACTCCAAAGGGACTTAGTAACTGCCTAGCAGTGTCAACACTAAGCCTGAAAGAATGTGGGGGGGGAGATGGGGACAAAGAAACCGTGTGGGAAGGAAAGTCCCGAGATCCAACCCTTCCATGTGGACACACACCAGGAAGACCCTCTAAGACCTTTGTGCCTCCTTCACCCACCATTGGTTTAGTATCGATGCTTAACAGATACCGCTCCTGCGTCTGCATTTAGGAGGAAAGCATCATGCCCCTCTGCTCTGTGTGGGCATCTTTGGCAGCTATGCCTCTTCCCAAGGCGGAGTCCTTACAGCCATCAGAGGCTGAGCAAACGTTTATGAAGAGCCGGGCATTCCCTAGCAAATGTCTACGGGTCAAACACTAATGGCATCAGCAGCCACAGGTGTGGACTGTTCCACAGCCTCCGGTAAGGGCACACCCAGTTTTCTACAGTTGCTCGGGAAGAGAGTCACGAACGCGTCCTCGGACTGTGGCCTCACATATGATGCCCCGGTTTTAAATAGGAAGACCCTAAGTGTTAACAAGGATTGGCAAAGGGCCACACCCACTGCAGAAGAAAGCAATTACCTCCCGTGCTTCCTCTGCATTTTCAGTCCCTACAGGAAAAGGGACTGCAACCTGTTGACAGGACGGAACAGGCTTCTGTGGCACACTCTTGTCTTCCGCTTCGGTCTCGCTCAACATTCCAAACAGAATCACCTGTGATGCACAGCCAGTGAACATTGTCCCGGGTCTATCTAAGCCTCCGGGATACCCTGAAACAGCACATGCTGTCCTTATAAACCGGTCTATATCTCCAGTTCTTCTCCACCCCACCCCAGCCCCACCACCACGGAAAGGGGTCTAGACGTTTCTGAAGTGATAACTCTGTGGTTGCCTCCAAGCACCAGACATCAGCTCTAGTTAGTTGGTCTCTTGTCTGTTCATCCCAGCAAACCTTAGGAAGAGGAAGCCTCTCTGTTTTCACAGTAGTCCTGGCAGCAGAGACTGAAACACAAGGAAGGACAAGCAACCACTGAAAATACATGGGGCGTTTTCTTTCCCCTTCTGCTGGTGGATTGTAATCTTTCTGGAGGACTCTAATCGTAGCAGGCCCATGATTATAGGATCAACGGATGGAGCAAGTAGAAGAAGACACAGTGGGGAGATTTAGCATCTCTCAGGGCTTGGTGCCCCTGCCAAATACCAGGAGCACATTTATGCCCTAAAAAGCCAAGCTGGCTGAAGAAGGCTACCCCCTCCAGGGGAAGTCTCTTAGGCCAGGGAAACAAGATCATGTGACCAGGCTAAGCCATGGAGGCAACTTCCAGCAGCAAGCCCATTGTTCCTCCTCCCACACCATCCTGTGAAATGATTTTGAATTTCTTCCCATTCTCAGCTTTATCAGAGTTTACGCATGGACTAAAGTTCCAAATGACACAGGGGATGCCCACCAGTGGCATCCCAGGCTGGCTCCATGCTAGAGAGAGAGAGAGGCTGGTGAAAGAGCTATGGCTTCTCCAAGGCAGAGGTGTGAGGACACATAGGAACCGGAAGCACAGGTCCAGGACGGTGGGGAAGTGCAAAGTGGAGGAGAGACACACAGGAAGACACTCTGTGGGGAGAGAAAGACCCCTGACGCCATGGCACACTTTACTGAAGGTTGATCCACAGTACAGGGGCAGATAAGGATCCGCTTTTTTGGAAGAAAACACCTTCCACTTAACGCAGAAACATAGCAACTGGCAGAAGCAGACCACAGGGTCGAGAGCTTGGGATTGAAAGCCAGCAGGGAAGGTGGGGGTGAGACCAGGCACGACACCAGTGTCCTCCACACCAGGCTCAGCAAAGATGCTTATTTCTAGCCCTTATCTGAACCCTCGCCTGAGACAACCTGAAGTCTGCATTCTTAACACGGTCCCTGGAAGAGGGAAAACCGAGGACCTTTATTTAACTCAGAATAAATCTCCTGGGGCCAAGGCTCTTGGTCTGAGGAACTCTTTGTTATAAGATTGTCTGGAACACACGGGTCAGAAACAGTACCTTGTAATGGCACAGATTTCACTCATAAAACTGCCCAGATAAATCCTTGAAACTTGTTCTCCAGAGGGTGGCAAGTCAGACATGGAAAGAATACTAAAGAGTATTCTCATAGTCCAGAAGGGAGGACCAGAAAGATGTTTCCAGCCCCAAGAGACTGTCTATCTGGACATATGGCAGGTCATAAACAAAGGAGAACAGAAATCCGAACAGTGAATGTTACATCTGTGCTCAGAGAAATCAACTTAGTACTGGCACGTAGCTGGCAACTGTACGTTTGTTAAGTGCTTTGAAGAATGTGACTGAACACCACCCTTCTCCCTGATTCAGGATTAGGTTGTGCTGGTGAAAGAGCCCATCCTACTCCAAAGAAACAGAAGCATGTGCCAAGGCACTGTGTTTGAAAATGCAGATGAGCAGGGGAGTGATTCTCTAAGCCACCTGGCAAGAGAGATATGGCCAGGATTGGAAGACTCCCCAGAGCGAGAACCAGTATGTGTTACACGGTGTGCCCTTTGGTAGACATGGACTTGGATCCTGGTTTTAGTGCTGGAAATGAAACCCAATAACTTGATCGTGCTGATGCACTCCCCCTAAGTCACTTCCCTGGTCCCTAGTCTAGGATTCCAGAGTCACGTGCAGAGGTTAAAAAACAAATGACAATGTTCATAGACATGAATGAACAAAAGTAAATGGTTCTGAACTTGAAGAATGTGGTCAGGCAAATGGATGGAGCTAGAAAACATCATGTTGAGTGAGGTAGCCCAGGCCCAGAAAGACAAATATATGTACTCACTCATCAGTGGCTTTTAGACATAAAGCAAAGAAAAACCAGCCTACAAATCACAATCCCAGAGAACCTAGACAACAATGCGGACCCTAAGAGAGACATACATAGATCTAATCTACATGGGAAGTAGAAAAAGACAAGAT
The DNA here is from genome assembly GCF_000317375.1 of Microtus ochrogaster. NCBI lineage: Eukaryota > Metazoa > Chordata > Mammalia > Rodentia > Cricetidae > Microtus > Microtus ochrogaster. Next base: position 21,144,470 of record NC_022019.1, read on the forward strand.
CTCCTGAGTAAATTGGGAGTGTAGGGATCATGGGAGACGGTAGAACAGGAGGAGAACATAGAAAACTATATAGCTCAATATAAACAATAAAAAAAAAGAATATGACCAGGGAAACTAAATCCCAGAAGAAACATTCCTGTAAAATAACAACAATAATAATAAAATAAAATAAAAACAGGAGCTTATGTTGGCCTATCCCAACATCCACCCATCTGTGATCGGTTGGACCACGAGGATTGGGGAGAATCAGTCTGGCAGACCCAGGGCTGCAAGATCTCCAGGACACAGGGCAGCAATGGGATGTCCAGGAAAAGAGTTCCAGTGAGGGCCCAGCATCGTCCATGGTGTCACAGAGACCAGGGACCTCGAAGCAGACCAATGATTCTTTGGGATGAATGCCTGCGTGTAAAGATGTATGGATAAAGGAGTTTACTGCGTGACTCACTGTGTCACACTGCAGCTTCCATGACAAGAGTTTTCCCTTCTTCCTTTTTTTTCTCTTAAATTTTATTTTGTTTTATTATGGTGGGGTGGATGAGTAGATGGAGGCATGATGTGAAAGACGTAAAGACTAAGCAAAAAATTTAAAAAACAGCAACGACAAAAACCAGGGGCTCTGCCTGTCTGTGTACCATGTGTATGCAGTACCCACAGAAGTCAGAGGAGGGCACTGAACCCCCGGAAGAACGACAGTTTCAGGCAGTTGTGAGCCACCAGATATGGGTGCTGCAAACCAAATCCAGGTCCTCTGCAAGAGTAGCAAGAGCTGTGAACCACTCTCCAGGCCCAGGGGCTCTGTTAATGTAACTAGAGCACAAAGAAGGTTCTAACAGACCTGGCTGCACTCCTCTATGCAAGGGAATTGCAGAGCCAAGTTCTACATCCAGTCTTCCATTTTTACCTCACGGGGAAAGAAAATAAACTTCAGATTAGAAAACTTACAACAAACTGAAAAAGAAGTAGCAGAAACCAAAGTTGTTCAAAAAGTCAGAGGAGAATGATCACTGTTACCTTCCGATCTAAACAAAATAGCCCCTAAATATAGAGAGAACATAAATGGCTCAACCATCTTTCTGGGATACGAGCTCATGGCCAATTTAGGACAGATATTGAGAGTAAAATAACCTCAACAAACCAGTATATATCAGGGACAATCATTTAATGTTGGTTGTCATTTTTTGACAAAATGGCCATTGGCAAGTATAACAATCCTGCAGAGTCAAATCACACCAGGCCTTTAATGCCCAAAGGCTTTCCGTGTTTGGGGACAAAGATAGAACAGTGTAAGGTGGGCGCTAAAGAGAGACAATGACATAGTAACAGAGCAGTCTCCAGAGAACTGTTGAGCAGCTCAGACCCAACCTGGTCTCCAATGGAAAAGCGAGGGGGCTCTTCCCAGGGCAGTCTTTGCAAATGTGGAAGGGATATTTCTGTTTGTGGGTGACTTGAATTTGATAATATAATCATAGTCTAGATTTCAACAGGCAGAAACATAGGCCAGGAGTGGATTCAGAAAAATATACACTGTTAATTTATATCAAATCGTGCTCTGTTAAATCCCCCAACAACACACTAGGGACGTATGGGTGGTAGGGTGCTGTGTACTGTCAGGACTCTCATTCAACAATATCCCAGTGAGTAAATGGGACAGGAAAAGTTACCACAACCAAGTGTAACTGGAGGCCCAGCCTAGGACAGCATGTTCACTTTGGGGGAATATAAGAAATCAGGCTGAGCAAACCATGAGGAGCAAGCCAATTAGCGGCACTCCTCCCTGGCCTCTGCATCAGCTTCTATCTCCAGGTTCCTGCTAGGTCTGAGTTCCTGTCATGACTTCCCTTAATGGACTCGAGTTATGTAAGCCAAAGAAACCCTTTCCTCCCCAAGTTGCTTTTGATCATGGTATTTCACCATAGCAACAGTAACCCTAACCAGGACAGGTGTGCTTTCTGAGCTTAAGTGACCTTTGCTGATGGGGGTGTTGGGGCTCATGCTAAAAACTCGTAGGTGCTGGCAGTGCGCATGTCTGGGTCTCCCATCTAAGCCCCGAGAGCCTGATGCAAACCCCACCCTCCCGTGAATGGTGCTGCAAAGTGCTTTCTTTCCCTCAGGGGCTGGTTCCTCTTCTGCTGCAAGA
>NC_022019.1:21147227-21153386 GCF_000317375.1 Microtus ochrogaster
GTGTGCATGTGGGTAAGAGGGAATGTGTGTGTATCAGAATGTGTGTGCGAGAGAGAGAGAGACTGTGTGTGTTATATGTACATGTGTGGGTAAGGAGCGTATGTGTGTGTGTAAGAGTGTGTGCTGTATATTTAAGAGAGAGAGACTCTGTGTGTGTGTGTGTGTGTGTGTGTGTGTGTGTGTGTGTGTGTGTGTGTACTTGGGTGCACACCTATGTAGGAATAGGAAGAAGAGATAATAGCACAAAACCCAAAGGGAGCGGAAACGGGAGTGACTGGTGTGTTTAAGGTCTAAGGAAAACACAGCAGAGGCAGTGCAAGCTCAGCAGGTCTGTGCTGGCTGTGGCTCTTTCCCAGTAGGTTTCTCCTGTGCACTCTTAGCATGAGAAAAGCACAGAGGTTCCCTTGCTTTGGTGACAAGAATGCCCCGCTGTGCATCCCCACAGCCTGGGAGCCGCCTGGCTCTCTGATTCCCACAATAGGATTTAGACCTCTGAGGCCTCCACAGCCTCCAGCTGTGCTAGCCCTGTGGTGACGACAAGGGATGGCCAGGGGAGCCCACCAATTTACTGCAGTCTTAAAGTAAGTCACCAAAGAAGTCAAGCAGCTATGCCCTGCACCCTCCACCCTTCCCCTCCTTCAATCAGCCCTTGGGTGCCAAGAACCCCAATGTACAGACTCCGTGTGTCCAACGTGGACCCATTGTGACGACCAAGCCTAAAACCAGAATGACCATTCTCTTTCATCTTTTCACAGGAACGCCTTTAAGATCAACAACCATACTAGATCAAGACTCCTCCTTCGTGCTAACACATAAGAAATCTGATTTGGAAGGTAATGATTGGGTGTTCTAAGTGACTGTAGAAGTTACTAGCCCAGCTGCAAGAAGGTAAGAAGTGCAAAAGTAGCCTGACCCCTGCGGAGGAGAGCACTTCCTTGGTCAGGAGTCCTTACTTAAGGTCCCGGGCCAAGGCGTCATCCCTGGGACACAGCACTAAAGAAAGACACTGAATCCGAGGCAGGGGCATGGATGTTTTTAAAGGAGAGGAAACAGTATCCATAATTAGAGTCAGATGGGAAGATAATGGTCATCACACAGAGCTCATCCAATGGCAGAGCAGGACATTGAAATGGATAAAACCCTCTCCAAATTCTAATGAGAAAAAAAAAAAACTAGGGACAAGGGGAAGGGGCCAAGGCTTACTGAGCGTCCACTACAGGCCCCAGACTGCTGTGGGCCGAGCTTCCCTCTGCATGTGCGATCTCACCCCTCCTCTTACCCCCCAGCTTAAGAGGTGATTCTAAAATCGATTCCCTCCGGGATTAAAAGGTCCACACATGGCAGTAATAATTTCTTCTATTCTATTCTTTTCGACATTTGAAGCCAGTAAGACAGAGGAAGATTATAGTATGAGTCCAACTTAACATATCATTTAGGGATTTTTTTTTTTAAAGATTTATTTATTTATTATGTATACAACATTCCTTCCATGTACACCTGCACTCCAGAAGGGGGCACCAGATCTCATTACAGATGTCTGTGAGCCAACATGTGGTTGCTGGGAATTGAACTCAGGACCTCTGGAAGAGTAGTCAGTGCTCTTAACCACTGAGCCATCTCGCCAGCCCATCATTTAGGGATTCTTGCAGAGTACTGTGGGCTGGGTCAGTGGCCCTGGTGATTGTTCCCTTGCTAATGAAGCTTATGTCAAGTCCTGGAGGGGAACCTGGGGACATGCTGGCACTTAAGCCCCAAACCTCCTGAAGAAGGAAAATTAAACAGAAACTAAGATTCTGCAGAGGAAGGCAGAGTGACCACGTGGGAAAAGGAAGTCTGTCTCCATATCCAGAAGCCTTGGTACAGGGAGGAACCCCCACATTTAAAGTGGGCCCAGGCTGAGGCTGTGTCCCTGAGGTCCCAGAAGCAGCTTTTCTGAGATGTGCTGCGTCCCATCGTAGACTGACCCAGTGCCACCTTGGTGGAGGAAAGGCCCGGCGCGCCTACATATGGAGTCCTTTGCTGCTGTCAGGGTTTATTAATGAGGGTTAAGGGGACTCCCATGAGAGACAAAGACAGGAGAAAATCCCAACCTGCACAGCCTCCCTTCGTCACTTAGCCTGGACAGTGACCCAGAGCCAGGCCCACCAGAAGACAGTTTAGAGACAAAACTGAAGGGAAAGGGTTGAGGCCTTCTGATCGTAAATACATACTCGTGTCCTAGTCAACACCCACACCTGGTAGCTTGTCCAACAAACTCTTACAAACTCTCGATGATGCACCCCACCCGCCTCTCTGCAACTCCAGATTTAACCTGTGAAATGTGCTCCTCTCCGTCTTAGTCCCCAGCCACGGCTGTTGCGGAGGAATCTGTTCAAATGTTAATGTGAGACACAGTTGGGTTGGAAATAGACTCCCAAGAGAGAGTTCTTCCCTAGTAGTGAGAGTCCGGTTTGAATACAGATTCTGAACGGCTAGGTCTGGGAAGGCTGGCGTGGCCAGACTTTCAGACAGCTTGTAGATCTGTGTCACAATGGCCCGTCCAGCCTAGCCCTTCCCTCACCTACCTAAGCCATCAAGAAGAGTGGAGGGGTGAAAAGAGATCTACGTTTCCTCTGGGTGTTCATTAGTCCCTGGGGCAGGGCTGTCCAGTGCTCAGAGCTGGCCCTGGACTAGATGCTGATTTTCTCCTCCCTCCCTTCATCCGCTGTCAAACAAAACCTTCAGCGACACACCAGACGGGCCTTAGTGGGGACCAGTGCATTAAGACTCAGGGGTGCAGCAAGGGCCTTGGCAATGGGGTTTTGTGATAGGAGAGAGAGATGGGGTTCAATTGAAAACACAGACTTGATGAGCGAGATTCACATCCCGGAAGCAGGCAGAGGTGAGTGGATAAAAACTGTGAAGGAGGCATCGGGGAAGGGGGGTTGTCATGGAAAGCAAGCCACAGTGATGAAACACCTGGCTTGGTAGATTTCCTGAACTGGTGAAGAACCAGGGATGCTTGGGTCTCAGGGTGTGGAGCTCCCGCCAAACAGACTCAGCGGGGCACTTGCTACAACTAGGCTTCTGAAGGAAGTCAGCGGGTGGGCCAAGGAGACCGCTCAGGAGGTGAGTAAACTTTGGCCAAGCAAAGGTTTCTGTCATTGGAATATGGGAATTATTGTTTCCATTCCATGTGGGAAATATGGATGCTCAACCATTTATCACACATTCAAGGGTGCAGTTCTACCAAGAAGAGCCTTAACAGAGATACCCCCAAACAAGGAGGAATCAAAATTCGTTCTTAACCAGAGGAGAGGGAAAACATGCTGTCAGGAACTGTGTGTTGTCGGGCATTTGGGCTATGTCAGTCCTGGCCTCCGAGCCACCCTAAAGACCAACCTTCCCTGACCTCATGGCACCGGTGAAGGGCCAGGATGTGAGTGTCATTGCAAGTGGCACAGGTCTTTTGACACAGGTCCACCTCTTGCTCCGGGCTTGGTACACCCCTCTCCTCACCCTCCACGGGACAGATAATGATCTCATTAGAATGGAAGCAGAGGCCACAGGAAACCCCCAAAGGAACCATTAACTAGAAACAGAGATTCTGTTGCTCAGTCAAGTCGCAGCCCCGCCACTGCTGCTGACGGTGCTCCCCCGACAGGCGACATGGGTAGAGCTAGTGATATTAATAAGTTTAGTGACCTTGCTGGACCCAGCCCCGCTGAGCACCACTGCTTAGTATTCAGGGATGCCAAGCTGACCTCCTCCTTGCAATAAACACTCACTTCTTCTTCAGTTAGCTCTGGATCATCCAGTAAAGCCTGTTAAAACAAGCAGTCACTGGTGATGAGGTTTTGCTGAGCTGTCAGGCCCCGGCCAGGCTCAGATGCCATCTCCGTGGCCACAGGAGTCAGTGGCATCACAGCACAGAGCGTCTTACCCTAGCCGCCTGCCTTGTGGTCTCTTGGGCTCCTACTGTGTCCACTCACTCACCTTCCCTCTCTGATGTTTGCCACAAGGAACTCCTGAATGCTGGTTTGAACCCTGATGGGTTCTTGTTGGGTGTTCCTAAGTGGCTTTTCAAAACTACTGTAGAAACATGCCATGTTTTTAGTACCCCAGTGGGGATGGCATGTATGTCCCCTGTAGGAGTGATGCGGAAAATGTCTGCCTGTGAATGAATTCTCAGCCACCACAAGCTTGTCTGGATCAAACCACAGGTATGCATTGAGGTCTGCAGACATAAGGAACCTAGTCAGTCACCCTGTCAGAAGTTTGAAAGAGTAGAAACTTTTTCTACTGAATTCAAAATTAACAGGTGGGGACCGCAAGGAATACCCTTGCTCTAGACCCTAAAGGCATAACAAGGGGACAGAATTAAACGAACTAAGCCGGCCCTGTGCCTTCCTAGTGTGTTCCCTGGGCTCTCTGGATGTCCCAGCTTAAAGGACCTGTATCATCCTGAAACAGGCGACACGCCACTGTCACTTCCCTGGAGACCTGGTTATCCATCTAGAGACTCTTCCTCCATGCCACGCCTTATGAGCCATACCTTCCCAGGAGTAGGGGAAGAAAGAGACCAGAGTTATGAATGTCAGTTTCACAGTTCAATTTGCGCCCCCATCACCCTGAAGGCTTGAAACCCTTCTCCATCTCCTAAACCTCCAGGCTAGGGTTGATCTTGAAATGCAGAAGTGTGCACTATTTCTGGTAGATGCTTTCCAGCTTTTTGGACTGGGGAGCCTGCTTCTATCTTTACTAGCAACGGTGGGCCATAGGCAAGTCTTGAAACAGCAAATCAGAGAGAACCAGTGGGGAATAGATACCGTTCATGGAACGTCTGAGGTAAAACCATTCAGACTAAGTCTCCCTTGAGAATCCACAAGGACCTCTGCAGTTAGCCCCTGCCCTCCATCTCTTCCACTGGCTCCCCGGTCGCGTTTCTCGTGCTCCACACCAGGTACCAAGTGCTTTTGCAGATTTTCAATATGTGTATACATGCCTCTTCAGTCTCACGACTGGGCAGCCGCTGAGCGGAAGGAGGTGGATAGTACCACCCAGCTCCTAGCCCTTTGCCTGCTCTCCATCTATGTTGTTCAAACATCACTACGTCAGACATTTACCAGACACCAGGACCACAGCAGCTCCCTTAAGTCAGCCAATGAAATTACTCATTCCATGCCTATTTTATTATGACCCCCATGGTGCAATGCATCTTATGTAATTCAATGAATTTGCATCCTTGGTGATGCTTGTGGTTCTTTTATTCAAACGAGGGTGAGATAATAAATCTATTTCTTTTCCCTCTTTTTTATCTCCCTCTCTTCTCTCTGGTTTGGTTTTCCCTCCAAATTTGCTTCCTTTCGGCGTTTCTTCCCAAACTGAAAGCCTCGGAGACCTTCCCTCAAGGGTCCTTTTGGGATACTATAATGAATGGGCCTTTCGACAAGCAAGACGAGGAAAGCTTTGATGTAAGTGGGAAAAGCGCAACAGTGCCCTCCCTGGGAGGAGACACAGTTGTCATGTGCTCAGGCAGAGCAGGCCACACTTTGCTGCCTTCCAGAGCATTTCTTGGGACAAGTGGGGAGCTCCCATCACAAGCACCTCGCCATCTCTGAGCTTTGCCACTGAGGACATGAAACACAGCCAGACTGACTTGGTTATTGCCTTAGGTAGTCTGATTCAGTCTAGATTTTTGAATATTGGAGCTACCTTGTGCACATGATTTTTAAATATTGAAATGGCAAAAAAGGCTGTGAAATAAATTTTTCAACTCTCTTCCTTCCCTCCCAGAAATAGCTATTATATAGTGTACTCTATGGGCATGTCTGGAAATTTTAATCCATATGAAGTATACTTTATTACAATAGCACAACTAGCCATTATGAGACCAGAATTACATTCTGTTTCTCACTTTTCCCTTGATAATATATTTTTGAAATCTGTATTTCATTACCTTTTTTTTTTTATTTTTCAAAACAGGGTTTCTCTGTGTAGCACTGATTGTCCTGGAACTTGCTTTGTAGACTAGGCTGGGCTTGAACTCACAGAGATTTGCCTGTCTCTGTCTTATGAGTGCTGGGATTAAAGGCGTGCACTGCTGCCTCCCATCTTCACATATCTTCAACCTTTATTTAACTGGTACCCCATCCCCATCAATCATTGGGTATTTTCTGG
>NC_022019.1:21153686-21176670 GCF_000317375.1 Microtus ochrogaster
ATAGATATAATGACAGTTGTGTGTGATAGCCCACACTTGCAACCCCAGCACTGGGGAGGTCCAAGTAAGTTAATGAGTTTGGATCAGTCTGGACTACACTATAAAGCCCTGTGACCAAAACAACACAAACAAAACTGGCAAGTTTCCATCCAAATCATTTGTGCCGCTTTGCTTTTCCCAAGAGACTGTGAGAGAGCCCCTCCAGGAGGGTCATCGCCAGGACCCATCTGGTGGAGTGCAAATGGTGACGTGTTGCTCTTTGCACTTAGACTGCATGATGATGGGGGCTTTTCCCACTCATGGGCCTCGTGTGTCCCTTCTGCGCACCTGGCCGATGTCTTCGGCTGTCCTTCCAGTCTGCTGATTGCATCTCTTCCTTCCAGGTTTATAGGAACTTCTTCAATTTATTTCAAGTGTATGGGTGTTTTGTCTGCATGTATGTCTTCATGCCTGATGCTTACAGAGGCCAGGCTGAGTGAGATCCACTGGGTCTGGAGTTACAGATGGTTGTGAGGCACCGTGTGAGTGCTGGGAACCAAACCTAGGTTCTCTGGACCTAGCCAGTGCTCTTAACCACCGAGTCATCCCTCCAGCCCTGTAGGAACTTTTTGATGCATGGAAGAACCTAGTGCTTTTCTGACATCTGTGTTGTAAAGGTTTTTTTCAGTCTTTGTATTTCAAATCCTTTATGGTATTCCCCCATAAAATGGTCATTTTTCATTTTTATATAGTCTCATTGATCAATATTTTCTCTTATGACTACTAGCTATTATTATACACATATTAAAAGGTCTTTTCATGCTCAAAAAGTATTTCATAAATCATTTGGGTGTTTTCCTACTTTTATAAGAAATCTTTTAAAAAGTATAACTGAGATGTATTTGAACATATATTATACATTGTTTACGTACACACACACACACACACACACACATATATATATATTAGGAGATCCAGCCAGAATGCTCTGAAATATTGAGAGTCAATTTTGCATTTTTAAAGTCACTCTTGCAGTTTGTAGATGGCGTGTTGACTGAGTTTTTTGTCCTTCCCATTCCCGCAATCGTTAAGCCCATTATTCTTGTTTATGTTAACCACATGGCTCGGTACCTTATTCAGCGAGGCAGTCACATTTTGCTTCTTCTGTGACTGGGTCACTGCACACTAGGACTTCCTTCTTCCCAGAATTTTTCTGTTCTCCTTGACCCACCTCTACTTCCTGTCTGGTTGTTCCGCCTATACTTCCTGCCTGGCTACTGGCCAATCAGCATTTATTTAAAATATAATTGACAGAATACAGACCATTGTTCCACACCAATGGTGAGTTGCAATGGAGAACCTGAGCACAGGGAGAAAAGCAACTTCACAATTAGTCTAGATGAATAGTAATGATGTCTGGTTGCTTAGGAACATGACAGAGGATGCAGCAATACTCAGGAGACTGGGACAGTAAAGAGAAGAAAAGCAGGCTTGCAGGTTAAAGAGAACACTTCCACTTGACCCACAGTGAGTGCTAAGCACCTGTAGGACATCCAGAGAAAGTCCAGCTAAAGCCAAGGAGAAAGCTCTTGGTTGGAGAGTTTGGTGTGGAATCACTGAATGCCTGTGACTCAGAGGCAGGACCAGGGCACAGACCCCAGACCTCCTGACAGGCGGGGTCTTCGGCAGCTCTGTAGCACTGTGACAAAATACCTGGCATGGGCTACTCACAAAGTAAGGTTTAGTTTGGCTCACTGTTCTGGAGGCTCACATCCAAGAACATCAGGCCTCTGCCATATCCTGAGCCAGAAGCAAGGCACAGCGGAAGACAAAGGTCATGCAACCCCTTTAGGAGGCATGCCTCCAGCTGTCTAAGGACCTCTCACTAAGTCCCATATCTTAAAGGTCCCATAATTACCATGGAGCATATGGCCTTAACATGTGGACCTTTCTGCATGCATTCAACTTCCAAAGTGTGGCTCCCAACAATATAACCTGGCAAAATAGGACTTCTCCAAGCAACCCGGTAGAAAGCATGTACGGGCAAGTTTAGCCAGTCTAGGAGCAGGAAGCTTTTGAAGGGATTAGACAGAGTGAGCTTGAGTCCTCCTACTGGCATCCCAACTCCTCAATCCACTTGTCATTTCTAGTTACTATTGCTTGTTTTTTTACTTCTAAGATACATGCATGTCGCTACAAGTTTTCCTGGGCAAGCTTTTTTTTTTTTTTTAAATTCTAACAACTAGAGATTTACCTAAGAGGGTTTATGGGCATAGGAGACCTCACCTCTGGGGTGCCAAACAAACTTACCATCACAGAGAGAATAAATAGCTTCACCCACATGATGTCACACACCAGAGTGGAGTAGCACAGCCTAGATAAGACAAGACCCATGAGTGAGCCCATTCGCTTGGGTCCAGTACCTGGGAGACAACAGTGGACACTTAGTAAATAGAACTTGGGACATAAAGTGATGAGAGATCACTGGCAAGGCAAACAGTCATCCCATCCCTAAGGAAGGGCTGTCACCAGGAACATGGAGGCAGGGATGCCAGTAACAAAAGCCTTAACCTCAACCTTCTCTGAAGCAATGGTGTGGGCTGTGAAGAAAAGGGATTCAGAGATGTGGACCAGGCAAGTCCGTCCTAAACCGTCTCCCTAACCTAGAAATACCACGGACCACAAACCGTATTCTTGTAACGGCGCCACATTGGATGTAACTTTGAAAAGTTATAACAGGTTAGTTGCTCACTGTAGGAGGCGAGCACATTAGCAGTACACACTCCATTATCACACATTGACCAATAACGTCCATAACAACCTCGGCTTGGAGATGCTCTGGGCACAGGTATGCCCAGTCCCTACCTGCTCTCCAAGAAGTCCACCTTCATCCCTATCAAAACAGTGGGAGAAAGAAACACTGTGAGGAGTCATCTGTGGGTCAGCCACAGTCACCAGCACAGAACGGACCCTTCTATGAACACACACAGAGTAAGACCACAATGGAAGCCCCTTCGAATGTCACACTACCCCCATACACTGGGTGTTGCAAAGCCTTGGCCTTGAGTAAATCATCCATCCCTGGGAGCTCGGTCACGTGTAGGATGCAGAAATCCTGCTGCATGCTTCAAACATGGAAGTGGATCTATAACTATCTCCACAGTCAAACCATGATTCTATGTTCCCAAAAGATTTCTTAGCATGCAGATACTAAACACGCTTCTTCAGGGATTGGGTGGCGGGCAGGAAGAGGGTCTAATAGTAGTGGGAGATTTCTTTATCCTTTTGAATTTTGACGTAGTGATGGTGTGTGTGTGTGTGTGTGTGTGTGTGTGTGTGTGTGTGTGTGTACCACAGCATGTGTGTAGAGGTTGGAGGACAAGTCTTAGGAGTTGGTTCTTGCCTTTCTCTTATTGAAAGAGTCTGTCTTGCTTTTTCTGCTGTCATTCTGCAAACTCTATGATAGTTATCCCAAGCTTCTGAGTAATTTTACTCTCTTACCATAGGAATGCTGGGATTGCAGATGCAGGCCACTACATCTGGTTCTTAACATAGGTTTCAAGAATCAAACTAGGGCTGTCAGGCTTGGGTGGCCACCATCCTGGCCCTGGACAATTTCTTTAAGAGAAGCCTCCTAGCCCTTCAGCAGCCTCGCACACACAATTGGTATTTCTTAGCAATGTACTAAAATGTCCCCTGGCACACGAGTCAGGAAAATTATTAGCTGACAAAGCATCAATCTCCACGTCCGGGTTACGTCATCTGGTGATCCTTTTGCAGTCTCTTCCCAGCACCTATCAGTCTGTGTTCAGAGAGATCCTCAGGGAGCTGGCGTCTCAGCACGAGCTGGAACCGGAGGACGTGGATATGCCCCTGAGCAAACTGCTGGAGGGTGAAAACAGGAAGAAGCTGGGACTCTTGTAAGTAACTGATGAGGGTAGCTGGTCAGTGGGTTCCAGGAAACCAGATGTGTCAAACAGGGGGAAGAGACCTGAACTAGGGTCAGGCTGGAGGCCAGAGTCAGGAAGCAAGCCCAAGCCAGGCACAAGGACATGGGTAACACCCAGGAGTCAGATGCTCACAAGATCTGGTTGCCAGACCCAAAGTTCACAAGGAAGGAAATCATAAGGATGAGGGGCACAAAATAAAAGCAAAGGCAAGCAGTGTCTTTGATTTGTACGTCGACACGAGCACAGGTAAAAGGCCTTGATCGATGCTGAAGGTGGTGCCTGGTCTGTCTTTAAAGATAAGTCACACACTGAAATCGTCCTACCAGGCCTGTTCTGCAGTCTGTCTGGATGGATGCGGGTGTCCTTTCTATTTGGTTGGATCTAGCCATCTATATGGTTGTATGTGGTTGTTTGTGTTTCAAGGGCTTTTGAATGGCTCTGGTCAGTTCGTGGACGGGCTGTTTTTCCAAGCCATGTCCAGATGTAAGCCAAAGGAAAGCAGGCTGCAGGTACTTAACTCATAGCTACCCTGGCATCCGAACCTCTATGCCTGCCTCTGGCCCCAGCGTGAACCCCACTGGATTCATTTTTGAAAGATCAATTGAAGTCGCAAGCCATGGGGGAAGAACTGAGTAGATGCCAGCGGGACATCCCTTAATATTTGAGATCACTGACCGGAAGGGAATCAGACAGCCCAGCTCTCCGTCTAGCGTTCCCTGATGTAAGACTCCACAGCCTCTAGGCCCGAAGCACCGTGTTCTGCGATACGCCAACACGGATCAAACTTGACTTTTGAAGATTGTTTCCATTCCTTTCAGGCTGAAGAAAAATTTTGAAAAATACAAAGAAGCAATTATGTGGATTATAAACAACCGTGAAGGTAAGCGCCGTTCTACCAGCCTCCACCCACGTTTGGTCTTTGTTTGCTTACTTGTGAAGGGGCGTGGTCGACCGGTAGTCAGAATTAACCAGACCAGCTCAAAAGCAAGGAATATAATTTTTAATAATTGGGATAAAGGGAAACTCACATGACCGGGGTCCAGCGAGAATCATGCGCAGCGGAGAAAAAGACAAAACAAGCGTCGGAGCCTGGCGGTGGTGGCGCACGCCTTTAATCCCAGCACTCGGGAGGCAGAGGCAGGCAGATCCCTGTGAGTTCGAGGCCAGCCTGGTCTACAAGAGCTAGTTCCAGGACAGGAACCAAAAGCTACAGAGAAACCCTGTCTCGAAAAATAAAAATAAATAAATAAATAAAAAATAAATAAAAGCAGTGTAGGGCACCCAATCCCCAGGTGCTTCTTCCTTTCTTCCTTTGCCCCAGGCAGCCACACCCTAGCCAAATGTGATTGGCTGAGCTTCCCCATCATACTTGCTTGCCCTCTGCTAGGTCTCTCCTCTCTAAGACTATTCAGGACTGCCACGCCACACACACCCCCCCACCGGGAATGGTGCCACCCATAATGGCTTGTTTCTGCCTAGATCAATTAACAATTAAGACATTTCCCACAACCAGGACTGACCCACAGACCTGCCACAGGCCAACCTGATCTAGATAATTCCTCATTAAAACTCTCTTTCCTGTGCAGTCCTGGGTTGTGTCGAGTTGACAGTTAGAACCAACCAGCACAACTCCTAATCTGAAAAGAAAACAATGAGGTTGGACTCACCGTAGTGTGCCACCATTGTGCCTACACCCTGCTGCTCTGGACACCTGAAGCCTAAAATGTCTGAGCAGCCTACACAGAAAAAGCAATGGTTTTAATGGGAGAGTGGCTTCCCCTTCGTGGTCCTGATGTAGCCAGTCACAAGGGAACCTCCAGGCACCTTGGAGATGCTGTCTACTTGTTTCCTCTGCCTGCCCTATTGCCCCGTCTTACTGATACATTACCCCATGTTTCTGAATGCTCTAATTTCCAAGCTAAGGTTGAGTTAACACACCATCACACAGGGAGCCACTTCAAGAAGAGCTGTGTGCTTGTTATAAAGCCCTGCTGGCATTGTCTTGAAATTCTTAGTCATTTCAGAACAAGGGTCTTTGGGTTTTTATTTTGCATAACTAAATGAGATAGCATCTCCTATCTAGAACGATCCATTCCAATGAAAAGTCACAAGGTAGCCAGGTGGTGGTGGTGGCGCACACCTTTAATCCCAGCACTCAGGAGGCAGGGGCAGGTGGATCTCTGAGTTCGAGGCCAGTGTTGTCTGTAGAGTGAGTTCCAGGACAGCCAGTGCCACACGGAGAAACCCTGTCTCAAAAACAAAACAAAAAGGAGAAGGAAGGAGAAGAATAAGAACAAAAACAAGAATAGGAAGGAGGAGGCAGCACATGAGAACATGATACAGCTTTACAACTTAAATTATAAACCATCAAAATGCAAAACTCTTGGTTTTCATGTGTCACTGGGGCTTACGTGTAGTAGGTCCTGGGTTCAAACCTTAGCACTGCACAAACTGGGAACTAAATGAAGCTTGTGCCTGTAATTCTAGCCTTCCAGAGGTGGGGGGGGGGATCAGGAGGTCAATGCCAGTCTGAGCTGCATGAGTTCCTATTTCAGTAAATGAATAAATAATTTAAAACTAGATGCAATTGAAGTGAAGATAATCACAGAGTCCCAGTCATCAGACTGTAAAAGAAGAGCTTCCTCCTATATCTTTAACAACACGTTAACAGACATTTACATCACAATAACATGTTCAAAGTACATTTCCTTTTTTTGGCAAAGTGAACCCTCGAGGCAGCCCATGTATTTATCCAGCAGCCATGAGAAGTGCAGTACCCACTGTTGTGTAGCGAGCATACAGCTTCACCCCTGCAGCCTCAAGACCGTGCTGGCTGCTCCACCTCTGCCCGCAGCACCTTGATAGATGGCTCATAGCTTGGTTCCTCGTCCCCCACTAACACCATGCCTGATGCCGTCACCCGACCGTAAGCCGCAGCCATGCCCTCTCTGAACAGGAGGTCAGAAGATGCACGAGGAGAGCACCACTACCATCACGTACCTCATATCAACTCTGCAACAGCCCCAGAAGCCAGAGGCAGAAGAAATCAGAAGGCATGTTTCTACTATCAAGAAGACGTTAAAGCTAGACGCAGAATGGATACAGGCAAAGATGAAGGTAAGCATGGCAACAAATTGGTGTGTTCACTGTGAACAGGCTTTCTGGTTTTGTTCCCGGGTCTGGTGAGGCACGTGCATCATCAGAGAGCTGTCAGGGCCAATATCTAAAGTGTACACAAACAAGAACAAAAAAAAAAAGCTCTCAATATGTCAAGACCCAGCTGCCCGTGTAGGCTGTTGAGCGTCTTCTCCCTATAAGACAATGAGATTGTAAGGAAATAACCTTTAATAATAAACTATGTAATATAATAGGCAGTTTCCTCGGTGATAAATTCGAATCAATACTTTAAAAATCAGTTATGCAGGGAACAGATACATCAAGTGTAGTACATGCATAGAATGGAGCTAGAAGGCTGAGGCAGGAGGATCATGAGTTAGAAGTCAGTCTGGGTTATATATCAAGACCTGACAGAGAGAAAGAGGAGAGATGGGAAGAAAAGAGGGAGGGAGAGGTAAAAAGGAAGGAAGGAAGGAAGGAAGGAAGGAAGGAAGGAAGGAAGGAAGGAAGGGAGAGATGGAGGAAGAAAGGAGGAAAAGAGAGAAAGAAGGAGGAAAGGAAAATAGAGAAAAAATAGAAACATGAGTTGTCAAGCTCCGTCCCCAGTGGCTCGGCTCTGTGCCTTCAGGCCTGTGGTGAGATGTAATGCCACAGGGGAAGGCATAGGCTGAGAAAGCTTCTAGTGCCTGTGTGCAGGAAGCTAAAAGTCAAGGAAAGGGCCAGGGTCTCAATTTGACCTCCAAGGTCACGAGTCCCAGAACTACTTCTTCCAGCGAAGTCCACACCACCTCCCAGTAGTACCATCTGCTGGGGACCACACCTTCAACGCACAAGCTTCTTTCTTTCTTTTTTTTTTCTTTTCTTTTCTTTTGGGGTCTTTCTTTCCTTCTTTCTTTTCTTTGAATTTTTTTTTATTTTTCGAGACAAGGTTTCTCTGTAGGTTTGGATCCTGTCCTGGAACTAGCTCTTGTAGACCAGGCTGGCCTCAAACTCACAGATATCTGCCTGCCCCTGCCTCCCAAGTGCTGGGATTAAAGACGTGCACCACCAGAGCCCAGCTTCAGTGTGCAAGCTTTAGAGTAAGATCTGAACCATAGTAGCTGCTGGTCGCATAGAGCCACTGTCTCCGGGTTACTGAGGCACTGAAGTCAGGACTCATTCAACACTGCAAGCAAGCAGCTTAACAAACAGACATACGTTTCTTGCTCATGTTACATCCATTCCATTTTGAAGCTCTTTGGGTGGTTTTTCTGAGGAGGTGGGTCTCAAAGATCTTGGGCCTTCTATCAGCAGTCTTTATCATCCCAGAGTTCTGGTGACTAGTTGCCTTGACAGAATTCCCAAAGCTAGAAGCCACATTTAAATTCCATCAAGGAGGACGAGTTGTAACTTATGTGAGTTACATAAGCCCTACTTAGCTGCAAGAGAGCTGGGCAGGAGACTCCAGCTGGGTATCGAGAATGGAATGCCATGAGTTTGTACTCAGAGTAAAATCAACTAGCGATGTTCACATGATCCTGATGGCTTTGTTTTTGGTGAAGTGGGAGGAAATGGGAAGGCAGCACTGTCCACCATGGTGTATCTTCCAACCTCCATACATGCCCACAACCTCCAACTCCTGGTCCTCTGCACAGAAGGGACATGCAGACAACCCAACCCAACTTCTGTAAACAAGGGAAAGGGCTCTCCAGCTTACATAGACCATGGTAAGGTTAGAAGTCCCACCAGATTTTGGCTCCTTCACTCCCCCACACCTGGCCTCACTTCAATAAACATTCTCCAATTAGCTTAATCAACTCACATAGCCTTTCCAAACACCCATGGGATATCTGCAGTGACCCATGGCACACAATAGCCCACTCAACAAACTTCAGCAAATATCATATAAACTAGGTACTCCAATGCATTTTAATTAGTAAGGACGGTTTCACCAGATACGCCATATTCATTGCCAAATGTAAGCACACTTACATAACTTCAACGTCAAAGAAGAAATCATATTGGTCCTTGAAAATATTAAGATGAAATAAGGAGAAAAATGAGATAGTTTCACTCCTGGGAAACAGGTCCAAACAATATCTGGACCTCATTATTTTAACTACTCAGAAAATTCAGGAAGAAGTGAGGAGGATCATGAAGAAGAAGGGTAAAAATCCAAATCGCATTCAGATATAAGAAAGAAACTTACAAGGCATAAACAAAGAACTAGAATAAATAAAACATAAACCAGCGTGGAGAAAAACAAACCTAGTAAAGCAAGCAGGCTTTCTGGCAAGATTGATCCAAGGGAAAAAAATGTTTTTAAGTATAAAAGGAATGAAGACATAAGGACAGAGGAAGTTGAGATTTTTTTTTTTAGCAAGCAAGCTTTGTATGGCAATAAATGCAAAGTTTTACATAAAACGATAATTTCCTAGAAAAAAAATATAATTTACTAAAACTAATTCAAGAGCAAGGTTTTAAAAACTAAAATTTACCAATGTTACGGGTTGAGCTATGTTCCCTTAAAAGGACATGCTAATGCATTGACCTCTAGTGCCAGAGTATGGCCTCACCCGAAAAAGAGCATTCCTGGGGATGCAATCAGTCAAATAAAAATGAAGGCCTAATGGAGTACGGAATGAGTAGATAGGTCCCTACCCACTTACAAGGAACCGTGAAAGGGCACTGGGGAGATGCGTGCCAGAGATGGTGTGATCACCAAACACTCAGGAGGTTCCTCAAAGGTTTGAGAGACCTAACCCTCCCCTTCATTTCACACATGTTGCCTCCGCAGTGGTAAATAAGTCTTTCTTAAGACTTATTTACGTGTATGAGTTATTTGCTTGCATGTATGTATGCCAGGTACACGTTTGGTGCCTGTGGGGGTTAAAAGGGGCTGTTGGATCCCCTGGAACCAGAGCTACAATTAGTTGTGAACACCTTGTGTGTTTTCATTCGAACCTGGTCCCTCTGCAAGAGCAGCCAGTGCTCTTGATGGCTAAGCCACCTTTCCAAGCAAGATAGCAGATGAGTGCTCAGAGCACGAAGATGCAGGAGCTGAGTGAGCATGCTAGTGACCCCACCTCTCTCTGAAGGACAGCTGTCACCTGCCTGCTTTCCTTCTCTCTTCTTCCCAGGTACACCAAGGTGATGGAAAAATAATTACCTACCGCAGTGGGAATACTTTCCATATTCTTTTTCCTAATGGCACGGGCCAAATATAGTATCCACTGGGGAAGAAGGGATGCTCGTGTTGACACTTCAAATGTTGGTGATTCTGGCCTAGCATATATGTTTTGACTGAGAACTGTGTCCTCTTTGGTGCCTAACCTTTCTTTGGGAGAGAGGGCTTGTCCCAAGAGGCTGCTTGTGCCTTAACCAACTCGCAGCTACCCGTCAGGGAATCTGGCTCTGCTGATCGCCTGCAAAGGAGTCTCCAGGGTCACATACATTGTTCTGGAAGACTGTGTAGAAAGGAAGATCCGAGGCTTTGTCACCAACTCTGGCCATGCCACCTTCTACAACGAGGACGGGGAGATCTGGTAAGTGTGAGACTTGAGTCGCCACCACTTGGGCCATGTGGAAGCTGTATGGCGGAAGTCTGCTCCCTGCCTCCTAACTTGTGCACATTGGAAACATGAGAAGGGGTGTCACGAAGAACTAGTGCAGACCTTGCCCTCAGGGAAGGTGCCACAGCATCCCCCAGAGTGAAAGAGCCATCCTGGCCTCTATGACCACAAGCCACTGACTTCACCTCGAAACCTCCCAACCTTGTGAGAACCGCCCCCAGAAGGCCCTGGGGTGCACTATTTCAGGAATCTGGGAGTGGGGCTTAGGGACACACACATCATATACAGAATCCAGAGTCAAAAGGCATATTCCAAATATTTCATTAAGCTCAAACTTGGTTTTTTGATTTTTTTTGAGACAGGGTTTCTCTGTGTAACAGTCCTTGCTGTCCTAGAACTAGCTCTGTGGACCAGGCAGGCCTCGAACTCACAGAACAAACTTGTTTCTTAAGTCACTAGTTCTGGTAATGGTGAAAGTCTTCCCTTTCCAGTTCAAGGTTACAAGGTCCCCTCAGATTATCCCTCTCAACCTTTCTTGGGTGTTCAGTACTTCTTTTTTTTTTTTTTTTTTTTTGGTTTTTCGAGACAGGGTTTCTCTGTGGTTTTGGAGCCTGTCCTGGAACTAGCTCTCGTAGACCAGGCTGGTCTCGAACTCACAGAGATCCGCCTGCCTCTGCCTCCCGAGTGCTGGGATTAAAGGTGTGCACCACCACCGCCCGGCTGTTCAGTACTTCTTGTTCCAGACGAAGTGATTACCATGTGGGAGAAACATATTATCTTGGGTTAACTTATTTTCATCAAAGCAAGGTGCCCTTTTATTTCTAAAAGTCTACTCTCGGCCATCTGGCCTTGGCTTTCAAATGCCATCTCCTGGTTCGTTTCCTTATGATCTGCTCTCCTCTGATGGTCACATGTATAGAAGAGCATGCTGTCTGCAAAGTCAGGTCCTGGATACAGGAAGCTCGGGGCTTTGAGGCAAGAAACACAGTTAACGATCACAAATCTTGTCTGGTGACATGCAGTGGGGTCTCTTAACTCTAAAGTTTTAAGGACAGAAGGTAACTTGAAGGAATCCAGGATATGGTCACTGTAGGTGAAGAAACTTGGACCCAAAAGATGGCAGTCATTTTCCCTGAGTTGTATATAAAATTAGAGGCACAAGATCTTAGGACGTTTACACTTCCTGATGAAAAGGGGGTCTAAAAGGCATCAAATAGCAGCTATAACCCCAAGGTCTGTCAACGCCCGCTTGGCAGAGAGCTGGTCAGAGCAGGAGTGAGAGCTGACCCCATCCTCAAGATTCCACACCGTGGGCCTGGGATCCACAGGGTGGAGAACAGTGCTGCAAAGCTCTCAAGGGATCATGGGAGCCGAGAGGGAAGTGCAGGAGGGGAGGCTGCGGTGCATGAGGCCAAGAGAAGCCATGTCTGGATTGAAAGACAGAGCCTGGACTTGGCTGCACAATCCTTGTTGGGACCTCTCTATCCCTCTGTCTTAGTTAGGGTTACCACTGCTGCAATGAAACCCCATGACTAAAAAGCAAGTTTGGAAGTCTTTATTTCACTTATACATCACTGTTCATCAAAGGAAATCAAGACAGGAACCGAAACAGGGCAGGAACCTGAAGGCAGGAGCTGATGCAGAAGCCATGAAGGGGTGCTGCTTACTGGCTTGCTCCCCATGACTTGCTCACTCCGTGTTCTGATAGAACCCAGGACCACCGATCCAGAGGTGGCACCACCCACAAGGGTCTAGGCCCTCCCCTATCAATTGTTAATTAAGAAAACTTCCTACTGGCTTGCCTACAGTCAAATCTTACAGAGATATTTTCTCAGTTGAGGGAGCCTCTTAGATGACCTATAGCTTGTGTCAAGGTGACATAAAACTAGCCAACACACTCACCAAAACCTTATGGGCCCAGGCAGAGAAGGGATAGTGGAAGGATCAGAGGGGACCAGGGACCCTGATACAGGAGGGATGGGTCCCAGGATCCAGCAGTAGACATGATTTCTGACCCATCTCCTTCCCCCAGGTTGAGCCTGAGCAAACTCCTGGGCTACTACTTCCCTGAAGGTTGGCATCAGAAGGCGTGGAACTGGTGGAACCTGAGCTTCCACGTGCACGCACCCCCCGTGATGTGCATCACGTTGAAACTCAACAAGTATGTCCATATACAAATAAGGAGCCAGGACAAGGTCATCTTCTGCTTCTTTGTCCCCAAAAGGAGGAGGATTTGCATAAACATGGGCACCAGGTTCAAGGTAAAGTCTTTACAGCCCTGACCAGAATTCAGAGAAGGGAAACATGAGAAAGGATCGGGGTGAGGGAAAATGTACCGTCCCCAAGAGTGCGCTCCTGGTGACCTACTCCCTCAGCTAGACGGCACCTCCTGCCCTTCATCACCCCATCAATAATGTCATCATATCCCAAATCCATCAAAGCATTAATCCCCATCTAAAGACACTGCCACCCACACAGAAGTGTGCTTTAGTAATCTCCAAGGTGATTCTCAGTCCAATCAAGATGACAATCCTGTCTTACTGTTTCTATTGCTGTGACAAAACACCATGACCAAAGCCACACGGGGAGGACAGGGTTTGTTTGGCCTACACTTCCACATCACTGCTCATGGCTGAGGGAGGTCAGGGCAGGAACTCAGGCAGGGCATGAAGCTGGAGGCAGGAACTTACAGAGAGACCATTTTCATTCAAACTACTGCAACCACATATCACCTTCCTCTTCCTCGTACTCAGCCACGTTCACATAGCATGCCAGCACCTCAGCATTGCGCACCAGAGAAACCAGCACCCCAAATGCTTCCTGTGGAGCAGGCTCATGGCGTCAACACACACTGCTTCACTCGTGCACAGCAGCCCTGTTGGGAAATAAGGCAGCAGAACAGGGAAATGAGATCAGCCCTCGAAGGCAAAGCTCCAGAGACGTTCATTGGACTAAGTCCTGGGTTGGGGCATGGCATCTGGGCAGCACTGACCCTCATCCAGCCTTCTGTGTACCCCCAGTTTATAAACCTGAAACTGCTTCAAGCCATGAAGAAGAAGGCGGTCCTGGAGACAGAGCCCGGCCCAACATCGTGGAAGATCCAGGCCCTTCTGGGAAAAATAAGCAGGGGTCTGAATTTCCTGAGCCTGTCTGACTTGGAACACTTAATAGAGGTCGTCCAGGAGGCACTCAGCAACCTCAGTGCAAGGAAATCTCGAATCTGGCTTTAGGGCAGCCACCAAGTTGTCTAGGGCCTCCACTAGATTCTGTTTACGTCTTTGCGAGGCAGCTTGTAGTTAAGGACCTGTACCAGTTCCTTTGTTGGGGGGTTAGAAAAAAGGTGGGGGGAGAAGGTAAACAATCTGTGGCTGGGCACAGAGAAGACTGAGTGGTCATCCCCCACCTAACCGTTACTAGGAGACACATCATCTCAGTAAGTGGCATTGGTCACCACCTGTCCCCTTGCTCCCGTCCCCGCTGGTCAGAAAATTCTTCTGTGGCCAACAGTACTTGCTTGCATGAAGACATAGACTACCGAGCTCTGTCCTTCATTATCTGTGTGTCTTTGGGCAAGCAGCTCTATTCCTTAGTTTCTCCATCTGTACAATGGGCCCAGCAATGGTTCCTGCTGTGACAGAGTGGACAGTATTGAATTCATTCATGCGGGTAGTATCCCAGGATCACTGCAGATCCTTAGCTTGGCCCCTCCACCGGTGGGTGTCTCTTAGTTAAGGCTGAGTGCCTGCATTTCCCTTGGTTTACAGGGTCAGCCCCCATCCCCTGTCCTGGGTCTTTTATGTCATGATTCTGACTCCCATTGACCAAGCCTGTGCCATGAGCTGGTTGGACCACGTGGTTCTGTGACACAGGTGGTATTTCTCTTGAAGACTTGGAGGCCAAGAGGGGCACAGTGACTCCCTTTACAGCCTATAAGCTACCTGTCTACTAAGTGACGTCAGCCTTGTAACTACGTGGTTATTTGCACGATTCCCCATCTGAGAGTATCTCCAAACCTCAAGGTTACCCCAGAACACTTCAATCCTTCATCCACTTTGTGGCAGGACCCACACCCATCCCAGTCCATCCTGGGGCCCCCTGGAAGACTGTCCCAGCCATCAAGTTGCCGCTGACATTGTGCAAGTCACACGCCACTCCTGGCTTTGGCACATTGGGGGAGCAGTGCGGAACACTGTTATTCACACCAGGCTGAGGATGCAGTACCCCCTCACTCTAGGACCCCAGTGAAGGCTGTCATCAACACTGACCCCATCACAGAGGGCCACTTGTCCACCCAGCTCCATCACAGCAAAACAAAACCTAGACAGAAACCCAATACCAGCCTGCACTTCGCTCCCGATACTAGAAGCTGAACTCAGGCCCACAGAACCCACAGGTTCAACTCCTCAGATAGTTAGGGCTCTTTGGGTCACTGGTAAGTCATTCACTCTGTAGCTTTGGGGTGACTAGACTGAGGTGGGAAATGCGTCAGCACCTAGCTAAACCCTCCCCAAAGCAGTGGCCAGATGGTCCTGTCCTGGGATGCCCAGCTTGTCCAAGAGAGGCTTTCTGTACGTCTCAGTCCACGGGTTTCTGTCCCCTAGCACTCTTGAAGACCCTAGTGGCCTCTGGTTCATCCTGCTTCCATTAGATACCTTCGGCCCAACCCAGTGTGGCAAGGGAGGGTGGAATTATGAAATGTAAACAAAGCTCCATGACACCTAAGCTTTGGGGTGACTAGTTTGTAGGAGCTGAGCTTGGTGGCCCCCCACAAATTGCCTTTTATATACACATAGGGTACCCATTCTTCCCGGAATGACCTTAACCCCAGCCGCAACCAAGAAAACCAAACACCTCTCGGCCCAGCCTGGCAATTAGCCACTCTCTAGTGTGAGCAGTGACAGCCACCTGTGTGTCCCACTCCCCTGACGATTTCCGGCTGGCTGTCACCCACTTTCACCAACGTCACTACCCCAAACCATTACCTGAGCAGCTGGAGTGGGACTAAAGAAGGCTCTCAGAGGAGCCACCCAGACACTTCTGGGGGCACCTTATTGGCGAGTGATGTCCCTGCAGGAACAGGACACGGTTGCAAGGTGATGCGCTGTGACAGACACGGGACTGTGTGGACATCCCCTACACACCAACACCAACACTTCAGGGTCTTCTTGGCACTCCGTCCATGCTCCACGCATGCAGAACCCTTTTCACTTACCGCTGCTTTGGATCTTAAATGTCCCCCTCGTCCCACCCTTAACTATACCAAAGGCTTGGTCCCCAGCCTGATGAACTATTGGGAGGTAGAGGAACTTTTCAGAGATGGAACCCAGTGCAAAGAAACTGGGTAACTGGGATGTGTCCTCTAAAGAGATATTGGAACCCTGGCCCCTCCTCACCTTACATCCTTGATGCACGAAATAAACAGTTTGGGTCCACTATTCTTTTCCCACCATGACACTCAGCCCACCACAGGCCCAAGGAGATGGAACCAAGCAAGCATGGACTGAAGTCATGACCCAAAATAATCCCTCCTTCTACATTGTCTCAGGACTCCGCACACTCGTCAGGACAACCTAAGGGTCTCTGTCCCCTGATGAGGGTGATGGTATAGAGCCATCAGCACTGCTCAGGCTACTGCTGTAGATCCTGGCAACCTGTTGTGTTGGAGAGGGGGGTAGTGTTTACTTACGACCAAGTGCATGTCCACCTTGACTAACATTTCATGTATTTGGGAAGACTGCATATAGTATGGTACCTAATTTACTATTGGAAAAACTTTGGAAAATCCAGGCTTTGGTTGGTTATATAAGATAGCTAGCCTTTTTAAAATAAAAGACGAAGGAAGGAAAGGAGGGAGGGAGGGAGGAAGAAAGACAGGAGCATGGGAAATGGTTCCATAGGTCAAGTGGTTACCAGGCAAGCATGAGAAGCAGAGTTTAGAGCTCCAGCACTCACAGAAATACTGAGCGGATGTCCTGGCCCAACTATAATCCCAGCACTCAGGAGACAGGGAGAGGATTCCCAAATCAGGGAGCCCTGGGTTCAAGTAGGAGACCCTGCCTCAACACCTAGGATGAAGAGCGATCAAGGAAGGCTCCCGAGATAAGTTTGGGCTTCCATGCACACATGCAAGCATGTGCATACACATACATGCATATCACACACGCAGGCATGCACAAAAGAGAAGGTGCTGGAGGGGTGTGACGACAACCAAGTAAAATGCCCAACTATAGACTTTGAAAAAATCTGTAAGAGTGCAGAGGGGCAGTAAGTAAGTTGGCATATAGACTACATACTAGATACTGAATCTGTTTTTCAGGAGTGATAATAACACCGGGACTTACAAAAGAATATTCTTATTTAAGAGACTGATGCTAAACTATTCAGGTGCAAAATGTTTTAAGTACAATTTGAAAACATTTCAGGAAATGAATGTGTGGTTCGACACACTAATTAAACCTCAATTGTGTAAAAGGGATCAATCTGGCAAGAGAAAATGTCTTAAAATATACACAGAAAAAATCTGGAAGCTATATGCCAAATGCTTAACAGTTTGCTCTGGAAAGGGGAGCTCATTTATAGAGCCTTTTATGATCTGTATTGGAAGCACACAAGTGACTGTAGAGAGCTTTAGTTAGTTATGGAGCTGGAAAATGTCTCTTTCTTTACCTTGTATTGTTTGAGAGGGAAAACGAGACATTGGTGGGGTGACTTATAAACGCTGCACTGGTTCCTACTGGCCTCAGCTTTGCCGAAGGGTTCCCAAGGAAGCAGCGTGTGATAGCATGCACCTGTACCGCCACCGGTACGAAAGCCGAGGCCTGATGACTGCTGAGCAGGAGGCCAGCCTCGGCGACAGAGTGAAGCCCTGTCTCAAAGACAAAACAGAAAACAGAATGCACCCCAGAGGGAAAAAAATCAAAGTCCCTCTGTCCTGAGTAGGTCCATCACCAACATGTGCAGGTCCCTCTAACCTAGTGGTCCCCAACCTTCCTATAGCAGTATATTATTTGTGTTTTAATAAATAAAGCTTGCCTGATGATCAGAGGGCAAAGCAGCCATACTAGTCAATCACACAGGCCACAGAGTGGTGGCACACACCTTTAATCCCAGACCCCAGGAGACCGAGTCTGAGGGATCTCGGTGAGTTCAAGGCCACCCAGGGCTACACAAGACTGAATCTGTCTAAAAGAGAAACAGAGCTCATAGGAAGGTTGGTGTGGGACAATTCTGTATTCTGTCAATTATGTTTTAAATAAACGCTGATTGGCCAGTAGCCCGGCAGGAAGTATAGGCAGGGTAACCAGACAGGAAATAGAAGCAGGACAATGAGAACAGGAGTATTCTGGGAAGAAGGAAGCTCTTTCCACAGTCCTGTCCAGACACCCAAGAAGCAGGATGTGACCTGCTGTTCTGAAAAATGTACTGAGCCATGTGGCTAACATATACTAGAATAATGGGCTAATATAAGTTATAAGAGCTAATACGAAGCCTGAGCTAATGGGCCAATCAGTTTATAACTTACGGAGACCTCGGTGTGATTTTCTCTGGGACTAAACAGCTGGGGAACGGGGCAGACAGAAACCCCCAACAAGCAGGCCCTTGTATTACAGAAGGTGATCCCAGCAGTAGTTGGGATCCCAGGCCTTTAATCCCAGCACTAGGGAGATGGAGACAAGTGATATGTCTGGGCGGAGAGAGGAGAATAAGGGGAAAGAGACAGGAACTCTGTGAAGTGTGGGGTGTGGAGTCTTGAGAATTCATGAAGACAGGATCTCACCCACTTTCAGTCTGAGGTAGAGATAAGAGCTTTGCTTTTCTGACCGTCAGGTTGAACCCCAATATCTGTCTCTGGGTTTTTATTATTTGTGCTAAACCCTTTAATACAGTTTAATACAGTTCCTTATGTTGTGGTGACTCCCAACCATAAAATTATTTTTGCTGCTACTTCCTAACTGTAATTCTGCCACTGTTATGAACTATAATGTAAATATTTTTTGGGGGGGTCAGTGGTTGGCCAAAGATATTGAAACCCCAAAGTTGAGAATCGCTGCATTAACCAGTAGCCCCCTTTAAAAGGTTGACTGTACAGCCTATTTATAAGGTACCAGCAGGAGACAATTTAAAAATCTGGGGTTGCTAAACCCCAAGGGAAAATACAAATTTGTTTGTATTGTTACTACAACACTACTTAATTTCAATGCAACCATCTGTGCCGACAGTACTTGGGAAATTGGCAGTTTTACAACTAAAAAAACAAAAAACAAAAAACAAAAAAAAAAAATCTCTCTTACTCTAGTTTGGATCTGGAATGTCCCCCAGTGGCCATGTGTTCAAGACTTGTTTGCTACCAAAGGTAGTGGAACTTGTGCCCAGATTATGACCCCCAGAGAGACCCCCAGAAACCAGAGAAGTCCAGACTGCAACAAGCAAGGTTTATTGTTACTGTAAGCGCAATGCGAGCTAGCTAGCTAGCTAGTAACTCATCACCAAAACTCGCCCCCCTAGTCATAGCGAGGTAGGGAGGAGTTAGAGCTCCTCTGCGGGTAAAAGGTAAAAACTACAAGCCCTTCAGGGCCATCAGGGAGGTTTGGTAGGGGTGCAAGGTCTTTGCTCTTTCCCATCCTATTAAGTCAGCTTGTTGTTTGTTTGCAGAGCAAGGTCACCCTGTCCCTGAGTCAGGACACTCCATCAGTCTCCATCAGGTGGTGGGGCGTCCTTGTGCTTTGGAATTTCCCGAGTGGGGGGGGAGCACTATCTTTTCTGGGAACATGAAGCTTGTCTAGGGTTTTTGATTTTAAAACAGTCTGCTAGGAATTGCTGTACCATGCTCCCCTGCCATGACATGCGGCCTTACCACGGGCCCCAAAACAATGGGGACTGCAGTATACATTGTATTGGTGACTGTGCAAGCCCCTCTCTCATCTCAGCGTGTTGATGTAAAGAGTCCCCCCAAACTGTCCGGGGTCAGGCTGACCCCTCTGGCTCTGTGACGGAGGCAAAGAAAACATCAAAAAGGTCAGTGTATAAGACACAGGTTACTCCTGTGTGTCCCGTGTGTAAAAATGCCTGCCTGAGAAGGGGCAGCTGGAAGCTCGCCCATGAGGAGAAATCTGCTCAGGTTGGTGACCCTACCCAATTTCTGCTGGCTGTTGGAAGCCCAATTTGATGTTATTTCCTTGGTTTGCTCTCAATCAGGTTGATCCAGTTTGTGCTGGATATGAGTGCCTGATTTGATGATGCTTTGTATTACGGGAGGCTTCTATCTGCCATGTGTTACTTGTGCTTGCTGTATAATTAATAAACTCAGTCAAAATCAAGAATGGCTATAGTAGATTATTCTGCAGCCTACAAACCAGGGCCAGTCTCCATCATGACAGGAGCCAAAACTGTGAGCCAAAATGAGCTGCTGGTGTTCGAAAGTTGGCTTATCTCAAGTGTTACCTTAACAGAAAACTAACCCTCCTCATCTCCAAAGCTGGGTGTGGTGTGCACCTCCCAGCACTTGGGAGGCTGAAGCAAGCAGACCTGAGTTTGTGCCAGCCTGATCTATAAGTTCCAGGACTGCCAGGGCTATACAGAGAAACTTTGTCTCAAAAAACTAAAAAGAGAAAGATAAAAAATGTCTTTTCACAATTAATTATTACACAATAAAGCTAGGGAAAGATTAGTAGAGTGCACTGTTGTTAAGACCCCAGTTATAGTAAACTCCACAGCTTTGTAAGATGTTACCATTGAGCAGACTTTGATCGGGGACTATTTCTTATAAATACACGAGTCTACAACTGGTCCCAACAAAATTTCCAACTAAAATATTTTTATGGCTCAGAGGTTAAGAGCATTGCCTGCTCTTCCAAAGGTCCTGAGTTCAATTCCCAGCAACCACATGGTGGCTCACAAACATCTGTAATGGGGTCTGGTGCCCTCTTCTGGCCTGCAGGCATACACACAGAAAGAATATTGTACACTTAATAAATAAATAAATATAAAAAATATTTTAAATAATCCACATGCATACCAAACACATGACAACAAAGTAGGAAGCAAAGATCTTTATTTTTTTAAAAAATTTATTTATTAAAAACAGCAATTTCTAGCTAAATAATATAAAGCATCTTAAATTAATTATTTCAAAGTATGTACACTCTGTATAAGTAAACACTTGAAACTGTACATATTTAAACAAATATTCATTCAGCAAACAAGTTGGATCAGTACTACCTTCCCAGCACTTGGTAAGGTGTTGAGTGTTTTCCAAGAACAAGTGTCTTCCGGAGAGCGTGTCCTGCTCTGCACACCAGACTACTGAGAACAGTGCTCACGATGACCCCACATTTCTTTGGAAAGGCTATTGGAACACCAAATGTACATATAATACACAGAACTGGATATTACAGTTTATCACATTAGACACGTATTAAAATAGTTACGTATAATCTTCCTAACTCATTCATTTCATAGCAAAAAAAAAAATATGGACCCTCTTACCTTCGAGTTTCCCAAAATATAGAGTAATATGCTCTACCAAGCAACGTCCACCACCAATTTAAACCGCGTAGAAAATCAAGTGGCCTGTTGCGTCAGGACGGGTCACCCACATGCACACTGTGCAAGAAGCTGCTCCTGTCATTCCACCTGCACCACGAGGTCACTTGTCCTATTTCAGAGCCCTCAGCATTGTCCCAGCCACAAGACTACGGTTTGAGTTAACTGAAGAAGCAGGCTACATTTACTTAACACCAGGGTCTAAGCCAATCCAATGCCAAATTCAAAGAGGAATTTGTAGGAAAATTCATGGATGCTTATAGTCCTTTGACTCTTGATTGGTATCGTGTTTAAGGTTCGGGGTACGGGCAGTGTTTGCCACACTTAGGTGTTCAGTTGTGGCAGGACTGGGGACCCCATTAGGCTGGTGTCTAGTACAACATAGGCAACCAAAGAGTATTCACTTTATAAAGGATTGCAACCAAGGTCAGCAGAAGGCCAGCCGCTAAGCTCCACTCCTGGGACCCACCCCCCACAGACTTCTCTCTCTCCAGCAGTAACTCGTACTCACACTGGTGCCCATACTATGAAGGTCTGACTACTGAGACACACTGACTCGTGAGGAGAGCACAGTTCAGGAGATGAGGAGAGCACAGTGCCTTCCATGAGGCCTTGGCTTCTGGCAACTGCCTCACATCAAGTCCATAGGAAG
Source organism: Microtus ochrogaster (assembly GCF_000317375.1). Taxonomy (NCBI): domain Eukaryota; kingdom Metazoa; phylum Chordata; class Mammalia; order Rodentia; family Cricetidae; genus Microtus; species Microtus ochrogaster. The sequence continues at coordinate 21,175,478 of NC_022019.1, forward strand.
ACGATAGCCTGAGTCCAGGAAAACCAAGATGCCGTCTTAAGAAGCACCCAATCCACTCCCAATGCAACCTCAAGATGGCAGGGAAAACCCTGCATTGGGATGCAGAAGTAAGATTTCTCCAAGTTACAGTAACCGTGGAATGCCGGTGGATAAATGCCTTGCAGTGTCCACAGGAGCAATCAGGACCCAGCAGCTCCAGGAAGTTGAGTTCCTACGAAGGCCACACTATTTATCGTAACCTACATTTTATTGCACAGTCTCTGTGAAGGGCCGTGTCACTGTGAACCCGGCACCTCTTATACCTCTCCATTTCTGGAGACCATGTCACTGAGGCAGCTCCCCCTGCTGTCAATCTTTGGCATTTTGATCTTCTGCTTCACTCAGGGTTCCTTCTGCAGGCTGCACTGAGCAGCACACTGGTCTCTCAGGAGCCATCCCACACAGGGGTCCTGGGCACCCTGCAGACTGCAGGACTCCTCAGGCCTTTCCCAGGGGACTGACGGTTGACACCATGGTCCATGGTAACTATTTAGAAACTGACAGCAGGAGATTCAGCTGAAAAGAAACAGGGAGGCCTGTGTTAGTCACTGCGGACTTTCATCCTCGGAAGTCTCCAGACCCAAAAGAAGGAGGAGAGGGCGAGCCTGAGGTGTTTACAGCCACTGGAGGCCCTGCAGGGGGCTGCGCTCCGCTGCCAAATCCAAGCCCAAGTCACTCGCAGTCAATGAAGGTGACAGCAAAGCAACACACAAATGTGGACATATACACATAATCGACGCCACCTTGTTCCACCCAGTGTTTTGGACAGCACCATTGTAAGCTGAATTTTTAAAATGATGATTTTGTTTGTTTTGTTTATTTAAGGTATAGCCCAGGCTAACCCTAAACTCAAGATCTCCCTACCTCAGCTTCCTTAGTGCTGGAATTTAAATGACTTTAAAGAAAAAAAAAGACAGAAACTCGTGTATTTTAGGCTAGCCTCAAACTCACTATTTAGCTGAAGGTGACCTTCACTTTGATCTTTCCCCCTCCCAAGTTTTGGCTGTAGACTTGTAGAACACTAGAAGCCATGACTTTTCCCAATATAACTCCAACTATCCACAGACACAGCCCGAAGAAAGGGAAGGAAGGAAGGAAGGAGGGAGGGAGGGAAGGAGGGAGGGAGGGAAGAGGCCAGAAAATGTGAACGGAAG